>NC_134778.1:89702450-89709950 GCF_046742065.1 Oratosquilla oratoria
AATCCATTGTTGCTTCTCACGCATATCCACGGCTTACAGGTGTGTGTGTGAAAAGAAACAGTAATACATAGTTAAATATTTCTAAACAGAAATGTAGTAGCACATTTGTAAATGACACACAGGAAACCCACAGTCGGAGAAAATAAACTTCGAATAAAGAAGAATCCTATATTTCGGCTATCAATTGTAGCCCTCTTCAGGTATTTTCCTGAAGAGGGCTACAGTTGATAGCCGAAATATAGGATTCTTCTTTATTCGAAGTTTATTTTCTCCGACTGTGGGTTTCCTGTGTGTCATAGTTAAATATATTCATCTTTTATCCTTTCCTTATTTCTCTCTTAATGTTTCTCCTTTTATTCCATACTTTTGTTCTACACTTGACCTAGTTCGTCCTTCTTATTTCTTATTTCTTATTTCCTCTCCCATCACCATCTTTGTCACAGTCATAGTCATCATTTCATCCTTTTTTTCACAAATGCTATCGAAGTAAAGCATCATTCATCTATCTCCTGTAGCACAATCTTTATTGAATTTGGATTTATTCTCCTCCTGCCCTTACGTTTTACCTTTCCATGTTGATTTCTAGAACCTTGTTTTTCGTCTAGTGGAGCTTCTAGATTTTTCTCTCCCGACCTAGGTTCCTTACGCACCCAGTGTGTGTCCTTGAACACCACAAATCTGACACCGTCAACCACCACAATACCCGGGACATTTTCGTTATCCACAACATACACCAGCTCGAAGCCACAAGCCACCAGCTTTTGCAGTATATCGTAATACTGCCGAATGATTCGCGAGACTTCAAACTCCGTCATGTTCTTGCGGCCCAAGCCATCCATGTGCACTTCCATGGAAACCTGCAACGTGCCGGACAGGCAGTCTTCGTCCAGAATGCCTCCGAGAACTTCCCATTCGCTCCCCTCTATGTCCATCTTTAGGTAATGGATGGTTATGTTTTCGTGCAAAAGATGTTTCATGGCCTGAAACCCCAAGGAAATGACCTCCTCGGTGAAGTTGTCGGGGTACTTAAGAAGGAGTCTTCTGTTGGACGTTCCTAGTCTTGCTCTGAAGAGAAACATATTATTTGCAATATTGCTGAAACGGGGCTTGTGAATGAAGCGTTTGCCGTCGTCGAAGAGGAGAACGGTGCAGTTGTACGAGTCCATTTTGGTATCAAAGCTCATGTCCCCACCAACCCCGATGGAGTAGGTTATGCACTCGAAGGTCGGAGGAGCAGACTCTTGGTCGAGGCAGAGGATCTTCTCCCCTTCCTTGGCCCGACTGCAAGTGGAACCCCCCATCCGGACCATCTTCCGGCACCCCGGAGGAGGCAGCACTACGTGGGAGTAATGAAGGAGCTCACTCGCCCCTGCCTCGCTCCCCGACCATCGATCGAACTTGGAGGTGATGATGAATCCATCTCCCGTCGAGTTCGATGATCCCGGATTTCGACTTTGAGTAGGGGAAGGAGGGCTTCGTGAAGCCGCATACCGGAGCCTGGCCAGGTCAGTGTTGTTCGTCTTGACCGAAAGAAGACTGAGAAGGTCTGCGATGGTGGGGAAGGACCTGTCGCTCCACACGATTCCGAAGTCAAGGCTTTTCTTGGGGACGGAGATGATGGGAAGCGGAGGGATGGAGGTGTAGAATACTCGCCCGTTTTCTTTGTCGCTCGCCATTACTGACTCGGGCGACCTGGAACGGGATGGTTGGAAGCCGTGGGCGTCAGTATCGGCCACGCGTGCCTCCGGTATTGAAAACGGTTCCCGTGGTAGGTACCAGATGCAGCCCAGTCCCATGAGGGACAAGGCGAGGACATAGCGATTTGATCTCCCCCTCATCATCATCACCTCTCGAACCTCCCTCAGTTTCTTTGGCTCGTGGAACCTTGACCCTAAATTTGATATTCACAATATGTAAGAGTTTGTCATTTATATATGAAAGTATAATCTTCTATTTCGAATTCTTTGAAAACGATTCATATCCATTGATTGATGCTTCTTATATTGTGAAGACGAAAACTTTCATTTGCCTTCTCTAGAAGAGAGAATTGTTATTAGTTTTATTCACTTGTTTAATCACAAACACATTCAAATCAATATTGTATAACCGCAAAGCTAGAAATTTGGCTGAACAACCTGCTTCATCTATGTCTGCCTAGATTGAGCATATTATCATGTTCCTTGGAAAAAAATAAAAAATAAATTTCTTCCCTTTGATATAACTATATCGTCCACACCGAGCATTTTCTTTGTATGACAATTTTTTTTTTCTTTTTTTCTTTTTTGCACACCACTCTGTTACAACCTAAGAAAACTTCTGACACGAAGACGAGAGGCAGACTGTGGCTCTCGAGGAAAAACTGTTTCGAGCTGGGCTTGAGGAAGCGAACGTCTGTGGTGACGTTACAAGGTTCAAAATAGATTCCCGGGACCTTTGGCGGTCAATAATAAAAATAGCAACAATATCAATAGGAATAACAGCGAGATGAACACCGGCAATAATAACACCAACAACAGCAACACTACCACTAATAATAACATCAACAACAGCAAAACTACCAGGAACAATAACACCAACAACAGAAAAATTACCAGGAACAACAACACCAACAACAGCAACACTACCAGGAACAATAACACCCACCAACAACAGCAACACTACCAGGAATAATAACACCAACAACATCAACACTACCAGGAACAATAACACCACCAACAATTACAATAACACCACCAGCAAAAATAACACCTACATCAATGAAAAATAACATGAGCAGTTTAGACAAAAGACAAAGCTACAGAGTAGCAAATGTTGAATTAATAAAGTCAATCACAATAAACACAATAAAGGAAAAATGTGTGTGTGTGTGTGTGTGTGTGTGTGTGTGTGTGTGTGTGTGTGTGTGTGTGTGTGTGTGTGTGCGTGTGCGTGCGTGTGGATATGACTGTATGCTTGTAGGTGTGTGCGTTTGTGTGAGTGGGCGCATGTACGTATGCGCTAGTATACATACGGGCATGTGTGTAAGTATGAGTGTGTTCATGTAGGCGGGTTCACATGTGGCCGTGCGTGCGTACGTGCGTGCTTAAGCAGTTATCACACTGGCCTATTTTTCCTCCAACCTCCGATTAATCGGAGGTACCGCCCACCCCCAGAACTTTTTCCGCCGCAAAATCACTATGGAAAACGATTTTCTTTTCTCAATGAAAATACATAGAACGTCATTTAATATGCTATGGGAGAATTATTTTCCTCCGTCATATCAGATTCCTTCCTGAAAGCTACGGGCTGCAAATCTGTTCCAAAAGTTGAAGGAAAAATAGCCCAGTGTGATAACGACTTTACTCACTCGAAGTTAGATTCTTATCCAACTTGAAATTCCCAAATGTCCATAAAAGTGGCAACTGTAACGGTCACCGTAACGGCAGCTATCTCTAACTGTAACGGTGAACACCGGTAACGGTAACGGGTTGCGGTTGGTGTTATGATAACGGAAACAACTGTAGAAACGTTACAGGGACGGTTGTGATAGTCGTAACGGTTATTGTAACGTTCAGACTAACAGTTACGATAATTGTTACAGTCATTGTTACGGTTATGTAAGATCTATGATCATGGTTACAGTAACAGTAACGGCGACGGTAATATTACCAATGAGAGCTATTGACTGGATAAACCTTATGCAATCAAGAAGCTTTGATGATACCCCTACGGACCAGACTCGAACAGCGTTCTTCTACAACTGGAGACTAAACTTCACTCAAGGACTTCAATCACTTTTGATTTCTACTCTATCTCCTCTATGCTAACCACTCTAAGTTCCTATTCACACTAGCGGTGTGGGGTGCATGCCTTTGTCTTGCAGTGTCTCTCATAGGACTGGGCTGTTCCTGTTACCTGCCCCGGGGGCCGCTTCGAAGAACGGAGGTACACGTGGCCGGGTGTAATGCCCACAGCCTCATACGCATCCGTACCAGGCCTCAAGGAGCCGGGAATAGCGAGCGACAAGGAAAACGGGCCAATATCCTACGCCTCTTTCCTTCTTCCGGAACATGCCCCCGTCCCGAAGAAGAGCTACCGACGATCACACACCATCTTTATTGTGCAAGTTATACTTGAATTCTAAACATCTCATGTAACACAATGATGATTCGGTTTAACCCATTCAACTCCGATGACAAGATGTCTTGTCATTTGGTCAAATAAAACAAAAAATCATAAAACACCAAAATGTTTGATCAAACACCAGAAAAATATGACGTCAGTCCTCGCTTCGCTGCGAGCGAAGCGAGGACTGACGTCATATTTTTCTGGTGTTTGATCAAACATTTTGGTGTTTTATGATTTTTTGTTTTATTTGACCAAATGACAAGACATCTTGTCATCGGAGTTGCATGGGTTAACGTTGCGAAATTCACCTTATCAGGAGGCCACGACTCTGTAGCGCGGAATTTAATGAACCATGGCCTTGGTTCAACTCGCTGGCGACAAGGTTCGAACTGCCGTCACTTCGACCTCTAACACGCTCAGCCAGTGTATATATTTAACAAATGAAACTTTAACCTAGTAAACCAACTTATTTCGTGGTTATATTAATATGAAAGAATATTTTTGCATCTCACTTGTAAACACATTGTCTTCAAAGTCCTAATTGGATGGATGAGCTTGATGCAGAGATATAGCTTTACGTTGATCATCTTATTCTTTGTAAGGTATAAGTGTCACTTAACTGTTCGTAACTAAATCAAATGAAATAAAATATAATAGAATGAAAATAGAATATAATAAGATAAGAAATAAAATAATAAATAGGATGAAATAAGAAATAAGAAATAAACAGATATAATATAGAATATAATAAGAAACAAGTAACAAATCAACAGTAACAAAAGTAACAAAAACAATAACAAAAAAGTAACAAATAAAACAGAAATCAAATAGAGTAATGAAAATGAAATAATATATAAAATACGATAAGGCGTGAAATAAAATAAAAAGTAAAATGAAATCGAATGATACAAGACAGAATAAGATAAAATGGAGTAAAATAGAACCAAATGAAATGGTAGGAAATAGGTGGCTCTGTTACTGGGCTCTCATACGGAAGGGTAACAGCTGTCGATCACGAACCCAACACGTGATCCAATACTATGTTGAATTGCACACACATACACACACGCGCGCTCGCACAAACGCATAATGACCAACAAAATACATGATAATAAAGGCGAATACTTATGGACAAGCAACTCATCTAATCACATTTCGTTTTTAGCGCTATCTGCAATTATGCAATGATAGAAATGGATGGACACAAAAAAGTATACTTGACGTGATTCACGTGCACTTTTTTTTCAAATATTCTAAAAGATATATGGGCGTACATATTCAAAAATATTGAAAATTACGTGTGAAAGATAATATATGAGTAAATTGAAATAATATTGAAAAATTTCGTTTGCAATTATAGTACTTGGTGGGTGAAATTCTAAGATCACGCAGATACAAATATTAATATGAAACTTACTGTAATGCTATACTATTATTACAACCTAACCTAACCTAACCTAACCTAACCTATACTAACCTAACCTAACGTGACCTATATATACATAAATAGATCTTTGAAATATCAAAAAGAAAGTGAAAATTGTGCTTGTGAGAAACTGGAATAGAACAATTTAATGGCATGATGATAAAGTATAGTTTGTTTTAGTCTACACAATTCGAAGAATTTGCAAAACGTTATCTGATTGAGCAAAATAATAATGTATAACAAGCTTGATCGAGATCACAGTTTCTTTGTACTCTGAAGTCGAGCTTTGTTAAAGAAAACGAAATGCAAAGGGGTGTCTTTATTTTTTTATCATAAGGGTCTCGTATTTTTTTTAAATTGTATATATCTATCTGAATTTTAAAGGAAAAGAGTTAAACTGATGGTAAACCGTTTCTATATCCATATGTATGATATTCTATCAAGTTTATTTGTGTTTTTTTTTTTTTGCTATTTATTTTTCTAATGTTATTCAATCTGTGAGGAGAGCCATATAAATTATAATATATCTTGGTATTCCTGATCTTCTTCAGGCACCTTACCTTTATAAGCATTTATACATGACCTTTTCTCAGTGGTAGAGATTGGCATAGGTGACAGTTACGACCCACATCCTCATTAGAAATTGGAGATTTTGATCATCTTTCTGTCTCTATTGAGCTTGGCCATAAAACGAATATACGGGCCACACGCCTCTGGCCATACTGTTATGTTGTCAAGATAACTATAAAGTTTTTACAACGGTGATTTTTTTTTATGTGGGAATGAGCGGGAATTGCACCTATAGGAAGTCCCCCAAAGAGGCCGCCAAAGAGGCCAATTCCACCAGAGCAAGAGTTGATGTATCAGTATAAAAAGTTATGAATTTTAGTTTCCTTCAACCACCTTGTCATTTTATTTACTTATTATTATTATCATTTTTTTTTTTTTTTTGTGACATCTTGGCACTGTATCATCCCAAACAAGGAGATCTTTATTGTTCCCCGTTCTTTCCGACCGGTTTGTTGGCCGAGCTTGTTAGAGCGTCGCTACTTGAGGCGGAGGTCGAGGTGACGGCAGTTCGAACACTGCCGTCACCGAGTTGGACCATGGGCAAGGTTCATGAAATTCCATGTTACAAAGTTTTTTGTAAGGGTTACCGTCTTAGCCTCCTGATAGGGGGAGTTCATGACGACTGAATCATTATCTTACACTGCTCTGAACATTGCAGTCATGTCATTTTTTTTTTTTTCATTTTCTTCAGGACTTTTTTTCTTTCCTCGAATGGACTGGTATAGTTTATATGCGGGAACTTGATCACTGCTGCATAACGAAATCTAGGGTGGGTTAGGATCTCTAAGTTTTTAATCATCTTTCTGTCCATGAAATGAAACATCATTCTCATGGTCAAAGCTATGATATATTTACTACAATTATACTAGTTTGCTCTGCAAGATATATACAAGAATAGAACGATTATAGCGTGGGTTAAAAATATATCATTCGGTATGTAATGAATCGTAATTCCATGAAAATGGACGTGGCCTTATCAAAAGATTACAGGAAAACAACGGGAGCCTAAAGCATCACAGAACTTCACAGAACTTCAAATACGTTTCATTTAGAAAGAACAGTTCACCAGTCATAGTGAGTGGAGAGGGCGAGGGGCCCCAGAAAGTAGGAAAACAACGGAGACGCCCTATTTATCCCAGGAGAGGGATTTGATTCCTGGTTTGGGACACAGGTGGCTTTTTTTGGTCGTCACTTGCACGACCTATGAAAAGTGTCCAGAGGGCATTGGTGGAGAACACGAACGACGCGAGTGACGTCATGGACAGTTAACCAGTCAGGATGCAGCAGAAGCAGCTCCATATGGATAGTTAACTGATGACGGTTTGGCCTTCTTCCTGTTGGGATTACTACTGAAGAATGGTCGAAACACATAGATTTATTAAATCTCTACACTCTAC
>NC_134778.1:89719950-89734950 GCF_046742065.1 Oratosquilla oratoria
AGGTGAAAGTGGTGGCAGCGGTGGGATGAACGATCTGGGTGTTAAACACCTCCGAAGAGAAGTGGCGCCTGAAGTCTACGGGAACAAGACAACCAAAATCAAGAGTGTATTACGACTACGAGAGAAATCTACAACTTCAAGTAACTGCTACGTTGGGAACAAGCATTCTTCAAGATTCTTCAAGGAGATCATCATCTACAAGGCGGTCTTCAAGGCAGAGTGTGTGATGGAGGAGGAACAACGTCGTTGAGGAATGACAAGACCGTAGAAGGACGTCGAACCAGACATTGACATCACGAAGCGACATCGCAAGCAGCCAGGCTAAAGCAAGGTATTAGTAAAGTATGAGTACCCCTCAGAATTCTAACGTGTTGAGACACGAAATTCACACATCAAATACAAATATTCCAAAATTCACAGGAGAGTCTAACACATATGGTGTAAACAAGTTCCTAAACCTCATTGACACTCTTATAGTTAGTAAAAATGTAACAAACGAGAATCGTAAGATTGAGATTCTCAAGGAGAATATAGATCCAGAGCATGGAAGGGCGAGGTTTGTCATTAACTTCCAGCAAATGGAATCAATTAATCAATATGATGATTATAAGAAGGCATTTATCAAGCATTTCATGTCCAAATGTGATCAGGATCCTATTAGATCATTGGTAAAAATGATTAAGGAAGTTAGGACAAGTGAAACTGACACAGAGTACTTAGCTAGATTAGATAGATGGTCAAAAGACATGAATTCTATCTTGAAAGATTCAGACTGGATAGAAAGATCTAGTGAGAAGATGAAAATCTCACAGGTAATCAAATTGATTACATTTAGCTTATTGGCAAAGAATTCTGATGACTTAACAGCAGAAAGGCTGTACAAAGATTTAAAATCAAATATCTGTTTAGGAGAAGTAGATTATCTTCTTCAAGGATACAGTGAGACCAGAACAATAAACCCATATGTAATGCCTATAAATCAACATAGCCAATATAGGAACTCTAGAGAGTTTAAGAAAACAGAAGTAGGACATAGGCGGCATGCTAGAAGTCCATCTAGGGATAGGGATACCAGAATCCTTTGTTTTAATTGTAATGCTTGGGGACACAAGGCACAAGAATGTTTTTATGGGATTATTTGCAGAAATTGCAAATACGAAGGTCACAATGAGTATCAATGTAGGAACCCTCCATTCTGTATTTACCATAATAAAATCGGACACAGAACTCATGAGTGCCGAAATTTTCGGGTACCCCCAGGGCTAAGAGGAAAACCCCCAGACACAGAATAAACCATTTCAGACCTCCCCATATATATACCGATAGGCGGTATTGTGTTAAATATGGGAATGCAAGGGAGATGAAAGAAACTGACAAACTGATAATTACTGTTGGTAAAACTTCTGTAGGACCTCTCATTGCGGGTCAAGTGTTCAATAAGCCTATTCAAATTTTTATTGATACAGGGTCTGTAGTTAATGTAATTACTAGTAAAGTTTTAAACCAGTTGAACCCAGGAGTGAAAATGTTGGAACCAATCCGTTACACATTGCAAGGTGTAACTGGAAATCAGTTAAAAACATTAGGCAAGATTGAGCTAGAAGTTGCCTTATTACAAATGAACAATTGTACATCCCAGTGATAGTGGTAGAAGAGTCTGTTTTTCCAGGAGATTTATTGATAGGATTTGCAACTATGAGAAAAGAAAACATGGTAATTTGTCCTGCTGACTTAGGAATTTTAGTGAAGTCACAGTTAATCCCATTCTTAAATCAACCAGACTTAAGACCAGTGACAGGAATCAATGAATCCTTAGATAACATTTCTATCCTAGATAGCGAGGCCGAGCGGTCCAACCCTACAGAAAGTAAAACAATTTGTGAACCCAACTCAGAAGTTCAGGAAATCCCAGAGATTACTAAATTATTAACCACAGATGCCTTGAGAATTGCAGATTGCGGATTAACAAGGTCGACATTGTTACATCCCATGTCAATTAATAAGGTTGAAGTGTGTTTGAAAGGAATCAATGTAGACTCTGAAGTAATTACAGTCCCAGAATCAGTTAAACTTAAAGGATTGAAGTGGGACTCAGGGATTTATAAGACAAATAAGAACAGAGTAGAAGTATTAGTAATTAATACTATGAATAAAGAGATAGTTTTAAAGAAAGGTACACAAATAGGATGTATTCAGGTGTGTACTAAACCTATTAAGATTTTAAATGAGAATAGTGAGGAGATAGAATTACCAACTTCATCAATTTGTTCAGTACAAGAAGGCATAGACTTAAGAAATAGATATAAAGAATTATTACAATCAACTAATTGCCCTGAGTTGGATGAAGCTTTATTTGCTTTGCTTATGAAACATAAAAAAGCAATTGCTTTGCCGGGGGACGCCTTAGGCAAAACAACTGTTTTAAAACATCACATTAAGTTAAAACCAGGAACACAACCTATCTACATACCAGCCTACAGAGTTTCTCACTCTAGATTAGCTGTAGTAGATAAACTCATCACTGAAATGTTATCACAGGATATTATTGAACATAGTAAAAGTGAGTGGAATTTTCCGTTGATCCTAGTACCAAAGTCTGATGGGACTATGCGACCAGTTATTGATTACAGGGAACTGAATAAGCACACCATTCGTGACAGGTTACCATTACCCATTATCGGTGACATTTTGAGAAGTTTGGGAACTGAGAATAGATATTTTAGTACTATAGATATCAAATCAGCTTTTTGGCAAATAGAATTGCATGAAGATTCAAGAGAGTTCACAGCATTTTCTACTACAACAGGACATTATGAGTTCAAGAGAATGCCATTTGGGTTATGTAATAGTCCATTAACTTACATGAGATTAATGAATACTATTCTAGATGGATTGTTAGGAAACACTGCCAGTGTATTTCTAGATGACATTTTAATAGTTTCTCAGACTGCAGTGGAGCACTTTAAGAAATTAGATTTGATATTCTCAAGACTAGGAGAAGCTGGGTTAAAAGTAAAACTTGAAAAATGTAAGTTCTTGCAAGACAGTGTCATTTACTTAGGACATAAGATAGACAGACACGGACTAAGTACAGTAAATTCAAAGGTGGACGCTGTCAAGAATTTTCCAGTTCCGACCAATGTAGACAAGGTTAGGAGCTTTTTGGGATTAACAGGATATTATAGAAAATTCATTCAAAGTTATGCTGACATTGCTAATCCACTAAGTTCTTTGTTGAGAAAGGACTCAAAGTTCATATGGGGACCTGCGCAACAGCAAGCTTTTGACAAGTTGAAAGATAAACTCACAAGTTCACCTATTTTAATTTTCCCCGACTATGAAAAAGAATTTATTCTTTGTACTGATGCGTCTGACATAGGGTTAGGAGGCATACTAATGCAAGAGAGAAATGGAACTTTGAAACCCATAGCTTACACATCCAGACTTTGTAATAGTGCGGAGAGAAACTATTCTATAACTGAAAGAGAAACTTTAGCAGTAATTTATTCTTTAGAAAGTTTTAGGGATATGATACTAGGGTATCCCATCAGAGTTTGGACTGATCACACAGCTATTCAGAACTTATTTAAGCATAAGAATCTTAGAGGCAGACTTGCTAGATGGTTTGCGATACTTCAGTGCTATGATGTTCAATTTAATTATATTCCGGGTAGAAGGAATGTAGCAGATCCACTTTCTAGAAACATTAGTCAACCAATGACTGGGACAGGGTTGATTAATTTTGTTTGTAGTATAGAAGAATTAGTAACTTTAGATGAAGAAATGCTAATAAGAGAACAGGGAGATGATGAGACATGTGATTCAATAATCAAGCATTTGATGAACCCAAGAGGAGATCCTCCAAAGCTACCAAAGGGGTATAAGATAGAGGAATTTCATTTGATTAATGGAATTTTGTATAGGAAAACATTTGTAAATGGGAAAGATATTTCTAGAGGTCAAGTAAATCAGTTGGTTATACCACAAACTCTGGTAAATGAGATATTGAAGTTACTTCATGATAGTGATTGTAGTTCACATCCTGGAAAGGATAAAACTTATAGACAAGCACAACTTAAGTACTTTTGGTTAGGTATGAAGAAAACTATATATGATTATATAGAAAAATGTGTAAAATGTGTAAAGGTGAAGGGAAATACACCAAAACCTGCTCCTATACTCACCTATCCCATTCCACAGAAACCTTGGGAAAGAGTTCACATGGATACTTTGGAATTACCACTAACCGAGAACGGCTTTAAATACCTATTTGTTGCTATTGATTATTTTTCAAGATTTTGTATATTACAACCCATAATCAATAAGAAAGCTGAAACTATTGCTTCCGTAATCTATGATCAGATAATCTGTAATTTTACTACACCTAACATCCTAGTTTCAGATAATGGGACTGAATTTAATAACAAAATCTTGGAAAATCTATGTAATGTGTTCCACATCAAGAAAGTCAATATACTCGTTAACCATCCCCAAAGTAATGGAGTAGTAGAAAGGTTAAACAAAAAGATAATTATATGTCTTAGAACACTAATAAGTCCTCATAGTGTAACTTGGGATACTTGGATTCCTTGTGTTAAGTGTACTCTGAACAATCAAATTAATGTAGCAACTGGGGATACACCTCATTTTATAATTTTTGGGGAGGACAAAACTCTGCCATATGAAATGTTGACTGCAGAGCAAAAACCCATATATAATATGGATGATTATATATCCAATAGGATAAATACTCTTCAAAGTATTCACCAAAGAGTTAGGAAACATATGCAGGTGTATTCACAAGAGATGAGGGAACAACAACACAAAATAGCTCGTAAACTAGAATTGAAAATTGGGGAATTAGTAATGGTCAAAGCAACCTCACCCAATAATAAACTTTCACTAAGGTACACTGGTCCATATAGGGTAATTGATTCTGCAGGTGGAAACAAGTTTAAACTTAAACATTTAGAATCAAGAGAAGAATTGATAGGACATTTAGATGACATAAGGAAAATTAGCTTGCAGATCTATGAAGATGATTATAGTAATACTTTGTGCATAAATATTGATAACCCTGGAGAATATGGAGAATATTATAATGATATTTTTCAAGAGTTGAATATTAATCTTGATGTATTTTACAGATGAAAACTGCCTTATTAATAATATTAAGTTTGGTGAGTGCCATGGACTGGAATCCGATTCGTCCTGGAGCATTGGTACATCATCAAGGTAACCTAATCTTGGTTGATAAGGTGGTAAGGGTAGTTCTTGATTATAAAAATGTAACCAAAATTAAAGAAAATGTGGACTCCATTAATAAAAGTTTGCAAATATTAAAACAGAACATTTCCAGTAAAGATGTTAAGGATAGACTTGAAAACAAAATAAAGGAAATAGAGGATAAATTGCACATCATAGGTTCAAATTTCAAAAGCAATGTTAGACAAAAGAGAAGTGCAATAGTAGTGGCTTTGGGAGCTCTTGCTGGTTTGGGAATTGCCAATTTTGCCTTCCTTGCTGACTTGAAAATTTCAATAAATACATTAAAGGAGAAAGTTGGAAAAATTGATGAATTACAATCAAGCATTAAAAACATTGAAGAAATGATCTCTGATATTTCAGATAACTTAGAGAATCTCAGCTTGAAACAAAGTGAACAAGAGAGTACAATGCAAATTTTTGTTACTCAATACTATGCAATTGAAATTATCTGAGATGCAAGTTCAATTGGAATCTTTTGTACAGGATTTAGTTATGGCCAATTCGGGTCAAGTAACTTCTTCTCTCCTTCCAATACCTCAACTTATAAAGGTAATTAAGTCAGCAAAGAAGGATTGGAACTTTGAACCTTTCTTTGAAGAAGCTAATGTAGCATTATATTATCCATTGCTAAACTCCTACCTTAATGTTACTTCAGTTATTATTGAAATCCCGTTCTCTTCCAACCAAAGATTTAACTTATTCAAATTGAAACCCTTCCCATTGAAGGTAAATGGTTCATTTTATGAAGTAGATATTCCAATTGTAGACCCAATCAATTATATCCTTTCTGTAGACAATCTGAAGGAGAGCAGAGTCTCTAATGACAAGTTGAAGGAGTGTAGAAGATTTAATAGGAATCTTTACCTCTGTCATTCTTCCATGTTTGTGTTCCGTGAAGCTTTGAAAAATTCATGTGAAGCCTCTCTGGTTAGGAATATGTCTGTTATGAACAATTGTCATTACCAACGAATTTTGGTAGACCAGATCCCTCATTGTAACATACAAGGATCTCATTACCTGTTTTTCCCTAACAAGACAAAGGTATCAATAAATTGTCCCGGGTTGAGTCCTAAATTGGATTTGGTTGAAGGTCTTGTCTCTATTCAAGATAACTGCGAATTGCATGCAGACACTATTTCCACCATTTCTAATACCCTTAATACAATGCATTTAACCGAGGACACCTACATTTCAACCTTCAACTTCACATTGCCTGAAAACTCCCCTCCCTTGAAAATTAAGAGAAGACCATTGTCAAGATCTCCCTCAAATGATTTACATATGTTACCAATCCTTATCATACCCTTACTTTCAGTGTTAGTGGCAGCACTGATTGCCTTTGTTGTATTCCGGAGAATGGCTCTGTCAAAGCAAATCAACCATGTAACCGCTTAATTCAATACCTTATATATATATTGAGATGCATGTTATTCACATTTATAGGTATTATGTTTATGTATTATTCACAATTTATTGCATGAATGATGTATTTTGGAGGGTAGATTAACAATTACGCAAGGGTAGATTAGCTTATTCTAGAAATATATTAGCAAGCCCTGTAAGAGGGAAATAAGAATTGGTCGGGACGACCAAGGGTAGCTGCCGAGCCCTGTAAGAGGCCGGTAGTGTACGAATGGAAATGAGCTAGGGTATTAGAATAATTCAGACTCGACGCCTCCGAAGAGGGCAATGTTATGTCTAGGTGAGGGCGACGTTTGTCTATGTAAACACACCGACGGTGGTGACTGTTTTTATAATCGCTTATGAATCACAACATTGTAAGCGCAGGTTACCTTCGTTTGACTAATGCTGAGGTAAACAATTTTTGCTAGTGGCATTGAAATGGCTTTCCGGATTGGTGCAAGGTGCAGAAGGAGAAAAAAACTATTGGTGCAGGAATTCAAAGTCACGCCCATAAGGAGTGACATTTATTTGAGAAGTCACCGGGGATTGGTTTAGAAAAATTAGTGACGTCAGACGAAGGTAGCTCAGCGTAAGATACGGGATCTCTTCAGACGTTCTATAGAGAAGAGATAGAAAAGATATAGAGAGGGTGTAGAGAGAGGATCAGGAGACGATGTAGAGACGAGAGAAAAGAGATCCCGAGTGTAAGCTGAAGGTGAAATTACAGTGAAAGAAGAAAGAAAATTCACCTCCCTTTTATTAACCCAAAGGACGAGAGGAATAGGCATGGGGCCTAGAAAATAGTGAGACTACAGGAAAAAGAAGGCATTGGGCCTACTACTTAAGAGGAACTTGAATATTAGTGAACCTCACGTAACGAGAGGCAAGGGGCCTCGAGACGAGTGATATTACAAGTCAAATTTAAGTGACAGTGGTGACTAGGGGAGGTGAAAGTTAGATTACAGCGCAAATAATGGGTATTGAAGTAAAATGGAAGATAATGATGACAGGCCAGAGAAGCCCCCTGGTGGCGGAGCGGTGAACCATAACGTAAATACGTACCCAGAGCCATCTATCGGTACAATAGTAAAGCATAATGTAAATATGAGCTTCAGATCACCTCCGGGTACGAAAAGATTTTTTTTCGTTTTTTCTTTTTTTTTTTAGATAGTGACGATGAGGGACATTTTTTCTGGAGAAAAGACTTTTTAGAAGAATTATAGACATAGAGAGGGAGATAAGACTTATGAAGGAATCATGGAAGCAAGAGACTGACAATCTATGGAGGACGAATCAAGAAATGAATAAGGAAGTGACTTAAAAATAAATACTGAAATGAATAAAGAGGTAAGTGCACTAAATAACTGCCCGAGTTGAAATGTGAAAATGAGGTTGAAAAATAATACCACTAATAGTGCGATCGTGAAGAAAGAGGTAAGTGAGCAATTAAAGACAATGGCCGAAAAAATGAAAAAAAAAAAAAAACATAGGAGAGGATGATTTACAGCAACTCAGAAATGAACGGAAGAAAAAGGAAGGTAATTTTTAAAGAAACTGTTCATCAACAAATGCAGGAAAATGCCGAAGGTGCAGTCATTAAGGTAATTAAAGAAAAAAAAATCTGATAAGAGATACAGTGGACAAAAATAAAATGTATAGTATATGGTCTAAAGGAAAAACACAACCTAAATTGGTCCCTGAGAGATAAAGAGAAAGAATTGGCAAGAAATGTTCTAAAATAGAAAAGGAAATAGAGGAAGTGCAAAGAATGGGTAAATATGCAGACATGAATGATGAGGAAAGAGAAAGAGATAAGACATTAAAAAGAGAAAAAAAACAAAAAACGAAAAGAACGGAGACCGAGAAAACGCAGTTCTATTGGAGTGTTAGACATGAGACTGAAAACTATTATAAAAAAAAAAAAAAATAAATAAATAAACCAAAAGGTTCAGAGAATGAGATGGAGAGGGTAGAAAATGAAAACTAACTTATACCAATGTAGACGGATTAAGGGGTCCACTATTATCAGTGTTGGACATGGATTATATATCCCTGGATTAGAAACAGAGAGGAGAAACAGGGAGGTGGAGTCATGTTCTTGGCTAAGAAAAACTTATATGTGACGAAAGTTACACATGGAAAGAACAGGGTGGAGATGATCACAATAAGAGTTGAAGATAGTGACATGAAAAGTAGAAAGTTTGTGGTGATCTATGTGACCCCAAAAACGGGGTCTTGGAGAGGGAGAGATTATTCTAAAATGTTAGATGATACGAGACTTTCATTAAATGAAATGCTGAAGGATGGAGGTAACGTGGTGCTTATGGGAGATTTCAACTGCAAAGAAATATGTTGGGAAGAGATGTCAGTGAAAGGTGGAGAGGATCAATGAGGAAATGTATTACTCGACATGACTATAGAACATACAATGAAAGAATGGGCAAAAGAAAACACTAGATTTAGAAATAATGAAGAACCGTTGAGACTAGATTTATTATTTACGCCAGAACCTGAAGTTGTGAACAAAATTGAATACAAGACACCAATTGTGAAGAGTGATCACATATTACTTGAGTTAGAACTAAAAGAGGATATATAGAGAGAAATGAGAAATACAGAAAAGAAAGGCTTATGAATAGTAAAACAGACTTTGAGCAACTTAGGAAATTGCTTCTTAAAGCGAGCTGGAAAAAATTCTACAATGAAGAAACACAAATGGAACAAAATTGGATGATTTATTATGATAATCTATAAAAAAGGAGTGGATAAGTATGACCCAAAGCAAAATCAGGAAAAGGTATATATTAAGTGCTGGTTTAACAGAAGATGCAGCGAAGCGAAAGACAGAAGAGATAAAGCTTGGAAAAATGGATAAAAGACAAAAAACCTAGAAAGTGGCAAATATATATTAATCAAAGGAATAAATATGTAAAAATACATAGGGAAAAAAAACTATGAAAAAGACATAATGGAAAGATGTAAGGATCAGCCAAAACTATTTTATAGATATGTGAGCGGTAAACTAAAAAATAAACAGGAAATAGTGAAACAACGCCAAGAAAATATGGAATACACAGAAGATACAGAAATGGCTGAAGTCATGAGCAAACACTTCAAGTCGGTTTTCATTAGAGAAGATGTACAGCATCGGGATGAAGGGAGAGAAATGAAATTCCCCCACCCCCTCATGACGAAAATAATAGTAACACGGAAAGAAATAATAGACCATATAATGAACCTTGATGTCAGGAAATTACACAGTCAGGATGGAATCGCAAACTGCATATCAAAATAATGTAAAGAACTAATACACAAAATATATAACATAATAAGTCACTCAAGGAAAAATACCAGACGACTAGAAAACTGTGGATATCGTACCCATATATAAAGGAGGAAACAAGGAATACCCAACAAATTACAGACCAGTTTCCCTTACAAGCACGGTCAACAAATTTTGTGAAAAAAGTTATAAAAAGTAAATGGATAAAACATCTGGAGAACAATATACTAAATCCGAGACAATTTGGATTTAGACAGGAAAGATCATGTGCCACAAATTTGATCTGTTTTTACTCAAGACTACCAGATATAATACAGGAAAGGGGTGGGTGGGCTGATTTTCCTTTCCTAGATCCACTAAAAGTTTTTGACAATATCTCAAATAAAAACTAAGAAAACTGGAAAACATAGGAGATATACAAGGTAAACTACTAAAATGGATGGAGGACTTTTTGCATGCAAGAAAAACGAGAGCAGTGCTCAGATATGAGTTCTACTTGGGAAGAGGTGATTAGTGGAGTTCCACAAGGATCAGTACTGGCTCCAATAATGTTTACTATTTATGTGAATGACATGGACGAGGGTGTGGAATGTTACACGAGGTTCTTTGCAGATGGCACAAAACTGTTAAAGAAAGTGAATACTGAAACGGACTGATTCACTGCAGAGAGATTCGAACATGGTTTGGGAATGGAGTCAAAAGTGGGAAGTGTACTTCAACATTAAAAAATGTAGCATAATTGAATTTGGAAAAAGTAAAAAAAAAAAAAAAATTATCAGGGCAATATCAAATTGGTGCAAAGGAAGTAAAGAAAACGGGATCTGAGAAAGACTTGGAAGTGATCATCACAAAGAATATGTCTCCTGACGAACGGATAAACAAAATTGTTGGTGAAACCTATAACTTGTTAAGGTCAATAGAGATGGCTTTTACTTGGATGAAGAAATGGTAAAGAAAATACTAGTCAAACTGATAAGGCCAAGATTGGGGTACGCAGTAACTCTATGGTCACCCAGTACTAAAAAGAATATAAAGAAAATTAAGAGAATCCAGAGAGCAACTACGAAGATGGCCCAAACACTATCAAATCTGTTATATGAAGAGATCTACAGAATTATGAGAGGTATGGAAGTCCTTGATAGAGATGACTTACTAAATTGGGATAAGAGAAACAAGAAGACATGGAAGGAAGCTCAAAAAGGACAGTTATAGAAGAGACTTGAAAAAAGAACAGCTTTCTCCGCAGAGTGGCGGATATATGGAACATACAAGACGAAACAATAGTGTGTGCAGAAACAATACACGAATCAAAGAGCAAATTAGACATGGCGAGATACAGAAACGGGACACCACAATCATAGCTCCCATTCCTGTAAAATACAACTAGGTAAATACACACCTTTACTCGGTAAGAAAAAAGGCTATAGTTAGTTTTCAATTATTCAGTTCCATGGATGGGTATGGATGAGGGGGTGAGTGGTTGTGGGGAGGTGGGCAAGGGGAGGGGGAGAGGGAGGGAGAGGGGAAGAATGATAAACTTTAACCTTCTATGCCCATGTTCTCTTTAATTTCTTTTTACTCCCTTTTCAATACACCATGACCAACAAGAAAAAAATCTGTTGTCATGGTACTGGAACACAGCCTGTGTACTTTATATTTATCGTCATTATTGAATCTATTTCCTCAATATTATATTAAAGTGATGCCAACTATCCTAGAAAAAATCTATATAACTCTAGGTTGATACTGAAAGCAAGGAAGAGATCATGATTGTAAATAAGAAAAAGATTGACAGCATTAGTATTGTCAAACTTTATTGATAATGTAGGAGACAGTCAACGTATTTACTCTGTCAGTTGACCGGGGAAGTGCAAACGTAATATCCCAAATTTCGTAAAGAGTGATTTGAAAATTACATTTATTTTGGGTCACTTAAACAGGTCAATTTCTAATTTCACCGACTTGTGCCTTGTGTCCCACCCATTTCATTGGTTATCAATGAACATTTCAAGTTTGCCCTCCCAAGTCCATAGAAAAAAAATATATATGTATTCTCTAAATGGTACTGAGATTTAGCTTAACGTCAAATGTTTTATAAAAGTCCAAGAAAATTTCATATACTCATGGATGCAAATTTCTCACACGCAGTAGAAAAAAAAGTTATTTGACAATATTGAACAGGACTTGGATGTAGCTGTTTTGCCCTCATAAGTGTATATATTGCAATAATAATTAGATGGATTTATGAGTTAGTGCACATTCTGAAAAACAAATATATACACACACGCACGCATACGTACACACACATACATACGTAAGTACACACAAACACACACGAGCTAATCACTAAAGATACACACACACACACACACACACACACACACACACACACACACACACACACACACACACACACACACACACACACACACACACACACACACACACACACACACACACACACACACACACACACACACACACACACACACACACACACACACACACACACACACACACACAGACATTCTCATGAGGTGGCTTAAAGCAAGTTTTGCAACTCACTCTCAGAGTGAGTGTGTGATTATCTATCCTTGATCTAACCGTTTAGTAATTCAGATCCAAGGCTTTTACAAATAATCTGGTATGAAATTTTTGACACACGATAAAATGAAAACCCAGTTGCTCGAGTTAACGAAATGATGACAATGAAATATGAATGAAAAGTACCTAGTTATGGACCAAAAGGTCTCCTGTCGGCATGCTATTCCTCTGTAATCCTTTTTACAGTCGAAAGAACACGTTCACTGATACTCAATGGTATGATGTCTTTGTATCTGGTAGCAGTCATTCATTTGTTTATCTATTTATTTTGAGTTGGTTTTTATCTTTTATCTATTGTTTGCTTATCATTTGTTTTTTGTTTTTGTTTATCATGATTTATAATCCTTTAGATTTTATTAACCTTTTTTATCATCTATTGATATTCATTACTATTTATCATTTAGTGAAAAAAAAGAAAATGAAAAAGAAAAGAGAACAAGAAGTAAGATAAAAAGGAAAATAGAAATATTAGGAGACAAAAAAAAAAAAAAAAAGAATAAATGATTCGGTATACGCGGAATATTGAGTCATTGTGTTGGGTTTAATAAACCTTATCTTTTTTATTTATTTTCTTAAGAGGGAATTTCCAGGGTTAGTCCTGTGGGTAGAGAGAGAAGGGGGAGGAAGAGGGAGAGGGAAATGAGAGGGGGAGGGAGAGGGTGGAGTGGGAGAGGGAGGGGAGTCCCTCATCAGCCTTACTGGCACGTGCTTCCCCCTCAGCTTTTATAAATTCACCTATTTATTTATTAACTCATTCATGCTAATCATTCATTCATATCTTTCTTCATGCCCTTTTCATCCATTTTTTTTATCTATTTCTTCATTACATGTAAATTTATTTACCCCCTTGTCTTCCTATCCATCCATTCATTTTGTACAATCCTTCATTTGTTTAATATTCATTTGTCTATTCGTTTATTCACTTATTCATCTATTTATTTTCGGTTCTCAGGTCTTACCTTGCATAAAATGAGGTTAATCATCTCCTAAATCTCGGCCGTCAGGATTTAACCCGGATACTCAAAGGATTGAGGAGTGCCCGAACTTCAAGTATTCACCACCAGGAGTCTTAGGCTGCTGTCATACATACTCAAGTGAGTTCGTTTGAGTAAAAACGACTTAGGTTACAATATTTCATTTTTCGAATTTCCAAACGCCAAATCACCTTTGCGTCATATGTTGAGAAGCTCAATGACGAACTAAAAGCAGTTAAACCTATACGAATATTAGACAAATTGTTGAAGTGTCTTTAGGGAAGTCTAAAATAATGTAAGCGAAGTTGTCTTCCAGCTTCTCAAATTCACAACTTTTGACGAGAATCTTGAATATGTCATGGGGGCTTATCGGAAAAAAAAATCACTTCATCTGAATTCCTGTATGGGTTCAGTTCGAACCCCCCAAGAGGTTCATGTGCAATGTCGACCAGGATGGAAAGCGCTCCCACCCCGCGGATGGTCGTCCAACGATTTCATAAACTTACGACCTGCCTCTGTGATGTTCTGCAACCGGTTCACAAGTGTGACCTATTCACAAGTTGCAATAGCAATTAGTATGCAATTGCAAGCATCATGCATTCATTCAACTATAATTAGATCGAATTTTACCCACAACATCGTCAGTCAACTCTCATTCTAAGCCGTTCAACAATGGTGCCCCCAATAACGTCATAACGTCTTCCCAAGTGGGAGTGACGTCACATACATAGCCACGCCCCCATTCGTCCTCTTCTCTCTGTACCCGTCCTCTCCCCCTTCAGACTCTTTTCCCCCTCCTCTCCTCTCTCCCTCTTTCTCCTCTCCATTACTCTCTCCCTCTTTCCTTTCTCCCTACTGTGAGTCTCCTTATTTTCTGGCCACATTTACAGGTTTACTTCTCTCTTCTTAGACGTCAATCTATTTGCCTTTCTCTTTCTCTCTCTCCGTCACAGTATCTGACCTTGTCCCTCTAACACCTCCTTCCCTGCCTCCGGCCTACTTGCCTGCCTACCTGCCTGTTTACCTCTGCACTTGTCTGCATGCATACATGCATTACTCTCTCTCTCTCCCTCTCTCTACCTCTTTCTCCCTCTCTCCAACTATATATATGTAGGAACAGAGGTAGAGGGCAAATTGGACAGTCTCGAGTGAGCTCACCTAGTTCCTGGTGCATATATTTCTAACATAACATGTTATACCATTAGACGTGTGTGTGTGTGTGTGTGTGTGTGTGTGTGTGTGTGTGTGTGTGTGTGTGTGTGTGTGTGTGTGTGTGTGTGTGTGTGTGTGTGTGTGTGTGTGTGTGTGTGTGTGTGTGTGTGTTTCTGTGTGTGTGTGTGTGTGTGTTTCTGTGTGTGTGTGTGTGTGCGTGCGTGTGTACGTGCGTGCGTACGTGCTTATGAATACACGTGTGTTTATGTATGCAAATATCCATACGTCTTTCTGCTGCTGAACTGCTGCATTACC
>NC_134778.1:89739950-89742450 GCF_046742065.1 Oratosquilla oratoria
CTCCGAACACGCTGTGGAAGGCAAAAGAAAGGCCAGCCCTTCTGACTTTAGTGAAACACGTAATCTATAGAAAATTTTGTACAGTTGAAATTTTGTATTTTTCTCGCAATGTGAACAGCTGAGTTCGATTCCAGCGGTGGTGGCAGTAGTGGTGGTAGTGGTGGTGGTGGTGGTGGAGGTGGTAATGGCGGTGTTGGTAGTGGTGATGGTGACTGACTGTGACTGTGACGATGACGGTGATAGTGATGTTAGATGGTGACGGTGATGGTGACGATGATGGTGACGGTGATGGTGATTGACTGGGTGTGACTGTGACCGTAACTGTGACGGTGACTGTGATTGTGATGGTGACTGTGACGGTGACGGTGACAGTGACAGTGATGGTGATTAATTGGTTGAATGATGAACGGAGTGATCATATGACCTTTCTCAATTGTTTTTTATACTTCAAGGAGTACAATACCAAAAAATAACAAAAGCAAGTCTGCAGAGTACCACTCAAGAAGGAACAGCACAAAACATGACGTATTGAAAGAGTTCAAGTTGTTGACAAAAAAAACAAAAAAAACAAAAAAAACAAACAAAAAAACACCATAGGAGAAGAGAGTTCCACGGCTTCCTAGTGAAAGGAAAGATTGAGTGTCCGGGTTGAATCTTGTATCTTCAAGTACTTAATCGCCTGACGCCAAAAAAGCAATTCATTATCAATTGATCATAAGCCATTTAGAGTCCGCTACTGAACAAAGGCCTCTCCTAACATCCTCTATGCGGCGCACGACTGCCCGAGTCTCTGCTATATCACTCGTGCAAATTTTACCTTCTCGTCTTTCCACTTCTGTCTGGTCTTTCTTTCGTGGCATTCAGTCAATAAAACACTTGTTCCATCCGCTATCTTTCTTTCTATTTGTCCTTCTCAATTCAGAGTCCCCATATTTATCAATTCTATTTCGAATAAAGGAGAACATATATGCAAATAAAGTTCTTCTGAGAACGAAATGTGAATGTGGACTTCGAGGAGCTTCCCTTGTTGGCGACATCGGAACTCGGAGGGGGATGCCACGCCATGTCAACGGTGCCGGGAGCACCTACGTTATCATCATCAAAGTCAGAGGAAAACCTCTCACCTTCCAGATCAGACTCCCTCCGAACGGCACCGTTGGGGACTTGAAGAGAGAATGCATCAGGCAACTCAAAAGGCCCCAAAATAGGAGACTCTTCATTATTAAAACAATTGGAGTAAGCTGCTTCACAGACCTACAGTTGAAGTCCCAAGGACGGATTTTGAATGACGACTCGAAACCTCTTATGAGGAGCTGTGTGAGATCGGGAGGAACAGTGGAAGTGGATGTAAAGTGTCTGCAATACGGCGTCAACTCAATGCTGCATTTCCTTTGTAAAGTTAACGACGTGGATGCCATTGGCTTTGTGGACTGCGGGTGTGCCATCAGCACCATATCCTCGAACTTGGCTGAAACGCTCGGGCTCAAGAAAGAGATAGATCGTCGGTTCACGTACCGAGTAGACGGACCCAGCGGCGACCGTGTCTTAGGATCCCTTCATCACGTTAAACTCCAGATAGGAGACGCAGTATTCTACACCAATTTCGATGTTATGGAAAGCGAGGACGATGTTTGGCTCGGGTTAGACTTGATGTATAGGGAAGGCATTTGCGTTGACGTTCTGGCCATGACCATGGCGATCAGGTCATGCAACGCTCAGGTGAAGATGATGACGCAAAGAGCAGCGGCCGACGGCCTGAATGCGTTGAAGCGGGAACAAAACGACCAAGATTCGGGAACCTCAGATCATTCAGAATGCGAGTGAAACTTTCCTTATACCCTAATCAACCTCCCCTAAGATGCTCGTCTTAAATGAATATATTTATTTTTCATTATTACAATAAACAATCAAAATAACATTATTATGGCCAAATAATAATGATATAGAATTATTCCTTTTCCATGTTCCTAATAAGCAGACCACAAAACACGCTTTCAATAAGCAGAGTTCCTCCATGACTATTATGGATTATGAAGATAATATCATAATCATAAATCTAACATTATGATACAAAACTATTGATGAAAATATTACCATATTTATTTGTAAGCAAACATTCTCATCCAGACATCACACTAACTCAAACTTCATATTACACAAAAAACACTTGAACAAATTACGATACCCGTATACAGATGCACTTCTTATACCTCAACTTTTAAACCCGTTTTGCTGCCGACAAACAAGATATAAATTGAATAAACAGATGAAAACAAATAGTAAATAATTATGATTAATTGTAATGATTATTGCCTTGGATTTCACCCACTAAAAACAGCCCCATAGGACTTCCCCATAGATCCCTCATGGAAATAACTTTGCATTGTTGTCTCTATTGTATTGGGGTGGTACGGTTTCTATGTAACCAGCTGAGAACAATAATAGGAAGAAAATAGTCGCCAATTGTTAGTTTTGTGTCCAAAGGTAGAAGAAATATAAT
>NC_134778.1:89757450-89774950 GCF_046742065.1 Oratosquilla oratoria
AAGTGCCTTCTTACCTTAGGGAATCTGTTTTTATTCCGTATTTTTTCTACGGATTCCGTAACGATATAGATATATATACTTTTTGTAAGAGCGTTTATAAGTCTATCACTCAGATAAAGTTGCTTTCCGTTTGCTCGAATCTCTGATGAAAAGTATAATGAAAAACCATAGAACCAGTTGTTTACCAAAGACCACATAGGTCTCCAAAGTGAAGAAGGTACGCCGGATATCACCTAATTGCGGTTGAGACCGTTACCCTTACCCTATGTGCACGGATTGCCATAGATGAGCAAATCCCCCCCCCAGGTAATATGTGAACACAAGAATGAAGGAGACTAATAAACCATCAGTCCTAAATTGGGTAATTCCATGTCCATTACCATCTATCATCCTCATCTATAAAGACATCTAACCTTGTCTTAAAAACAATCAATAGTTTCAGCGCTCACCACATGGTTACTAAGTCTATTCCATTCGTTAACCTATTGGAGTTGAAATGTTTTGTCTTTGGCACCAAAGTCATCAAGAATTAAGACGAAGGAGATGTCGACGCCTTGAACTGGGTGCCACTCCTAATAGGCCCCTTGAACAAGAACTCAGCCGAGTCCAAGGCGATCTGTGCTAATAAATACTTGATTTCATTCAAGGAATATGCCACCAGGGAGGGGCACACGCTCCCTGATCCCCTCCCCCCGCAGAATCCCCCTTGACTCCCCCAACCCCACACCCTGGCCCCCAGCCCCCGAGGAAGTAATGCACCAAAAGGTCTTAACCCATTAATCCCCTTGTCTCGGTTTATAGACTATAATGTGTGGGCAGTGTCGGACGAGTCTATTATGTGTTTAAGAGGTGGACCCTCTGCTGAATGACGTCCTGATTGATTGGGACCCCGCTTAGTGGCAGGACCCTTCCCTTTACGTGCGTTTTGAAATGGCTTGACGCCGACCGCTTCCGTGTTGAAGGATTCAAGGTTTGCGGATTAGACTGAGAGGAAGAATGAACCAACACGCTCGCTACCTGAGAGGGGGGGAAGAGGAGGAGGAGGAGGGTGCCACGGGAATGAACAAAATAGTCTTACGGTAAAATAACCCAAAGTCAAAGTGCCACAGTTCTGAAGGGGATAATTGAGATGGGCAGTGACTCGCTTCGCTAGCGTGATATAAGGATGAATTAAATCGCCTGGTGGTAGCTAGATTTACAAGAGAAGGATCATCCGCTGATCTAAGGGTCGATAAACAAAAAACGAGAATTAACTACGTTTTACGGGGCAGTGACTGCGCGATACGTAAGCGTGCGCACGTTTGCAGCTTGTGTGTATACATTGCATGCATGTATTCATGTACGCATGTATGCATGTATGTATGTATGTATGTATGTATGTATGTATGTATGTATGTATGTATGTATGTATGTATGTATGTATGTATGTATGTATGTATGTATGTATGCGTGCCTGTATGTATGTATGCGTGCATGTATGTATGTATGTATGTATGTATGTATGTATGTATGTATGTATGTATGTATGTATGTATGTATGTATGCATGTATGTATGTATGCGTGCATGTATGTATGCGTGCATGTATGTATGTATGCGTGCATGTATGTATGCATGTATGTATGTATGCATGTATGCATGCATGCATGTATGTATGTATGTATGCATGTATCTTTGTATATATATATATATACATATATATACATATGTATATATATATATACATATATATACATATGTATATATATATATACATATATATACATATATATGTATATATATATATGTATATATATATATATATATATGTATATATATTATATCTATCTATCTATGTATCTATGTATCTATATATATATATATATATATTTTTTTTTCAACCACATATCACTTTTAATTCCATGCCATCGCAGTCGAGACTGAGGAATCGCTCACTGGAGGCATCCGTTGGAAATTGAAACGTGGACGAGCCGAGGATTCGAACCCAGCTAACCCGTAACAAAATTACAGTGACTTAAACCAAAACGCTATCAGGAGAGATTTATTGTTTTAAGTCACTGCAACTTTGTTACGGGTTAGCTGGGTTCGAATCCTCGGCTCGTCCACGTTTCAATTTCCAATGGGTGCCTCCATCGAGCGATTCTTCAGTCTCGACTGCGATGGCATGGAATTAAAATTGATTTGTGGTTGAAAAAAAATATGAATTGATCACTGGGAATCATTCAGTGTATATGTATATATACTATATATATATGGTGTGTGTGTGTGTGTGTGTGTGTGTGTGTGTGTGTGTGTGTGTGTGTGTGTGTGTGTGTGTGTGTGTGTGTGTGTGTGTGTGTGTGTGTGTGTGTGTATTTATGTACGTATGTACCTATGTATATACATGTGTAAACCTATACATGCATCTATGTATGTACCTATGAGTATGTATTATGTATGCATGTACATAAAGATGGTTGTGAAATATACGCATGAAAAATTCGTCAATCAACGTCTCCAACTCATCGATGTGTATCAGCGCACAAAGACGACAGACATGTCGGATTTTGACATTCATTTCACCACATCATGCTCTCAGTCTACAAAACGAGTTAAGGCTGCCCCCAGCCCGTCAACATACTGCTCATATGCTATGTTCCCAGTTAAAGATTAAGAGGGAATTATATTTTTTTACGAAAATTAATAAGTATATAAATATGTAAATAGATGATAAAAACAGATGTGAAACATACATCACATAAGAAAAATTACAGATTTTATTATTATCATTAGAATTATATTTTTATTTTATTTTGTTTTGTGTATTTTATGTATCATTACTTATTTCCATTATGCTTTATTATTAGAATTCACGAGGTAACATTCAGCTCCCGACATGAACATCGAACGAAAAACCCTAATGAACAATATCAGCACAAAACTAGTCTGGTTACACACTCCGTGTATGCCTCAGATGGTCAAACCAAGTTGAATGCACATATCACCTGGTAAAATGATATCTCTTCTCCGAAAGATCTCTGGACACGTCCTGTGTTCGCTGCCGGGTATCCTGGGGGTCGTGGTTTCCTCTGAGAGAAACTCAAAACAATTAAGTAGCGTAGTAGTAACCAAAGTACATCATCTGACAACATTAAGTGAGGAATTTAGATAGAAAAAAAATCGTTGCGGGCTTAAGGTACGTTATGCTTGATGCGATTATCGCTCAACGATGATCATTCATGGCTCGATGATGATCGTCAATTCATTGTTTTTGAATGGTGTTATTTTTCTTTGAGCTGCGAAACACGAGACTGATAATTCTAACCGAACCTACAAACGCGTCTACCCAGATATGACGCTAGGTAGGCGCGCGTCACGTGCCTTAGCTGTGGTAGTAGCCTCACAATTGCACCGAGGATAGCGCAACTGAAGCTATCAACGGCGCCAAATATGTTTGGACAGTCAGATGTTGTAGTTGATTGATTGCAATCCGTTACACTTGACAGCGGAGGGTCCCTCCTTCGGTGAGGAAACTTAAGAAAAAAACTTAGGGTCATTGATGTGTTCCCTCTTGCGACATCGACATGGTCCGTCTTCACCCAGGCAAGGCAGTGCACACCCAGCCGAGGAAGAGGGATTTCCGGCAGCTAAACTGAGAGGCATAACTCGTAAACAGAAAGTCTTTGGGCAAGGAGGGAGAGTGTATTTATGACTGGAAGCACATAGACTTTAGTTTTGTATGTCTTGTCCATTCAAGGCTCTTTGGTGAGCTTGAATGTAATATACGTTTACCTTCGTGTGAAACTTTATCACTAGTATCATTTTTTGTACCCTTTCCGGGGATTCGAACCCAAATCCATTCGTGGACGAAGCAAAAACGTTATCCCTTGAGCCACTAGGGACGTGTTGTAATTACCGAGAACCAACGGAAATCGATCCAAAGCCATCATGCACAGAAGGTAACCAAGCTCACCACAGCGATACACACCGACAACAAGAAAAACGATATATATTTTTTCTCATTTTCTTTCCCAGATGAATTACTTTTCGATTTTTTTATGAAAGTGATTATTACAAAGACAAGGTGAATGTGCTCTCTCAGATATAAAAAATAAATCAACAAGATAATAACCTTTAGCCACAGAATCCTGAAGTAATGTAACTTTTTATTCTCATCATGCTAGACATAAAAAAGAAAAATTGTGCGGAATGTACATTTTCGATTTCGTTTGCATCACGCACGCACAAGAAATACAGGAAAAAACGAAATCCATTCCGCCTTGAAACCAAACCACAGATACTTTATCTTCTCTCTCTCTCTCTCTCTCTCTCTCTCTCTCTCTCTCTCTCTCTCTCTCTCTCTCTCTCTCTCTCTCTCTCTCTCTCTCTCTCTCTCTCTCTTTAAGAATTTAAGTTTCGTAGCTCATCCTAAGCCTCCCCGGTTGAAACTACTGAAGACCACATAAGACCGGTTTTCGGTTTGTTCTTGGTCTTTGGCCCTCTGCTGGGGGAGATGGGGAGGGGGGAGATGGGGAGGGGAGATGTGGAGGGGGGAGATGGGGAAGGGGAGATAGGGAAGGGGGAGATAGAAGGGGGAAATGGGGGAGGGGGAGATGGGGCGGGGGAAATGGGGAAGGAGGAGATGGGAGGGGAGATGGGGAAGGAGGAGAAAGTGAGGGGGAAATGGCGAGGGGGAAGATGGAGAGGGAGAGATAGGGAGTGGTGAGATAGGGAGGAGTGAGATTGGGAGGGGAAGATGGGGAGGGGGAGGTGGCGAAGGGGAAAATGGCGGGAGAATTGGCGAGAGGGGAAATGGGGAGGGGGAGATAGGGAGGGGGGAGATGGGGAGGGGGAGATGGGGAGGGGGAGATGGCGAAGGGGGAAATGGGGAGGGGGGAGGGGAGATGGGGAGGGGAGGAGGAGATGGAGAGGGACATATGGGGAGGGGAGATGGGGAGGGGGAGATGGGGAGGGGAGATGGGGAGGGGGAGATGGGGAGGGGAGCTTGGGAGGGGGAGCTTGGGAGGGGGAGATGGGGAGATGGAGTCAGCAGGGAGATAGAATCTACTCAAGGTGCACGAAGGAATGTGTATATGTGTGTGTGTGTGTGCTTATTTGTTTGTTTGCTCAGTAAATATTTCGCTATTTCACAGCGGACCTTGCCAAATTTGGCACAGAGGTCCACATGCATCTCAGAATGATTCATAGATGAAGAAAAGCGGACCCGAGCTCCATACGGGGTAATATCTGTAGGGCAATTGTTTACCACCAGGGCTATACCGTGTACATCTTCCAATAATTATAGTACAGATGACATGAAACTGACAAATTAACAACTTTAGTTAGAATATATATATATATATATATATATATATATATATATATATATATATATATATATATATATATATAATGTAAAACGCAGGAAAATTATCAAGTAAAAAAAAAAAAAAAAAAAAAAAAAAAAAAAAAAAAAAAAAAAAAAAAAGAGAACGCATTTAGTCCCGAGAGTCCACTGCAGAACCGGCGGCCTATCCTCTGGAGAACGATACTGCCTAAGTACCTCAACACTATGGCTTAATCCCGCTTGTTACGGTTGTATGCAGAGTGCGAAGCGCACGCGGAGTGATGAGCGTGTTGGAATGGCTACGATTGTGGATGGAGGGGGGAGGGAAAGAGGATGGGGATGGGGAGGGGGGGGACCGTGGATATCCCAAAAGCTCACCACACCACGAAGACAAGCATCGGCTGAAACCTGGCTACGGAAAGAACATTGTCTTCGGTTCTTCCTCAATAAATTTTAAGTTTTGCAAGACTCGGCCCGGAGCTGTTGACCACACGCGTGTTCCGATTATCTTTTCCGGTCATTCGCCCCTTAACACTCAGAGGAGCGCCGGCTAAACAGTGGTAACGCACTCTTGAGTAAAAAAAAGTGATACTACGGCTTCATATGTAAGCTACGTGTGATTATACTCATTCGGGTTCGCCTGATACCCTGTTCTGACAACACACATTCACGATGCCAACACCTACCTACTACACGCACATCCTAGACCAGGGGTGGGCAACCATTGGCACGCGTGCAAAGTGTGGCACAGCAATAACTTTTCTCCGGGATTTCCAAGCCCTGGACGGGCACCGAACTCGCGACCGCTGAGTTAGCAATCGAATCTGTGCGTATCAAACCATTGCTCGGCCACTATAACCATGACCACAGAAAACTTCAAAAGACCAAAACAACAAAACCATAATACAGAAGCGCCGCGTGTAGAAAGGAAACCACGTGACACTCTCGTCCAATCTCGGTTTATCGGATATAACACTAGTAACCCTTTAGATACGGTGACGCACTTTATACACTTTGCTCTGACTGAGTAAAAAAGAAAATTATTCGTTTCTGAGGACGGACCCCAGACTGAAAACTGTCTTCTGTGATCGAGATCCAATTCAGGCCGGAGTTCGTGTCCTCAACTAAACAATAAATGGTCAGTTTCTTAGCCAGAATAGAAGCTTTGGGCAATGGTGTTGCTTGACCCCTTTTTTAGGTGCAGCCCTTGTAATCATATGAACGAAAATGACATGCTAAGGGATAACGTACATATAAATCAGAATGACCGACGATTCGAGTATGATACAAATGAGTAATAATAATAATAAAAGAGTACATTACCTGTGGGTAGGAGGTGGTTCTTGTGGGTGACAGGTAAACGCAGCACTACTTAATCAGACACACACACATACACTCCGACTCACCTGAAACAAAGGTAATAAAAATTATGAGCTTTTTGTTATCAATCTTGCACTACAATAAAATGTAATGAAATACAATTCAGTATAGCGTATTATAGTATACAAACATATTATGTAGTGCAATACATACAATATTATATAATACAATACAAGGTGCAGTTCAGTACACACAGTACATTACAGTACAGTACAATACAATACAGTACAGTATAGTACGGTACAGTACAATACAATACAGTACTGTACAGCACAGTATAGTACAGTACACTACAGTACAGTACAATGCCATGCAATGCAATGCAATTAAACACATACATACATATACCAAGGCTTTTTCCCCCATACATGGGAGGTAGCCAAAAAGGAAAAGGCATAAAATCATTCCCACCCATTCCATCCCTGAATACACTCCACACCCCTCCACCCTCCCTCTCATCTTATCACCTCCTGGATGACGGGTCATCCCTACACCTTGTCCACTGCCCTGGATCAGAAGCAGTGTCGCAAGACACAGCACATCCACAGCAAGGCTGCTTCATTAAATCGGCGACCCCTCCTCTCCGTCCCCCAATGCATAAAGGAGAAGACGGGGAGAAATCCCTTCGGGCTGCGTCAAAATTTGCTCACACATCGGCGACCCCTCCTCTCCGTCCCCCAATGCATAAAGGAGAAGACGGGGAGAAATCCCTTCGGGCTGCGTCAAAATTTGCTCACACATAGTACCTCACCCCCCATCCCCCCGCCCATTCCACCTCATGCATCACATCATCATCCATATACAACCTTTCTCCATTCACCCCTATCTTCTGTCCTCTCCCTTCCTTCCTCAACAGACATTCCCCTCTTCCCCAAATCCCCCTTCACCCCATCCATCCACCTCATCCTAGGACGTCCCTTCATGTTCACTCCCTCCACATCTGCCTTCCATACCTCTTTTACTAGTCTTTCTTCACTCATTCTTTCCATGTGTCCAAACCATCCTAATACTCTTTCATCAACCCTATCTCCCAACCCCCTTTCCACCCCTGTTCTCTTCCTCACCTCCTCATTTCTCACTCTACCCAGCCTAGTAGCCCCCATCATACTTCTCAGACACCATCACAAACACATTCAAACTCCTCTCTTCCTCTCTAATGTTCCATGTTTCTGCCCCATACAGTGCTGTTGGCACAATCACTCCTTCATATAGTCTCCTCTTACCATTCATTCCCAAATGTCTATTCCTCATTACACTTTTTAATCCACCAAGGCATTTACTCGCTTCTCTCAATCTATATTCTACCTCCACCTTCACTCCACCTTTTCCTGCCACATTTGCACCCATTTGCACTCCTTGTAGTCCCACAGGGGACATTCCTAAAATAAAAAAATTAAACACAATGCAACAAATTATAATGTCAATGTAATACCAATACAATAAAACACAACACGATAGAAATCGATACAATACATAGCAAAACAACGCAATGCAGAACAATGGCACAGCAAACCAACTTGAGACCAATCGACCTGTGTTTGCCTCGATTGAATAAATAGAATCCTGCGACGATACTCCTGCCCCCGCCGACCCTAGCCGCGACAACTCGAGATTAGGGGAGGAGGTGTAGGTGGTGGTGGATGGGGGTGGGGGGGGATGGAAGTAGACTATTCTAACAAGCAAGACCGGGAAGAAGGATAGCATGGCTTTTACCCCTTACCTTTAGGTTTAGATTCAGCTTTAGGTTAGTTTTGGTTAGGTTTGGTTAGGTTTGGTTAGGTTTGGTTAGGTTTGGTTAGGTTTGGTTAGGTTTGGTTAGGTTTGGTTAGGTTAGATTAGAATAGATTAGGGTAGGTTTGGGTAGGTTTGGGTAGATTTTGGTAGGTATGAGCAGGTTTGGATAATCTAAGGTAGAATTAGTAAATACGTATGCTAAGATACGATAGATAAGGATAGGAAAATAGGACAGAATAGTATGGAAATGGATAGGATGGAATGGCATACAATAGGAAAATATAGGATCGAATGGAATGGGATAGGAAAGAATAGGGTGAAATTGCACTGGATAGGATAAGACAAAATAGGATAGGATAGGATAGGATAGGATAGGAGAGAATAGGATAGGATAGGATGGAATGGGATAGAGAAATATAAGATGGAATTGTATAGGATAGGATAGGATAGGATAGATTAGGATAGGATATGGTAGGATAGGATAAGATAGGATAGGAAAGGATGGCATTACATAGGATAGGATAGGTTAGGATTGGCTAGGATGGCATTGGATAGGATAGGATAGGATAGGATAGGATAGGATAGGATAGGATAGGATAGGATAGGATAGGATAGGGTAGGATAGGATAGGGTGAAACTGGATAGGATAAGATAGAACAGGATAGAATAGGATATGATGGAGTGTGATACAATAAGATACGATGGTATGGGATAGGATAGGATGGCATTGGATAGAATAGGATAGGATAGGATGTCACTGGATATTATTGGATGGAATGTGATAGAATAAGATACAATGGAATAGGATAGGATAGGATAGGATAGGATAGGATGGAATGGAATAGAATAGGATACGATGAGATAGAATGTGATATGATCGGACAGAATATGATAGATCAGGTCGCGTTAGATTAGGATACACTAAGATAAGTTAAGATAGGATGAGACAAATTAAGGTAAGTTAGGACTGGTTTGGGTAGATTTTAGGTTCGATTAGGTTAGATTAGGCTATCTTAGGTTAGCCCTGGTTAATTTAGGTTCGGTTAGAATGAGTTAGGATGGACAAAAACATTCTCACGTCAGCCATAAAAGCGTTTTCACCGTCATTTGCTATTTCTATGCATTTTGTCGTAAATGAGTAACACTATGACTACTACCGTAAACATATTATGCGCACGTCCCGTGGTATGCATGTAAATAGTTGTAGTGTTGGTTACCATATATGACACAATACTTGAAAGTAGCACACGTTTATGACGACAACTCTGTTGATGGTTTTATGGCTGTCATGAGAACGTTTTTTCTAATCTTCATGCACGATAGAAAATAATATTCTTGCAGTTTTTTTTTTCTTTTTAGCATGTATTGATATTATAAAGGTTTCGTGTCAAATAGTAGAAACTGTGTTCTTCAAGGAGTCTTGGTAACATAAATAAACAAGAGACTCTTTTGTATGTAATTGGCTGTTGCCGACAAGTCTATCAAAAGAAACTCCGTGTGGGAACGAAACAAAGGATTACAAAGGAGTAGCATGCCAACAGGAAATCTTTTGATCCATAACTACTCGTAGGTCGGATGTGGTAAAAATAAATAGATAAACAGATAAACAAATAAATAAACAAGATAAAATAATGAAATGAATAAATAATGATAAATAATAAACAAACAAAAATAACAATTTATACATATATACACATACCAAAAGTTTCCCCCCTTACAAGGGAGGTAGCCAATTTGTATTAATAGATAAATAAAAATATAGATAATAACTAAATAAATAATGATATATTAATAAAACGAAATAAAATAAGAATGGCAGGCATTACAATATATTTCTTAGGTGCTTATCGAAATGAATCTTAAAACTTCGAATTGTGCTACATTGCACCATCTCTGATGGAAGTTTATTCCATTCATTAACTACACGGTTGGCGATATTGTTTCTACCCACTTCCAAATTAAATATATTTCCTGACAGTTTGAGACCATTATTTCGTGTCTGATTCGCATTCAGCGTGTTTCGCATTCACACTTTATTAGTATAAATTTTTTTTACAGGTTTATCAAGTACATCGATAAAAATGTAACAGGTAAAACGTCATACTAACAAAGGTTCAGTCCTCACATAGTTTTTTTATACATATCCTTTTGTTTATTCATGACGAGCTATGACACGACAATTTTCTACGTCTTTCTTACCAGATAAACAAAGACTTCAAGAAACCACAAAATATCGAGGAAAGACTTCCTCAATTGTGCAGATATGACGACGCCATTATGAAGCGATTCGCCAAAGATTTTTATCTTTGAAATGTGAATTTTGAGTTTGGCCAGAGACTCTCCGTATTGCACCACAATTATAAACTTTTTATAGATATTTCAAAGAGCGACGAAATGGCTTAAGAAAAAAGTAAACGGTCGCAGAGGCTCTGGAAAGAATAGAACGAAGAATATAACAACTGAAAGCCAATTCAAAGAAATCACACAATGTGAGTTTTGGGCCTCTGGCCAGAAACCCAACCTTTGACAACAGCCTCGGCGAATTGTGCCAACATGAAGGATGAAATGAACGTAAGAACACTTGATTAGATGAAGTTACAATGACAACAGCTGCAGTGATGGCCAACAAGAGGCGATTGTTCAAGATTGCTTTTACCTCACCCGCTTCCCCCTAAAGTCGTGTTCCGGGTCTTAACAATATACCGACTTCATCCACTTAACGGACGATTAAAGAATGAACATCCTTGGTCGAAATGTCCCATTATGATGACGCACATGGCCACCCCCCTTGTAAGGGGGAAAAGGCCTTTTGGTATTTTGGTATAAGACCAACAAAAGGGGAAACAAAGCAGTTGATCATACAGAGGAACGCGCCAGTAGGCCAATTTAGAAAGAAACGATCTTGCCAACCTCGTGGTCAATGAGCGGAAGCGACTTTCATTTCGCTGCCGAAATGAAAGAACAAATGCCACTCGGTACGGAAGGGGGTTAAGGGTCAAAATGTAACATTTTGCCATACATTTACACACATATTGACACTGTGCTATGTAGCACAGACTTAGACCAGGGGGTCACCAAACCTTTTACACAACGGGCCAGATAACTAAGAGGATGATGAGCGCAAGCCGCATAACCATTTTATCCCATACAAAACAGTGAATAAACAAAATACTTTTAGAAATATAATAATTAGCAAAAAGATACATATACAGTACAGTGCAGCGGCGGGCCGGGTAAACTGACCTCACGGTCCGTAGTCTGGTGACCCCATGACTAGATGACAATATGGAGGAACATCATTATAGTACATCCCTTCAATTTGTACACATACCGTCATGAAACAAATTGACCTTGAAATGTCGAGTTCTACAGATAAGTAATCCTTTTAATTCTTAAATTCACACCCAAGTCATCATTGTGAATTGTTCTAATCTTGCACCCACTCTCCCTTTTTTTCAAAGTAAACATTTGAGACAGAAACAAGATAAAGAATACTTACACCCACACCTACCCATCCACTCCTCCTCTACCTCTTCCCGTTCTACGTAGTACAGTACCAACACTCAAAAAAATTGGGGAAACCCAGACCATATTTGGTCAAATGAAACCTGACCAAAACCGATCAAACCTAACCTGACCAAATGTAACCTAACTTGGCCTGACCAAACCTAACATTGTCTATCCTAATATTCCCTAGCCTGTCCTAATATAACCTAGCCTATCCTAAACTAACCTAATCTAACCTAGCCTAGCCTAGCATTGCCTAGCCTAACCTAGCATTGCTTTACTTAGCCTGTCTTAACCTTGCCTATTCTTGACTAGCCTAAACTACTATACTCGCCTGACTTAACCTAATTTGACCGAACCTAACCTGATCTGAACGAAACTAGGCGAACTTATCTGAACCTAACCTAACTTAACCTAGCCAAATCAAACCAAGCTGAATCTAGATGAGCCTAGCCAAACTAAACCAAACCTTGCCGAACCTACGGTAGTCGAAATCTAGCCAAACCTAGGCAAACTAAGCCAAGTTGAACTAAACCGAGATGAACAGATCCTACTCGGACACTGATATGCAATAAAATAAATAATGATAGGTGTTTTGAATAAATGCAATGCTTGAAATACTTACAGACTTTAAAAAGTCTCGGTTAGTGTAGTAACCGGGTTGTGAGTAATATGAGGAACCTAAATTTTCGAAAGATGTACTGTAGATCTGTTTTGTCGACATTGGATTAATCATGTATTTTACTATGTAATGTATACAAAAGGCATATCATATGATACATTATATGACCAATGTCTTTATGTAAATGATCTGATAGACCCCGTGTAGTGAATCTGACTTGTGCTTGACAAATTTGTTGAAATGAAAAATAAATAAAAATCGAAAAATATTACCGGACAGGTAGTAAGTAAAACTTTAGAAAGCTGGAACACTGTTTTGTCGACATCGAATTAATCATGTATTTTATCATCATGTGATGTATAGAAAAGGTTTATTATATGATATATATTTCTATGTAAATTATCTGATAGGTCAGTGTAGCGAATCTGACTAATGCTTGACACACAGTTGAAAAAATAGAAATAAAAATTGAAAGATATTACCGGACAAGTAGTAAGTAAAATGAGCTGCATAGCTATTTCATCGACATTGCATCAATCCTGTATTTTGTCATGTGATGTATACATAGGATTTATTATAAGATGTGGTCTTCATTTAAAGTTCTTAAAGGTCCCAGATTGTAAATCTGACTTAAGTTTGATACAAAATTAAGATAAGAAAACGACATTTGAAAGATATTGCAAAACCTAAAGTTATGAGTCGTTGTACGAAGTAAAATTTCATAACACGTTTCATGAAACACGATTCTCGGCTTTATGAAACAAGAGCTCATTTGCCTGGAAGTGACTGTCACTTGACCTGGCTATCCGAGCACAGTGGGCAGAGGTGATGCTCTAAAATCCCTGCAAACGCAAATATGATATATAATATTTTCATTCTATTTCACTTCATTTTTGTAATATAGCAAGGAAATACATTCAGATATCGGCTGCTGCTGATGGTGATGGTGGTGGTGGTTGTGGTGGTGGTGGTGGTGGTGGTGATGATGATAATGATGATGGTGATGATGATGATGATGATGATGATGATGATGATGATGATGATGATGATGATGATGATGATGATGATGATGATGATGATGATGATGATGATGATGACAATGACGATGACGATGACGATGATGATGATGATGATGATGATGATGATGATGATGATGATGATGATGATGATGATGATGATGATGATGATGATGATGATGATGATGATGATGACAATATCGATGGCGATGGGGGTGGCGGCGGTGGTGGTGGTAGCGGTCACACCGATGACAATGATAATGACATCAGACGTCTTACAACACAGACGTAACACATCACCCCGTACCAGCTCCTTTGTTCGGCCTCAGAATTTTTCTCTTCTGTTGAACAAGAGCTGATCAGGTTTTGATGGTCCCTCCCAGCCCCTTCACCCCCTCCTTACCAGACATCAGGGCTCTCACATGGGGAGGGGGGGGGGGAGATATGCCCTGGGGCAGCAGCAATTCTAGCCTAGAATTGCTACCCACATGGCTGACAAAATAATTATAATAAAGAAGAGTTCAAAGAAGCCCTGAATACTTTGCCGTAATCGACGATTTTTGCGTTAGAGATTCAACAAAATATGAAATACTTTCCTTTATCCTTTCTGCAATAGGGACATTGAATAATTTTTTTTTAATCTGTTGAAGTATTTTGCAAACCAATAGCTAAAATGCCTACATAAAAAATGATTAAATTTGACTCAAAATATCTACATTTTCTTTTTTTTTTCATTCCATGTTCACATTTGCGCTTTTGGTGGAGGTAAAAAGTGGTGATGGTAGAGGGGGGGAGGGGGGTCTGTCACTGAAAAATTTGCCCTGGGGCGGCATTTAGGTTCTGCGGGACAGTACTTCTTCTTTTACCCAAGCTCCTGCCAGGCTGTCTAATTGTTCCCCGTGCCACCTCCAGTCTCACCCAGAAATGTGTTAAAGTACATTTCTTGATTATTTCCTTTACAAAAACCAGATGAGCACATCTCACTGCATGGTTTGCTCATCTCGACATGTGCCAAGTTTCGGGTAGTTCTCGAGTACATAGGGCAAATGTGACGATATCAGTCACAGCTAACCACCTCCTGGCGTGAGCCCTTTATTGTGGTCACACGTCTTCACCAATTTTATTCTGCTTAGCTTCAGCCGATTTCGTTATATCAAAGGGTAGTGGGTGGGATACAGAGATGACCCGGCATCCACGAGGAACTAAGAAGAGAGGGGGGAAAGGGTGGTGGATGGGAGTGGAATGGGTGGGAGTAGGTGCCTGCTTTTGGTTTGGCTACCTCCCTTATGTGGGGAAAAACTTTTGGTATATAGATAGACAGATGAGAGTCTCGGGCCGCATTGGCATCTACCTTTATGCCAACCGAGAGAAATCGTCTAATGATAGCCATTATGATTCGACTTAACGTCGCGAACTCACCCCTCTTAGGAGGCTAGGACGGTGCCCCTCACAGAGGAATTTGTAGCGTGGAATTTTATAAACTATGCCCTTGGTCCAACTCGCTAACGGCAGGGTTCCAACCGCCGTCACGTCGACCTCCGCCGCAAGTAGCGGCGCTCTAACCCGCTCTATCGGCGATCGTCCAAACCACAATAAAATCTATAAATGGTATCTCCAGGATATTGCCGTCTCGAGGGAGCCCATTTTCGAACTCGAGTCAATGTTCAGAAAGATCATTTGAACAGAGGATTGCGGTGCTTACCGTGAAGGTCTCGTGGTATAATGAAGTTACCGATACTTTTACCTTCCACAAAAGAATCGCAGCCTTGATCGGCCTCGTTTTTCCCAAAATGGCATCTCTGCGTGCCGCACGATTGTCGACTGACTCGTTTAAAAAAGAGAGAAAGAGAGAGAGAGAGAGAGAGAGAGAGAGAGAGAGAGAGAGAGAGAGAGAGAGAGAGAGAGAGGGGGGGGAGGAGAGAGAGAGAGAGAGAGAGAGAGAGAGAGAGAGAGAGAGAGAGAGAGAGAGAGAGAGAGAGAGAGAGAGAGAGAGAGAGAGAGAGAGAGAGAGAGAGAGAGAGAGAGAGAGAGAGAGAGAGAGAGAGAGAGAGAGAGAGGGGGGGGGGGGGGGGGGAGAGAGAGGAGAGAGAGAGAGAGAGAGAGAGAGAGAGAGAGAGAGAGAGAGAGAGAGAGAGAGAGAGAGAGAGAGAGAGAGAGAGTGAGAGAGAGAGAGAGAGAGAGAGAGAGAGAGAGAGAGAGAGAGAGAGGGGGGGAGGGAGAGAGAGAGAGAGAGAAATCAGCCTTGAAATGATCATTTTGGCTAAGCTGAGTGCAGATCCGGTCTGTCCCTTTAGGGAAACTATATAGCCCTCGTAACTGAACACATTAGCTTAGTCCGGTATGGTGATATATGTTGACCTTTTTGAAGAATCCTTTTTAACTCACCATCCCATTCACACACATTGGGAAATAAGAAATCCCTGGTAGTGTAAAGCCCTGTCAGCTGCGTCAAGCCGTTTTTTTTTTTTTTTTTTTTTTTGCGCCTGGCCAGGACTGTCGGGAACTAACGCACGCAGTAGTTCCCAAGAATCGAACTTACGACTACCTATTCATAAGTTCGACAAGATATCCACCACGCTAGCCACTTTGGGTATATTTCCCTACAAATATTAGAAGCGTAACTAAAGTCGAGTATTTCAATTTTCTACAGATAAAGGATGCACCTGAAGCCAGGAATACCAGTCAATCAACTTTGTTGTATTTCCAGGTCTCTTGTTATTGAATTTAAATTTGAGAAATTTAGATTTAAGAAAGAAATAGGCAAGAACTGGTTTACTAATAGAGTGGTTAATGAATGGAATAAACTTAGTAACCATCTAGTAAGTGCTGAAAATGTTTGTTGTTTTAAGAGAAGGTTTTGTAACTTTATGGATGGAGAGAATATATGGAAATGGACATGGAACTGCCTAGTGCAGGCCTTATGGTCTCTTGTAGTCTCCTCCACTCTTATGTGTTTATGTTCCTACGTTCCAATTGGAGAAAGAACGCAGTACCTCTGCTCAGGTGTCCCAGAAGATCCTGCTACTACCGTTACCGAATTGGTACCGTTACTTGTAAGTACTACAATCCCGATGTCTTCTAGAGAACTGTAAAAGATTTTCTCATAGATTCACGACGCGAGTGACTCTTTTACGACCTCGTAGGCTCATTCGTATCGTAAATGTACGATGTTGTAATAGGCTTGTTTCCGTTTCTGAAAAGACGCCACATGCTGTAGTGCTTATGGGGTTACCATATTGGGCTTCCACGGGCTTCACCAGGGCCGACAGTTGAGAGTTCGTTTGAGTAAAAACGACTTCGGTTACAATATTTCATTTTTCAAGTCATTTATCAAATTATTATCTTTTCGTCATATGTAAAAAAGCTGAATGATGAACTAAGAGATTGTAAAACTATATGAATGTTAGACATATTATTCAGATGTTCTTGGAGAAGTCTAGATCTCTGTAAGCTAAATCTTATTCTAGTTATTCTAATGGAGGTAGGGGGTAAGATCTGGGAGAAAAAAAATAGCCCATTGTGATAATCCCTTTAGAAATAAAGCCAGTTGTACAGTCAGAGAAAACAGGTAAAACAGGGTCAGGGAATTTTGTCCGAGTATTTTCCTGCCTGTCTGCGAGAGGCGAGGTCGATAATGATCTTCATTAACGAGACCTCGCCTGGTCAGACGAGGTCAACTTTGAGGACAAGTTCTTTGTTCGATCATAAAAAAAAAGAGGAAAGAAAGAAATAAAAAATCTGAGTGAAAGATAACCGGATTTCTTGCCCCGAATATGAGGGCGGGTTAACCTTTTCCAGCCACCTGGTTAGTTTCAGGGCTTAATTATGACTAACGTTAAATTAATGATTTCCAATTTGTAAAAAAAATAATCAAAGGGTATTTTGTGTTAGCACTTTTCTTATTTGGTGATAAATT
>NC_134778.1:89777450-89779950 GCF_046742065.1 Oratosquilla oratoria
TATGCATATACATTTGTGTCTGCATGTGAGTGCAAATGTCAAGACTATCATCGGTTCAAACAACAAGCAAGTATCGGGTTCCGCACTTGACGTTTTCTAAAAATATCTCTTTGACGAGAACAGCAATCATAGGTCACCATGATGAAATATGGCCGCCATCCCTACCGTCTGTTCGCAGGCATTTCCTGTTCCAACCTCTCTCGTACCGGGTGGCATTTTACCTTTGTGTTATGGCTTTCATCAGGCGATTTTATTCATGTATGTGACACCCTTTACCCTTCTGGGGCTCTAACGAAGAAGTCCTGACGTACCAGGTGGTTCTTTTCCTCTGGCTGTTGCAAGACGCTTTTCACTCTGGCTGTCGCCAAGTGTATTTTATTAATTTCCCCAGCTTCCTCTCGGTCAAGACGGGAGTTACGTAGGTCTAGCAGACGTTTCACAGAAGCTAAACCAGTTCCAAATGATCTGGTTAATTCACAGTCATTTGTCCTGATGGAAAGTAATCAGTTTAAAAGGGGTTTAGGAACAAGGAGGTTAACTCCTTTCTAGAGAACTTAACCACTTCCTGGAACTCGAACCTCACGGAGATTGGGGGGGGGTCGAGTGCCACGGAAGTGAATCATATTATTCAAATTAAGTGGGCGAGTGCCGGCCAGTACGTAAGGGTCACGAGATAATGATTTCCTGGAGGCAAATTCGCCCTTTTTGCTTGACTCCTGAAACAAGGAGGTTTCCACTTCCACTGACTTTAAGAATGAAATAAACTTAAAAACGAAAAAAAAAATAAACTATTAAAAGTAAATACAAACTGTGTTGTACTTGACATTTCTTTTTGATTGCCGTTAAAGGAACTGATTAATTACGGACTTTACTACAGATGATTTTACTATACAAGTATCGACATTATGGAACTAAATGATAAGAACATAAAAACCTAAGAATGAAGGAGACTACAAGAGACCATAGGAACTACACTAGATAGTTCCATGTCCATTACCACCTGTCATCCCCATCCATAAAGTTGTCTAACCTTTTCTTAAAACAACCGATAGTTTCAGCGCTCACTACATGGTTACTATGTCTATTCCATTCGTTAACCACTCTATTGGTAAACTAGTCCTTGCCTATTTCCTTCTTAAATCTAAATTTGTCCAATTTTGATCCATTACTACGAATCCTGTCTTAATATGATGACCTTGTTTGCGACACCCTTGATAAACCCTTTGACCCACGAGCTCTGAGCTCTCTTCCAGGAGGGAAATAGCTGTCGATCACGAGTCCAACACGTGATCCAAAGACCAAAGACCAAGTGAACACACACACACACACACACACACACACACACACACACACACACACACACACACACACACACACACACACACACACACACACACACACACACACACACACACACACACACACACACACACACAGAAAGAGAGAGGAATGCTGGTCACTTATACTACCTCTGTGTGTTATTACCTTCCTTAGATTTTTCCTTTACCATCCTATGACTCCTCCTCTGCGGGGAGATATTGTCCCCAAGGACAGGAGCACAGGATACAGCTGACAAAAGTACCCTCTAACCTTTTTTATTTGTCTTTCTAGTCTTCCTCTACTAGACGCCCTTCGTGAAGGCCAACCTGGGAGCTCGATACTAGAAAATGAAGCCTCGTTTTTCAGGTGATTAAAAAAAAAAAAAAAGAAGTAACAAAAAATAACAAAAAAAAAATGGTAAAAAGAAAAAAAAAATGGTGTGGTAGATGTTTTGTCAACAACAAGAAGTTGAAGTGAATAAAAATAAATTATGAAACACTTGGGCATCAAACCCCTACCGCAAGGGGAGGCACTTTTTCTTTCCATTCTTGCTGTCGTCAGGTAATTTTATTCACTTTCGTGGCAACCCCGCCCTCCCCTCGATTGTGATTACACTGTACAGACTACTGTAATTAACGGGAGGAGGAGAGGGACGAAGAGGAGGAAGAAGGAGAGGGACGAAGAAGAGGAAGAAGGAGAAAAGGAGAAGGAGGAGTAGGAGCGAAGGAGGAAGTGAAGGGGAGAAGAAAGAAAAACAGGAAGAGAGGGAGGAGGAAAAGGAAGAGGAGGAAGAGGAAAAGCAGGAAGAGGAAGAGCAGAAAATGGACTAGAGGGAAAAAGAGAAGGAAGAGAAAGAAGAAGAGGAGTAGGAGGAAAAGGAGGAGGAAAAGGAAGAGGAGGAAGAAAATAAAGATGAGGAAAATGAAGAGGAGGAAGAAGAGGAGGAAGAGGAAAAAGGAGCAAGAGAAGGAAGAGGAGGAAGAGGAAGAGGAAGAGGAAGAGAAAGAGGAGGAGTAGGAAGAGGAGAAAGCAAAGGAAGAGGATAACAAGAAGGATTTCCTTCCACCTACTCCCTCAAGTTAATAAAATTCCTCAGCACGAGCCAGAATCAAATATATAAAGTTCGCCACCAGAATGACACAAAGTTGTGGCTCAAGAGTGGTACACACTATGGCCCTGT
>NC_134778.1:89787450-89789950 GCF_046742065.1 Oratosquilla oratoria
ATCAGATTCTCTCTATCAGTAATTTCTATGCCTTTCATGATTCTGTAAATAGCTATCAAATCTCCTCTCTCTCTTCTTTGCTCTAGTGTCTGTAGTTTAAGTTTTTGTAGTCTCTCTTCATATGATAGTTTTGAGAGTGTTGGTGCCAGTTTTGTGATTGCTCTTTGTATTCTTTCAAGTTTTTTTATACATTTTTTTGTACTTGGTGACCATATCGTTGCTGCATATTCCAATCTTGGTCTTATCAGGGTGATTAGGATTTTCCTCACCATTTCTTCATCCAGGTATGTAAATGCCACTTTGATTGTTCTTATTAAATTATAAGTTTCTCCAAAAATCTTATTTATATGTTTCTCAGGTGACATATTATTCATAACAATGACTCCCAGGTCCTTCTCATTTTCTACTTTTTTTATTCCTTCTTCTCCCAAATTATATGATCCTGTTATTCTGTTTTTGCTTTTTCCAAATTCCATTATACTACACTTTTTTGTATTGAACTCCATCTCCCACTTCCTACTCCATTCTTGTACTTTATTTAGATCTCTCTGTAGTGATTCACAATCTTCTTCAGTTTTCACTCTTTTCAGTAGTTTTGCATCATCTGCAAAGAAGCTCATATAGCTTTCAATTCCTTCATCCATATCATTAATATATATAGCAAACATTATTGGGGCCAGAACTGTTCCCTGCGGGACACCGCTTATTACTTCATTCCATTTTGAGTGCTGATCTCTTATCACTACTCTCATTTTTCTTTCTTGCAAAAAGTCTTCCATCCAATTTAGCAATTTACCTTGTATTCCTCCTTCATATTCTAATTTCTTAAGCAACTTCTTATGTGGTACTTTGTCAAAAGCTTTTTTTAGGTCTAGAAATGCACAATCAGCCCATCCATCTCTTTCTTGTATTATATCTATTAGCCTTGAATAGAAACATATTAAATTGGTGACGCATGATCGTCCTTGTCTGAATCCAAATTGCCTTGGATTTAGTACGTTGTTTTTTTCCAAGTATTTTACCCATCTACTTTTGATAATTCTTTCACAAATTTTTGCTATTGTACTTGTTAGAGAGACTGGTCTATAGTTGGTAGGTTCTTCTTTATTTCCTCCTTTATATATAGGTACTATATTTGCTTTTTTCCAATCTTCTGGAACTTTTCCTTCTTTTAAGGAACTGCTTATTATGCTATGTATTTTGTCTGCCAGTTCATTCCTGCATTCTTTCAGAATCCAGTTTGCTATTTCATCTGGCCCATGCGATTTTCTGACATCAAAATTACCCAAGTGTGTCAATATTTCATTCTTTGTTACTTCTATTTCTTCCATAGGGGGGACTTTTTCTTTCCACTCAATCTCTTCAGGTTGTATATTTTCCCTTGTAAACACTGATTTAAAATGTTTGTTCATAATTTCTGCCATTTCCATTTCCTCAGTGTATTCAACTCCTCCTTGTCTTAATTTCTCCAAGTCTTGTTTGTTTTTCAGTTTATTGTTTACAAATCTGTAGAATAGTTTAGGTTGATCTTTACACTTTTCTATAACATCTTTTTCATATTTTCTTTTTTCCTCTCTGCACTTTTGTACATATTCATTTCTATAACCAGTATATATTTTCCATTTTTCAGGTCTTCTGTCTTTTTTCCATCTGGTCCAGACTTTGTCTCTTTTGTCTTTTAACTCCCTACAACTTTTGTTGTACCAGCATTTTACATATTCTTTTTCTTGTTTTTGTCTTGGGACATACTTTTCCACTCCTTTTTTGTAAATTTTTGTCAAAATATTCCATTTCTCTTCCACTGATGTTTCTTCTTTGTATATTTCTTCCCATTTTTCTTGTTGGAAGAATTCTCTTATTTTATCAAAGTTTGTTTTTTCATACATCATTCTTCCTTTTCTATATTGTTCATTTCTTTTCATATATTTTTCTTCATTAAGTTCCAGTTCAATCAATATGTGGTCACTTTTACCTATTGGTGTTTTATATTCAATCTTGTCCACTATTCTAGGTTCAGATGTAATTATTAAGTCTAGCCTCGATGGTTCTTCTTCATTTCTATACCTAGTGTTCTCTTGTATCCATTGTGTCATTGAATGGTCAGTAATCATCTCAAGTAGAGCATTTCCCCATGAGTCATCACCACTCTTTACTGTCATTTCTTCCCAGCAGATTTCTTTGCAATTAAAGTCGCCCATCATAACTATTCTTCCTCCGTCTTCCATTATTTTAGTTAATGCTATCTTTGTGTCCTCTAACATACTTTTATGTTCACTCTCCTCCCATGAGGCTGTTTTCGGAGGCACATAATTGATCACAATTTTTCTGCTCTTCTTATCTCGGTCTTCCACTTCTATCATAATCATCTCTACTGTATTCTTTCCATATATGACACCTTTCACGTTTATATCCTTCTTAGTCAGGAACATAACTCCACCCCCTTGTTTTTTCTCTCTGTTTCTAATCCAATAATTGTATGCATCATGTCCTACACTGTTGG
>NC_134778.1:89807450-89812450 GCF_046742065.1 Oratosquilla oratoria
TAAAGATGGCCACGTGCTTTAGAGGTTAAGAGATGAATTACTTAATTATTGGAGGTATTTTTGGAGTAGAATGCTCTCTGGCTGAACGGGTAAGCGTCGCTACTTGCGACGGAGGTCGAGGGGACGGCAGTTCGAACCCTACCGCCAGCGAGTTGGACCAAGTGCATGCCTCATTAAATTTCACACTACAAAGTCCTCTGTCCTAGTCTCCTGATAGGGAGACTTCGCGGTATTAAACTGAATCAATCGAATCTTTATTTTATTACTTTTGCTGCCTCCAGATGATTTTATTCAGTTTTGAAGTGGGTTCTGTTCTGTGGAAGTGTTAAGAAAGGGGGAAGGAAATGAGACTCAGTAAGGCCAAATATGGTGGGACGTTTGTACCTCAGTGTTATATTCATATTTGCATATATACCAGTACAAAATCCCTTCGAAAAAATACAATGGAATGAAGAGAAAAAAAAATAGAAGAAAAAATGCGACTTCATCTGAACTTTGACGAAAGAAATGTTATATCTAATTATCTATTTATGTATATTTTTTACTTTCATATTTTACAATAACAAGAAACAATCTAAAAAGTGGCCTGTATGAAACGCGGAAATGTAAAATAATCTGATCCATACTTCACAGACTTACAGGAGTGATATTTAAATTAGAAGAGAGAAAGATAATTATGAAGAAAAAATATATATACAGGTTGCATTAGCATGCCAATAAACAGACAATTTCGTCTAAAATATCAGAGGTAAGAAAAACGATTAAACGTGACTCATTCAAGTAACTGGTCGAAATGTGATTAAAAAAAGACTTCGTTGAGAACAAGGTGGAGAAGGAAGCTAGAGCCAACGCTAGTAGGGACTTAAGTGACACCCCTAAGGCCCAGAGGCACATATAATTTTTTTAAGACTGGAGATTAAGCTGCACTCAAAGAAAAATGCTGATTACTTTTAACCTCTTTTCTGTTATCCTTCCTGACAGGTGGTAAGGTACATGGAACTGCCTAGTGTAGGCCTTATGGTCTCTTGCAGTCTCCTCCATTCTTATGTTCTTAACGAAATGCGCGGCTCCCTTCCTGCTCCACGAACTCTGCTTCTTCATCAGACGACGACGAAGACGACGAGGGTGAGATCAGGTGATGTGAGATGTGGAGGAGAATGAAAGGGATGTGGAGGGATGCAGAAGGATGTGGAGTGTTTGGAGGGGGTTGGAGGGTGTATGGGGAGGTGTAGGTGGGAGTGTAGAGCCATGAAGTGATGTGGATTGGGTATGGAGGGATTGAGGATGTTTGGAGAAGGATGTGGAGGTATGTGGAGGAGTGTGAAAAGGTACGAAGAGGTATGAGGCTGCGAAGAGGTCTAGAGGGAGTGTGGAGGGCTTTAAAGGCGTGTGGAGGTATGTGAAGGTATGTTGAGGGGTGTGGAGTGGATATGAATAAGATACGGTGGGTGGAGACTAAGTGGAAGTGAATGAGGAGGGGTGTTGGGGGATTGTGTGGAAGCATGCTGAAGGATTTGGAGGGATGTGGAGTGGGTGTAAAAAGTGCACCGAAAGAGTTGAAGGCTACCCCGTATTTTCCAACGATGCTTTTGTAAACAGGATGAAGTTTTAAAAGTCATGAGTCACATATCGAATACTGAGAGATTCGGAGCTTCGAAGCCAGTAAATGAGTCAGATTCATTCAAATAAAATAAGATCAAATGAACGAAGCTGAAATAAAATAGAAATAAATCAAATCGATTCCAATCAATCATATATACAATAAAGTATGGAGCAATTTGATATGATAAGATACAATATACTATAATATGAAATGAAAGGGGCGAAAAATAAGTGCATCTCAATTGAATAATGTAAGGAGATATAGATGAAAAATAAAGAAATTACACAGACTGAATAAATGAGTTAAGAGGTAAATAAAGATTGGTCAATAAATTCATCAAATCAAAGGAAGAATGATTCCTAAATGATATTGTTATTGTCAAAATAGTCATAACAAAGAAAATGAGGTTTACAAAATGTCGATAATAATGATGATGATGATGATGATGATGATGATGATGATGATGATGATGATGATGATGATGATGATGATGATGATGATGATGATGATGAATATATATATATGTATATATATATATATATATATATATACATATATATATATATAAGTATGTATATATATATATATAAGTATATATATATATATATACATATATATATATATATATATATATATATATATACACATAATTTCATAATGGCTACACCATGCTGTCAGTACAACTAAGATTCAAACCAATTAAACTGACTATTCCGTTTTTGTGCCTGAGTCACGGTACATGATGTCGGCGAGGCGCCTCGATCCAATCGAGTCAACACAAAATCGCTAACTATTCTCCAATAAATCACGTAGAGAAAAGCAGTCCCCTGTACTTAAAGAAAAAGTCGATGTACAGGGTGAATAAAAAGTTTATGTACACGGGGTTGTGTTGTTAGTTCTAGCACACATGCGCGATGTTTCAGGCTAATGCCTGGTCGTTCTATTCAGTGTAGGAAAGCCTATGGTCTGAGTACGTTGGCAATTGATCACTTTTTTTTTTTTTTAAGAGAAGATTCGATATCATCATGGATAGGATTGGTAGGTAGTAAAGGACACGGAACTGATTAGTGTAGGCCTTATGGTCTCCTGCAGTCGTCTTCATTCGTATGTTAAGTGGCAGTTACTGGGAGTTGAACCAAATCTTCTGTAGCACCGAGACGAGATCGAATCCCAACGAGTCACAGCGGCAAGATCGTACCGAAAGAGGTAAGGGGTTTGGACCCTTCCTAATGAGATGGGATCCTTCTTGAAGGAGTTCGATTCCTCTATACGTGGTTGGATTCTTTTTATAGGATTTGGATCCTTGAAGACAGAGTTTCTCAATCTGGGGTTCGCGGAACGGTTTCTTGAGAATCCTTGAATGACTCGCGAAAGATTACTTAAACATCTAAATCTGCAGATAGAGAAAATGACTGTTATAGAAGTGTGCTCCTTATCATGTCATTGCAATCTGAGCCATTTGATATCCATTGCGGTGCCAATGTACAATCAATTAGTCTGAAAGAATGAAAGAATGAAAGAATGAAAGAATGAAAGAATGAAAGAATGAAAGAATGAAAGAATGAAAGAATGAAAGAATGAAAGAATGAAAGAATGAAAGAATGAAAGAATGAAAGAATGAAAGAATGAAAGAATGAAAGAATGAAAGAATGAAAGAATGAAAGAATGAAAGAATGAAAGAATGAAAGAGTGAAAGAATGAAAGAGTGAAAGAATGAAAGAATGAAAGAATGAAAGAATGAAAGAATGAAAGAATGAAAGAATGAAAGAATGAAAGAATGAAAGAATGAAAGAATGAAAGAATGAAAGAATGAAAGAATGAAAGAGTGAAAGAGTGAAAGAGTGAAAGAGTGATAGAGTGAAAGAGTGAAAGAATGAAAGAATGAAAGAATGAAAGAATGAAAGAATGAAAGAATGAAAGAATAAAAGAATGAAAGAATGAAAGAATGAAAAAATGAAAGAATGAAATAATGAAAAAGGGAAAGAAAGAAATAAGGAAATAAAGAAAAGGGAAAAGAAAGGAAAATGAAGGAAGGAAAGAAGGAAAGAAAGAAGAAAAGGAAGGAAGGAAGGAAGGAAGGAAGGAAAGAAAGAAGGATGGAAGGAAGGAAGGAAGGAAGGAAAGAAGGAAGGAAGGAAGGAAGGAAAGAAGGAAGGAAGGAAGGAAGGAAAGAAGGAAGGAAGAAAAGAAGAAAGGAAGGAAGGAAGGAAGGAAGGAATGAAGGAAGGGAAGAAGGAAGGAAGGAAAGAAGGAAGGAAAATGATGAAATAAGGAAATAAGTAATGAAAGAAGTAAAGAAGGAAAGAAGGACGGAAGAAAGAAAGGAAAGAAGGGGGGAAGAAATGAAAGAAGGAAAAAAGGACTGAAGGGAGAAAGGAAGGAAGGAAGGAATGAAGGAATGAAGGAAGGAAGGAAGGCAAAAAGGAAATAAGGGAAGAAGTAAAGAAATAATTAAATATGGAAGGAAGGAAGGAAGGAAGGAAGGGAAGAAGGCAGGAAAGAGGGAAAGAGGAAAGGAAGGAAGGAAGGAAGGAAAGAAGGAAAGAAGGAAGGAAGGAGTAACGGAAAGGAAAGGAAAGAAGAAAGGAAAATTATGAAATAAGGAAATAAGTAATGAAACAAGTAAAGAAGGAAAGAAGGACTGAAGAAAGAAAGAAAGGAAGGAAGAAAAATAGGAAGGAGGAAAGCCGGAAAGGAAGGAAGGAAGGAAGGAAGGAAGGAAGACGGAAGGTGAGGAGGGAAGGAAGGCACGAAGGAAGGAAATAAGGAAAGAAGTAAAGAAAGAAATAAAGAATGAAGGAAGAAAAGACAAGTGTGAAATAAGGAAAGAAGTAACGAAAGAAGTAAAGAAGGAAGGAGTGATGGAAAAAAAGCTGAAAGGGAAAAAAGAAGAAGGAAAAGATTGGCAACTCTGAAATGGAGAACGGAAGTTGCAGTAGCGGAGGCCACAGAGAGAGAGAGAAAGAAAAAGGTCAGAATAGCGAGGGGTCACTCGGCCTCCGAAAGAGCCAAAATTTCATTTCCTGACGTCATGCACCGGCGGCGGCGGTAAAGTGAAGGGCAGTAAGGCGGTGAAACGAGGAACACCACCACCTTCTTCTTCTTCTTCTTTTTCTTCTTCTTCTTCTTCTTCTTCTTCTTCTTATTCTTATTCTTCTTCTTCTTCTTCTTTATTTTCTTTTTCTTCTTCTTCTTCTTCTTCTTCTTCTTCTTCTTCTTCTTCTTCTTCTTCTTCTTCTTCTTCTTCTGCTTCTTCTTCTTCATTTTCTTTTTCTTCTTCTTCTTCTTCATCTTCTGCTTATTTTTCTTCTGCTTCTTCTTCCTCTTCTTCCTCTTCTTTTTCTTTTTCTTCATCTTCTTTTTCTTCAGACTCTGGTGCCCCGACACACCTTTCTGG
>NC_134778.1:89814950-89822450 GCF_046742065.1 Oratosquilla oratoria
ATGTATGTATGTATGTATGTATGTATGTATGTATGTATGTATGTATGTATGTATGTATGTATGTATGTATGTATGTACTGAAAAATATTTAGAGGTCGGGAGCGTTTTCCTCGGCTCTCAAAGAAGGAACACCCATGTATATACAAACCGATGGATATCCAACCAAACGAATTGCAGTGTGCTGCGAAAAGGTTAAGCCTGTGTCAAACCAAATGAAGGAAAGAATCCCTTCCACAGTGAAAGGGTTCATGGAAACAGAGAACATCCTCTTCCCTGGCTCCCTTAAAGCGCCATCACACTGGGCTATTTCTCCTCCAATCGTCAAATAATCGGCGGTACCACCCACGTCCATCACTTTTTTACGCCATAAAAACAGTGTCAAAATATATTGTTTCCGTAAGAATTTACTTAGAATGTTACAGGACCTCAATTTTTCCTCCAGTATATCAGATTCTCTCCTGGAAGTTCCAGGTTGCAAAGCTGCTCCAACAGTTGGGGAAAAAATAGCCCATTGAGATAACGTCTTTAACCTCAGTGTGAACACCTGATCCACACATCCCCTTCCTCTCCTGATCCTAACTTGTTCTTCCCCAAAGCAATTATTTTCTCTAGCCCCAATCCTTTCCATATTTTTCCATACAACTTTTCTTGCGCATTGAAACGTGCATTGTAAAGATACGGTTACACCAGTCAACGGAATAGTTGGATTCCAATGATTCACTTGAATTTTGTTCAAGATTGGAGCGTAACCGTAGCCTGATTACACTCCAACCTTGGGTGAAATCTAACTGAATCTTTGGAACTCAACCATTCCGTTGACTAGCGTACCTGTAGTTTAAGTTGTGCTTCTGGGACATGAAAAACAATGCGTCACTGATTATAATTATTAGTGGAAACTGAATGAACACCAGATCTGCTACTGTGCACGACCAACAACTTCAGCCAGAGAACACTAGATTATTTCTTAATTCTCTTTGGGTAGTTATTATTTGATAATTATGATGTTTCTTTAAATGGGATTTACTTCAATGTGCCTCATAAATTAGTTATTGCAGATCCAGTTGAATCAATATCCCATAAATTTCAAAGAAATCAATACTTCTCATAAAATACTTGACATGAGTTTGCTTACTACTACCTATAGTATTAAGAAACAAAAAATGAATAGTTAAATGGCTGAAACCATACGAAATTAAGCCCAATAAAACCACAAAGTTATGCATCATATTATTATCAACCAAAGTGAGATTGGCGACGCTTCTCAATGGTACAAAGTATTGACGTATTCTCACCGAATGTGGAAAGCCTTCAGTGACGACAAGGTGTGACGTCATGTCGACGTTGTACTTAAAAGCAGGATTATAATAGATTATAATAATCCAAATTTAGGATTTTTTTTTTTTTTTAGTGTGTGAATTACCTTGACTAGGAGCTGTCTGTGGATCAGCAATAAATCATCGTATGGGATATTGACTGCATATGCTGTGTGCAGTCAGTACATCAGGATTTTTAGTGACACCCCTATGGACCACAGTTACATAAGCTTCTTTTTCATACGACCTTAATCCCACTGTATTGCAGGGTCGACCGCTCGAGTTATCCTTACATATGATATTATTTTATAAATAAAGACTAGTGGTCACTCAAAAAAAGATTTTTTATATCTTTTCATTTCTGCTCTCCTTCCTTTCTATTAGCCTCTTTAATTCTTTCTCTGCGATGGTATCCCTAAGTATAAATGCGCTTGTTACAGGTAACGAAATACAGATGCGAGAGAGAGAGAGAGAGAGAGAGAGAGGGGGGGAAGAGAGAAAGAGGTCACTTGAAATACGTGGATTGAAATGTCTCTAGGACCGGAAGAGTCTTGAAGAGGAAAAGGTTGGAGGAGAATCAGTCGCCGAGAACCAAAGAGGCGTGCGTCTCAAGTCCACCAGACCACCTTGGGATGGAGCTCCGGACCGTGACGATCCGGTCACATGGCGGAGCTTCCGATTGTCTGTGTCGTAACGGCTTCCGACTGTCTCCAGGCGATTTTATTCTTCCACGCGAGACACACACACACACACACACACACACGCACGCACACACACACACGCGCGCGCACACACACACGCGCGCGCACACACACACACACACACACACACACACACACACACACACACACACACACACACACACACACACACACACACACACACACACACACACACACACACACACACACACACACACACACACACACACACACACACCATGAACCCCTTCCGTACCGGGTGGCATTTTTACCTTTTATTTCGGCTGTCGTCAGGCGATTTTATTCACCTTCGTGCCCGACACACTTAAGGTTTTGTCTGTTGTAAATGCACCATCTGCCCCCCTCCCCCCATAGGCTGAAACCTTACGTAAGAATAGAAATCTTTCCCAATGGGTTCTTTACCCGGTTTCAGATCTCCTTTCGGAACCACTGTACTGACTAAAACTAATATGATTAAAAAACAAACTAAACTAACCTTTTTTGATATACTGAAAAAATCACCCATAAGGCCTTGATGAGAAAAAATATACTGTATATATATACAATTTCCTGACATCCTAAAGTTTCTGAGGATGGATTGCCGAAGAGATCCACGTTGGGGGTGGTGGATGGACGGAGGCCGAGAGGAGGGCCAAGGAGACGGTGGATCGATGAAGTCAGTAATCCATTTACGGAGCGAGGTGGAAGAGAAGATTAGTTTGAAGCAGCTCAAAACCGAGATGGATGGAGAGACAACATTTGTCGGTGGATATGGGACCATCTGGGGCTCAAGATCCAGCGAAGTAAATAAGTAAGACCTCCCAAAGATTCTTCTTGGTTGATCGAGAGCTTAAACTGCCTTGAGCCTGACATTTAACCCTTTCTCTGGATCGTGACCGACAAATTAGAATTGCGAACACACAAATATGACTCAAGGTTCCTTTAATCTGTTTCTGTTTTGAGTGTAGTTCTCTTATAAAAATATATATATAAAATTGTATGAACGTAATAACAGCAAAAAATAGATCTGTAGTGTACGATACATCATAGTCCAGATTTGAATATCCTCAGTAGTGTCTATGTCACGATACTTTATCTAAACGCGTCAAACATTTCCTTCACTATGATGCTGATTTTTTGTTTGTTGTTCGCATATTCTATTTCATGATGGCAGTTTTTGACCATTTCCGGTCTTCATCTTCACAAAAATGTTAATTTCTGAAAAATGTAAACCAATCCATTCTGTACTAAAATGAAATACAAATGAAAGATAAACAAATAGATAAATAAATAATCAAATAAACAAATACATAAATATGAATTAATCAATAAATAAATTAGAACACAAACAAACAAGTAAACAAATAGATAAATAATAAATAGATCAATAAATAGAATAAATAAATAATCACAATACTGACGGAAGTTTTCGCCTCGTTCATACAAGCAGAGTAAAAGACAGAGGACATTCATAAGCAAAATTATCTGCAAATCATTTGATGTGGACAAACGCTTCAAAACTGTGTTGAGCCTTAAAAGCTTTGGGGCGTTTTTTCGACCAATCATGGGCCAATGACGGGCCAATCATGGGCCAGTCACGAGCAAGTGGGCCAATTACATCATCTAACCTGCTTTCCCCTCCCGCCTATTTCCCCATCCAGAACCCTTCGACTCGGTGGCATAACCTTTTTTTAGGTTAACTATCTAGAGCGGGTTAGAGCGTCGCTACTTGCGGCGGAGGTCGAGGTGACGGCAGTTCGAACCTTGCCACCAACGAGTTGAACCAAAGGCATGGTTCATTAAATTCCACGCTACAGAATATTTTATAATGAGTACCGTCCTGGCCTCCTGGTAGGGGAAGTTCGCAACGTTAAGCCGAATCATCTAGAAATGTAGACCAGATTTATCCATCCGGTATTACACTATAATTTTCTTCTATTTAATGCCAAATGATTTCAGAACGCAGCGATAGAGGTGGAGGTTGGAGAGGGTGGAGATGGAAGGGAGTAGAGGTAACCTCAAAAAAATCTTTGGGGCTATTTTGGGTCATTTTATGAACATTTCAATATTTTGATCAAGCTAACATAAGACGATTTAATTCAGATGAGGAGGAACTCTTCAGTAAAAAAAAATCAATTAACCTCACCAATTCGCTGACATGCATTATCATTTCCTTCTTTCTAATACAATAGAGATCCATAAATATGTAGCCTTGAGCTCTTTGCTGCAGTGTTGACCTCTAAGCTGAATAATCACTTACCGATAGCCAGAATGAAGTTTCTGAACTTCGAACACATAGTCAATACATACTGGTCATTATATTAACACAGCAGGGCAGGACTCGTAATAATGGATTTAGATTTGACAAATTTAGATTTAAGAAGGAAATAGGCAAGAACTGGTTTACCAATAGGTTAATGAATGGAATAGACTTAGCAATCATGTAGTGAACGCTGAAACAATTGGTTGTTTTAAGAGAAAGTTAGATAACTTTATGGATAGGGATGACAGGTGGTAAGGGACATGGAACTGCCCAGTGTAGGCCTTATGGTCTATTGCAGTCTCCTCCATGCTTATGTTCTTGTATTTTTATTTGGAAATTGTCCCTTGTTTTTTACTGTGTGGAGTGTACTCTAACGGTGAGGATGAAAATATAGTATTGACGATGACACCAGAAATATTGGTAACATAATATTGACAATATATAGAATGACTTCAGCAAGTGTGTCAGTTATTTTATATTCTGAAGTTCTGAAGTTATGCTGTGCAGTGGAAGACCTCTGAGCCACCCGGCTCAGGTCATTCGAGATTTTCTCTCCTCTCCGCCCGACCTTGCCGGCGAAATCAAGGTCAAGGATGAACTTTTCAGACCTCAGCCCTCTGGCGCGTTCGGTTGCAGTCTCGCCTCGCAATACAAAGATCCTGACTCGATCCTCAACGACCCCCGGTGACTGTCACTTGCCCCAGGTTTTTGTGTATACGTACAGGGTAAAGGTGATGGCTTTGGCATCAGGGGAAGGCCTCATGGTACACGTTAATTACCATCCCCACCCCCGAAAAAAAAGTGCGGCCTGCATGTGTGGTCTACACGCACCGCTGCAGGACCGAGTTCGAGCTGAACGAAGACCAGTGGTCTCTACTTGTCCCGGCAGACCAAACAATTAGCTTCCTGTAGAAAAAAAAAAACGAAATGGATGGGGAAGGAAGAATCAGCCCTGAGACTCTCTCGCCCAGTTTTCTCCTATGCCCAACCGAATCAGCTGATCACATCCGCCTCTGACGTCATACCCTTGACCTTTCTTGGTGCCTTCCCAAGCTGCCTCTGAGGCCGTGGAACTGCCCTCGACCGCCTTTGCGACCCATGGTGCCAGGTCATAGTGCCAGGTCATCTAAGGTCATCTGAGGTCACCTGGACATATCTACCCCGCCCATACCACATGACACTTTTTTCTTTTATTCCACCTGTCGCCAGGCGATTTTATTCATCTCCGCGGATACTCGCTGGCCGAGTGAGTTAGAGCGTCGCTGCTTGCGGCGGAGATCGATGTGATGGCAGTTCGAACCCTGCCGTGAGCGAGTTGGACCAGGGGCATGGTTTATCAAACTCCACGCTACAAAGTCCTCTGTAATGGCCACCGTCCTACCCTCCTAATAGGGGGGATTTCGCGACGTTAAACTGAATCAATCGATTCTTTATTTCCTTTATTATTGCTGCCACCAGATGATTCTATTCATTTCCAAGGAACCTCCTCAATAGCAGTGGGACTAGGTTCTTTGGTCGGCACAAAATCTTTAGAGTGCGTCACTGTCGCGCCCAGTTGATATAAGAGAAAGAGAGAGAGAGAGAGAGAGAGAGAGAGAGAGAGAGAGAGAGAGAGAGAGAGAGAGAGAGAGAGAGAGAGAGAGAGAGAGAGAGAGAAAGGGAGGGAGAGGGAGGGAGGGAGAGAGAGAGAGAGAGAGAGAGAGAGAGAGAGAGAGAGAGAGAGAGAGAGAGAGAGAGAGAGAGAGAGAGAGAGAGAGAGAGAGAGAGAGAGAGAGAGAGAGGTTTTCCTGGCTTAGCTTTATAGTCTGTAGAGGACTCTTGATTTTTCAAAGACGGGTGTGACAAACTCCAGAGTAGAAAATTGAAATATTCATTACTGTGTCACTGATCCTTGGATCACCCCAAATTCTCCTCCATCCTCCCCACCCTCCTCTTCTTCCCCGTATCCTTTCTCCTTTCCCCTCCTCTTGTGCACAATGATGCCGTCTGGTGGACCCAAATATATAAAGTGCACCACGGCTGTGAGAGATGGACATTGAATACTGACTTGGGGAGGCGTCTCGATGTCTTCGGCAGCAAATATCTTCGGAGAATCATGGGATATCACTGGAATGACTTAGTATCAAACCAGAAACTGTACTGTGAAACTCTGTCTTGGCCAGTTACCTTCAGCATAATTCGCGAACGTCAATTCCGGCTACATGGGCATGTGGCACGTTTCCCTGATGTTGATCCTATTCAGCGTTGCCTCCACAAGAGACAACCCCTGATGGAGGAGACGAAGGGGATGACGCCCACAGAATCCATGACTGGGGCAAGTTGATCGAACCTCTGGGGCAAGTTGATCGAATCTGTCGAGAGTTGTTTGGAGTGGGAAGGAAGGGAGGATGGGTGGCTGCATGGGAGCTTGCTCGGAGAGACCGTGGGGGGACTGGCGTCGGCGTGTGAGTGAAGCAACGCGCTCCCTGGCGTATGCCCCCAGTTGATGATGATGATGATGATGGCATTGAATGAGATTCAAGAGATACTGTTCCTTAGTTTTCTTCTTGAAGAAAAACGAGGTCTGACGGAGCCTTCGCCAAATTTTGAAAAAGGGCCCCCGGCCCCATTGTCGAAGCGTGACTGGTAATTTCCGTGATATATAAGTCAGAGGTGATCAGAATAATCCTTGAAAGGTTTGCCTTGCCATGCGAGGCGGACGAAAGAAAAACAAGAGCACAAAAATACACATTATATACATATACATATATACTATATAAAAAAAGAACTTTTTTCAGTTATTATAGTCTTTATTATCGAGACAGAAGAGGGAAGAAATAATAAAACACGATTAAAAAAATCCATTCTTGATAAAGACTTCATGTAACGGGAGATTATAGAGATTAATACAAAGAAAAAATAAAAGAGTGAGCGAATAGGAAAAAAATAGAATTGAAAAGAAAAGAGACGATAACGATCTATGAAATCGAAAAACTCTTCCGTCTTGTAGTTCGTAAAAAGAGCACCGAGAGGTCAAGCAGCCTCAGCCTCGGCCGAGAAGAAGGGAGAAGGTGAGGAGTTTACCACGCCAGGAGGCGCTGAGTAGCTGCAGCCGAAGCTGTCGCCTTTGACAAATGCACTTTAGAGACTGTTGAGAAAGGTAACAGTCACTGCTGGAAATCGGAGATGAGAGCGAGACTTGAACCCGGCCCCCAGTAAGTGGCAGACACTGGAAGCTGTTGGA
>NC_134778.1:89829950-89835212 GCF_046742065.1 Oratosquilla oratoria
TGTGTGTGTGTGTGTGTGTGTGTGTGTGTGTGTGTGTGTGTGTGTGTGTGTGTGTGTGTGTGTGTGTGTGTGTGTGTGTGTGTGTGTGTGTGTGTGTGTGTGTGTGTGTGCGTGCGCACGCGCATATGTGTGTGTACATTTATGTGCATATATATGTATGTATGTATGTATGTATTTATGTATGTATTTATGTATGTATTTATGTATGTATGTATGTATGTATGTATGTATGTATGTATGTATGTATGTATGTATGTATGTATGTATGTATGTACGTACGTTATATCACATCCACTCCGAGATGTTTATTCCAGATAATATGTATACATGTGTTTATACATGTATGTGTATATGTATAGTTTCATGTACCCATGTAGTGACAATGAAACTGCACACAACGCGGCATGCCTGGTCTTCGTAGGTCGAAGTGCACAAGCGGTCGCCCGCCCGCGCCTCCTCCAGTGCCAGTGCCGTCGTCTGTGACACCAACCTCCCCGGCGCCGATGCCACTGAAGCCTTAGGACCCTTACTGTTTTTTTTTTCTTTTTTTCTTTCTAATCGCTTTTGTACCTGTCTCAGACCCGCTGTGTCACCTTTGACACAGTGCCCGCAGCTCTACCGCTCGGAAAGGCCACAACCACTTGTCAATTTCTCTTGGAAGCTGAAATGCCACTGCAGCAGACTGGAGGAGCTTGTGCCGTGGCTTTCAGAGTCTAAATATACAAAATCTGTTTACGTACAGGCAAGGATGGGAGAGGAGGAGGAGGAGGAGGAGGAGGAGGAGGAGGAGGAATGGGGGGGGAGTGATTTCATATTGTCTTCTCTAGGTAGCTCGTAATCACAGAACGTCTATGTGTGGGCTACGTTATATCATATCCACTCCGATATTTTTATTCCAGATATGGATATACTTTGTACATTTAGACTCTAGAGGTTATCATTATGTCACCTACTCCTAGAACCGTAATATTATGTCCGTGTAACGCCATGGAGGAAGAAATTTATGAGTTCTTAACTTTGATTACGTATTCCCATCGGTCTAAATTATCATACCTCTCTCAATCAGGTCTAAAAGTATCAGCTAATGTGAATTAGATGTGTTGCTGTAGCTGCCGTCAAATTATTTTATTCACCTGAAGGCGGGACTCTTCATCATTCAGAGCTAAATTAAACACACACACACACACACACTCACACACTCACACACACACACTTACACACACACACACACTTCAGCGAATGGACGGCTTGGATGACGTTCTGAAGAAAACTGAAGTCTGTGGATCCCAACGCAAAGAGAAGTGCCTAGTCTTTTTACAGGGTGGGGGGGAAATTGCTCGTGGAGTAGTGGGAAAGTAGGGAAAGAGGAAAAGGGGAGGGATTACTGAGGGAAATGGAAGGAAATGAGGAGGGAGTAGACTTGGCCCAGCCAGACAAGCGAAAGGTAAACAAAAGACTGAGTGAGGATGAAATGTCTAATAAAAATGTAAAGATTAAAAGTATAGAGAGGAGCAATACAGTAGAAAGTGACGAGAATATGTTCCAGGGATTTAAAGAGGGTGGGGGGGACACAACCCCCCTCCCCCCCGACTGATAAGACTAGAGGAGAGAGTTGATAAGGTGATCGAGGACTTGGAACGTAAGTTAGGTAATGTTGACTCCATTTTCCAGAGAATTGAAAGGTTGGAACAACTAGAGAAGGCTAACAGAAACTTAACTGAAGAAATAGAGGACCTAAAAAGACAGTTAGGAAATGTAAAGGAGGAGAATGAGAAATTGAAGAAGAATAGTAATGAAAACAGAGAGAAAATAGCTAAAGAAGCTAAAAATTGGAGAACAACCCAAGAAGGGAATAAGGTTTCATTCACTGACATAGTCAAACAGCAATTGAAAGAACATAATGAAGACTCAGTTATTAAAGTGATGAGACAGAAGGAGAATATAGTAAGAGAATTAGCTGACAAAAAGAAATGTATAATTATATTAGGAATGGAAGAGAAACATAACCCAGATAGAACCGCAAGAATCAAGGAGGAAAATGAAAGAGTAAGCAGTTTATTAAAATTAGTCCAGGAAGATGAACCAGATATTATAAAGGAAATTGAGGAAAAATTCAGACTCGGAAAATATAGTACAGATAAGACCAGACCAATTAAGATTAAATTCAGGTCACAAACAACGGCAGAGAAAATTCTATCCAAAACAGGGAAACTAGCGACAAATGATCAATATAAAAAGGTATGGATAAAAAGAGAAATGAATAAGGAGGAAAGAGAGGCAGAAAAGCAGAAAAGAATTAAAGCTAAGGCAAAAAACGAGGAAAGAACGGAGTCAGAGAAAGAGAGATTCTATTGGAGAGTAGTGAACATGAAAATAAAGTAGTTCGACATACTAAAGAAAAACATAAGGGAAACAGAGAACACAATGGAAGTGGCAGAAAACTAAGAGCATCTTACACAAATATAGATGGATTGATAACAGGATTGAATGAACTGAATGATTATTTGAAAGAAAAAGAACCGGACATAATGGGAATTGTAGAAACAAAATTAAAAGGCCCACTACCACCCAACAGTGTAGGACATGATGCATACAATTATTGGATTAGAAACAGAGAAAAAACAAGGGGGTGGAGTTATGTTCCTGACTAAGAAGGATATAAACGTGAAAGGTGTCATATTATGGAAAAGAATACAGTAGAGATGATTATGATAGAAGTGGAAGACCGAGATAAGAAGAGCAGAAAATTTGTGATCAATTATGTGCCTCCGAAAACAGCCTCATGGGAGGAGAGTGAACATAAAAGTATGTTAGAGGACACAAAGATAGCATTAACTAAAATAATGGAAGACGGAGGAAGAATAGTTATGATGGGCGACTTTAATTGCAAAGAAATCTGGCTGGGAAGAAATGACAGTAAAGAGTGGTGATGACTCATGGGGGAAATGCTCTACTTGAGATGATTACTGACCATTCAATGACACAATGGATACAAGAGAACACTAGGTATAGAAATGAAGAAGAACCATCGAGGCTAGACTTAATAATTACATCTGAACCTAGAATAGTGGACAAGATTGAATATAAAACACCAATAAGTAAAAGTGACCACATATTGATTGAACTGGAACTTAATGAAGAAAAATATATGAAAAGAAATGAACAATATAGAAAAGGAAGAATGATGTATGAAAAACCAAACTTTGATAAAATAAGAGAATTCTTCCAACAAGAAAACTGGGAAGAAATATACAAAGAAGAAACATCAGTGGAAGAGAAATGGAATATTTTGAAGAAAAAAAATACAAAAAAGGAGTGGAAAAGTATGTCCCAAGACAAAAACAAGAAAAAGGATATGTAAAATGCTGGTACAACAAAAGTTGTAGGGAGTTAAAAGACAAAAGAGACAAAGCCTGGACCAGATGGAAAAAAGACAGAAGACCTGAAAAATGGAAAATATATACTGGTTATAGAAATGAATATGTACAAAAGTGCAGAGAGGAAAAAAGAAAATATGAAAAAGATGTTATAGAAAAGTGTAAAGATCAACCAAAACTATTCTACAGATTTGTAATCAATAAACTGAAAAACAAACAAGACTTGGAGAAATTAAGACAAGGAGGAGTTGAATACACTGAGGAAATGGAAATGGCAAAAATTATGAACAAACATTTTAAATCAGTGTTTACAAGGGAAAATATACAACCTGAAGAGATTGAGTGGAAAGAAAAAGTCCCCCCTATGGAAGAAATAGAAGTAACAAAGAATGAAATATTGACACACTTGGGTAATTTTGATGTCAGAAAATCGCATGGGCCAGATGAAATAGCAAACTGGATTCTGAAAGAATGCAGGAATGAACTGGCAGACAAAATACATAGCATAATAAGCAGTTCCTTAAAAGAAGGAAAAGTTCCAGAAGATTGGAAAAAAGCAAATATAGTACCTATATATAAAGGAGGAAATAAAGAAGAACCTACCAAATATAGACCAGTCTCTCTAACAAGTACAATAGCAAAAATTTGTGAAAGAATTATCAAAAGTAGATGGGTAAAATACTTGGAAAAAACAACGTACTAAATCCAAGGCAATTTGGATTCAGACAAGGACGATCATGTGTCACCAATTTAATATGTTTCTATTCAAGGCTAATAGATATAATACAAGAAAGAGATGGATGGGCTGATTGTGCATTTCTAGACCTAAAAAAAGCTTTTGACAAAGTACCACATAAGAAGTTGCTTAAGAAATTAGAATATGAAGGAGGAATACAAGGTAAATTGCTAAATTGGATGGAAGACTTTTTGCAAGAAAGAAAAATGAGAGTAGTGATAAGAGATCAGCACTCAAAATGGAATGAAGTAATAAGCGGTGTCCCGCAGGGAACAGTTCTGGCCCCAATAATGTTTGCTATATATATTAATGATATGGATGAAGGAAATTGAAAGCTATATGAGCTTCTTTGCAGATGATGCAAAACTACTGACAAGAGTGAAAACTGAAGAAGATTGTGAATCACTACAGAGAGATCTAAATAAAAGTACAAGAATGGAGTAGGAAGTGGGAGATGGAGTTCAATACAAAAAAGTGTAGTATAATGGAATTTGGAAAAAGCAAAAACAGAATAACAGGATCATATAATTTGGGAGAAGAAGGAATAAAAAAAGTAGAAAATGAGAAGGGACCTGGGAGTCATTGTTATGAATAATATGTCACCTGAGAAACATATGAATAAGATTTTTGGAGAAACCTATAATTAATAAGAACAATCAAAGTGGCATTTACATACCTGGATGAAGAAATGGTGAGGAAAATCCTAATCACCCTGATAAGACCAAGATTGGAATATGCAGCAACGATATGGTCACCAAGTACAAAAAAATGTATAAAAAAACTTGAAAGAATACAAAGAGCAATCACAAAAACTGGCACCAACACTCTCAAAACTATCATATGAAGAGAGACCTACTAAAACATAAACTACCGACACTTGAGCATAGAAGAGAGAGAGGAGATTTGATAGCTATTTACAGAATTATGAAAGGCATAGAAATTACTGATAGAGAGAATCTGATAAAATGGGATGACAGAAATACAAGAGGACACGGAAAGAAAATAAAAAAAGACAGCTATAGAAGAGATTTGAAAAAGAACAGCTTTCCTCACAGAGTAATAGACAGTTGGAACAAGTTAGACGAGAAAGTGGTGTGTGCAAAAACAATACATGAATTTAAAAATAGTTTAGATAAAAATGAGATATGA
>NC_134778.1:89835712-89840712 GCF_046742065.1 Oratosquilla oratoria
AAAAATTACGTTTACATAAATAAGACACAAAAGCTTTGACTAAGACCCATATTGTTTTGTAAGTGTAGAATAAAAAATATAATCAGATTGCCAATATTAGAAAAATACATGTGTATGTGATCATGAACTTTCATACTCCCGTGTATCATTGTATGTTTGTGTGTACATGGGAGTGAGAAATTGTGTGTGTGTGTGTGTGTGTGTGTGTGTGTGTGTGTGTGTGTGTGTGTGTGTGTGTGTGTGTGTGTGTGTGTGTGTGTGTGTGTGTGTGTGTGTGTGTGTGTGTGTGTGTGTGTGTGTGAGTGTGTGTGTTTAATCCACTATGTTTTTGAATCACGTGGTGGACTCTTGATTGACAGGTTAGAGTTCATATAGCTTGATAAATGGGCAACGATGTGACCTTTTAAACATACCGTACACCACACCTATCCCCTTTGCTCAAGGGGTTTAGGAACCACTTACGGTAGTGATAAATACGTTCATCATGAGCGTGGCTCGAGCTCGGTAACTCATCAGGGGAGTCCATGACGCTTGCCATTGCACTTGCTAGTTTGTGGTATTTATGTCTTTAGGGTTGTTAAATAAATCTAATGTAGGGACTTACGGTCTTAATAAATCCAACACACACACCAACCCCCCCCCACACACACACACACACACACACACACACAAACACATACACACACACACACACAAAAGCTATGAATGGTCCATAAAAGATGGTTCGAAATAAAATTGTGGAGATCAGTATTGTGTTCTTATTTCATGCATTTGATCAAAGCTGACCAGAGATTTGACGACAAAGTAGCTCCATTCTTTTTCCAGCGAAATGTTACCAGTCCCATTTAACCTCAGCTAACCTATCTAAACCTTCAATCGTCTAACAAAACAGAAAAAAGACAGTAATAATGATAATAGCTGCGCCAGACTCTGTCGGCAATTGTAACGGTCGATGTGAACTTTGGTGTTTCGGGAAGTTGTGTTGGTCTTTGGCCCTCGAGGCACCAAATGCCACTCAGCTGAAAGAACAGTGCCACTCTTGCACACACACACACACACACACACACACACACACACACACACACACACACACACACACACACACACACACACACACACACACACACACACACACACACACACACACACACACACACACACACTCACACAGCCTAAATCGTGGCGCTTTTAGTTGGTTTTAGATTTCTCGCATGCTTACTACGGCGGTTTTTTCGGGTTTTTTTCGACTCACGCACAGGACTGAAATACATAGTAAGTTTCGCTGCGCTTGAGGGGAGTTACACAGTAACTCTAGTGGGGAGGGGCGGTTGTATAGTTGGGAGTTGTTATGTGTGGTGTGAGTTTGTAAGGTCACAGTATTACCTATAGATCGGTCATATATGAGCTCTGAGCTCTCATCCGGGAGGTTGATAACTGTCGATCACGAGTCCAACACGTGATGCAAGACCATGGTGAATCACACACTGGAAGCTAGATATGATAAACTGGACAGTAAGAGATAGGATTTTACAAGTATTGCTCGTCTCCTGTGTACTACAATTAGGTAAATACAATTTAGTGAATACACACACACACACACACACACACACACACACACACACACACACACACACATATATATTGTGTGTGCATCTGTGTGTAATATTTATGTACTTTGACCAGTGTGTGTAAATATTTTATGTGCTGGTACTCTCTTGGCAAGTTGTCTAATATTTATTGTACTCTTGAATGAGATAATAAAACCTTAAGTGTAATACATACAAATTATGCTCCAGATCTTATTTCACTTAGTACATGATCGTATCCACTACGAGGATGTTACTAAAGCAAAGGAGTTGTTAAAAAGATATAAAATGAAAATATCCAGACCCAAATAATGCCTCCATTGTACTGCTTAATTGCCAATTTGTCCTGCTTTATATGAAATAAGGATCTCAATCAAGTAGACCTTGGAACTACAGCTACAGAGATCCGTCCATGTCATGCTAGAGGATTTAATAATTTAAAAGTATTACTGAAACTACGAATCGTCAATCTTAAAATCTGGCTTCTCCCTCTCTCTAATATCTCTCTCTCTATCTCTCTCTCTCTCTCTCTCTCTCTCTCTCTCTCTCTCTCTCTCTCTCTCTCTCTCTCTCTCTCTCTCTCTCTCTCTCTCTCTCTCTCTCTCTTTCACGACTGGAGACCAATATCTACTTAAAATAGAATGCTTATCACATCTGTCTTTTAGTCTTCCCCCTTTCTACTGACCTCCTCACATCTGTCCTTTGACACGTCTCCATCGACTCCACCTCTTCGTTGTGCCGGGCGGCCCCAACGATAGAACCGTTGGATATGGCTGACAAAACTCTAATAACGCCAGGTGGGCCACGTGCATACGCCTTCATAATATCTCTAATTGCTTCATTATACAGATAGTTAATTATGAAATAAATCTTCTTAACTATTCTTTTCAAGACTTTGTCTTCTCTGTCTGCTTGTTTATTCTTCAGGTGGTTTCCTCTCAACTGAGAACAATTGTGATCTACAAGTCATATATGAAAATAGAAAATCGATATATAAAAGGGATAATGGGTATATTTTGAACGCCATAAACGCCTGGTGTTTGCAGAAAAGATGTGATTAACAAATAGATTCAATTAATAAACAAATTTATAAACATATATATTTTTATATATATATATATATATATAGATATATAATATATATGTATGTTCGTATACATATGTATCTATAAGTATATATATATATGTATATATAATTATATATATAAATTTATATATATATATATATATATATGCATGTAAATAAACTACTGAGCAAATAGATTGATAAACAAATAAATATCTAAATCAATCAATCAATCAATCAATTAATTAATTGATTAATTAATTAATTAATAAGTAAATAGACAAATGAATAAATGAACAAATATACAGATGAATGAATTATTTGAATGAATAAGCAAATAGATAAATGTGTACAGAAATTGAAAAATAAACAAATACATAGACAAATAAATAATCAGATAGTTCAACGAATAAATAGATAGATAATACACAGAAAGCAAAAAATATATAAACACAAAAATTAATCAACGAAAACAGTAAGACGAGAGACAAACAGGCTAATGAAAGCATAGACAAACAGGCAAATTAATAGAAAAAAAAAACAGTAAAAGAAAACTGAATACGAAATTCCACGTTACTTTTTCTATGACTTTCTTTGTTTTTCACTCTTTTCATTTCCTACTTTCTTGGCTTTCACTCTTTTTCCTCTCTTCCTCTTTGGATCTTTCTCTTTTTCTCCTTACCTTACTGTTTGCCCCATCCCCTCTACTTCCTCGTCAGTTCCCTGTCTGTCTAGTTTTCTTCTTCCTTTTCTTTTCCTCCTTAGAAACCTCTTTACCTCTTTCTCTCCTCTTTTTTCTTCTTCCCTTTTCCTCTCCCCCAAACTCTACTTGATCTTATTTCAGCCTCAAGTCGACGTTTTGAAGTCGATTCTTTCATGACGTTTTAGTCGACTTTGACCTTGTTGTCGTCAGACGATTTTATTCAGTTTTGAGCCCCCCCCTCTTTTCCTCTGAGTCCGAAGAGGACAAAACCTGGGACAATATTGACATTTCTCTACTTCATTTTGCTACAATAGCCGGTTTCGTAAACCATTATCATGCCTGTAATGTCGCCCTTACTATCTTCACGGATCTCATATGAAAAAAAAAAACATTATCACGCTTCAGGTCACTTCCTTATTAGTGATGTCGTAACAGTAGTTATTACAAAGGTCATAATCGTCACTGTAGTAAGATAACAATTCTACTGATTTATTATATATGTCTTGACGTCGTGAAAATGAAATGGATGTGAATGGCTACCTCCCTTATAAAGGGGAAGAAGCCCTTGCTATATATATATATAGATAGATAGAGAGATTATAATCAGATAAATCTAGATTTAAGAAGACAAATTTAGATTTAAGAAGGAAATAGGCAAGAATTGGTTTACTAATAGGGTGGTCGACGAATGGAATAAACTTAGTAACCACGTAGTAAGCGCTGAAACTATCAGTTGTTTTAAAAAACGATTAGACAACTTTATGGATGGGGACGACAGGTGGTGATGGATACGGAGCTGCCTAGTGTAGGCCTTATGGTCTCTTGCAGTTTCCTTTATTCTTATGTTCTTATAAGTTTTCTATTGATTTATTATCTATGTCTTGACTTCGTAGGAGTGAAATGGGTGTGCCTTTGAGCTGGCTACCTCCCTTATAAGGGGGAAGAATCACTTGGTATATAGATAGATAGATAGATAGATAGAAATTATCTATGTCAATTGCTGTGCAACTGAAGGGGTCACACATAAATGAATAAAAATCGCCTGACTGAAGCCAATATGAAAAATATCTATATCAACTAGTATGAAAGGGGTTAACTTTAGTTAATATTATCCATTGGCCTGTTAATCCTCTTTTAGTATGGTGATTTAATTCATGGGTTTTATTCTGGCCAGTGACAAACATTCTCGTAAAAACCTAGGAGCATAAGAATGGAAGAGACTACAAGAGACCATAAGGCCTACAGTAGGCAGTTCCAAGTCCATTACCACCTATCATCCATTTCCATGAAGCCATTTCATTTTCTCTTAAGACAACCACTTGTTTCAGCGCTCACTACATGGTTACTAAATCTATTCCATTCGTTAACCAGTCTATCGATAAACCAGTTCTTGCCTATTTCCTTCTTAAACCTAAAATTGTCCAAATTTTCAGGTAATGGAGGATTCTGGACAAACTAGGGTCTCGATCTATCTCTATCGCATTTCTCATCTAGCCCTCAACCCTTCAAGTGAATAAAATCGTCCGTTATTAGACGGAATAACTATGCGAAGCGGCACGCCGCCCTGTTGACAAGGGTATCCGGACCAAATATGCTCGGAAAAAAACACGGACAAAACACACCCTGACGACACACACACACACCC
>NC_134778.1:89843212-89845712 GCF_046742065.1 Oratosquilla oratoria
TATATATATATATATATATATATATATATTATATTATATATATTGTATATATATATATACATCAATCTATCTATTTATCTGTCTACCTATCTATCTATCTATCGATCGATCTATCTTTCTATCTGTCTGTCTATCTATCTATCTATCTATCTATCTATCTATCTATCTATCTATCTATCTATCTATCTATCTATCTATCTATCTATCTATTTATCTATCTATCTCTCTGTCTGTCTGTCTATCTGTTTATCTATCTTTCTCTCTCTGCTCTTTCTGTCTCTCTCTCTTTCTTTCTCTTACACCCATATATTCATTCTCTTGTCCTATTTACTCCAAATATTGTCTTTTATATATTTCATTTTAAACTCCTAGATAATCCTACATAGTCGAGGGTATCAACCCGTCCCCTCAGTAGAGAAGAAGCTTATAGCATTAGTTAGGATAACTGGAATTGATTTTAACATTTTCACGACTGAGAGGCGCAATAGAGATGATTGAAATAGCTTGGCGGTAGTCAGGATAAAAGTAGATATGTGTTAAAAGAATAAAGAGGAGAAATATTGGAAAACTAAGTGGATGACTATCCTCTGACTGTGGTCTCCATTTATCGCCATTCCGTCTCAGCTAAGAAACCGTCTGACTATCCTATCACTGGATAATTCACTCTGACTTCAACAGCGGCTTCACACTGTACCAAAGTAACGTAGCTGTTACATCAGAATGCATATAAACGCACACAAATTGATATATGCATTATATACATGACATACGTTATATACTGTAGAGTAGATCAGCCAAGTAATGGAAAAAACGAGGTTGGATACAGAGAATGTTGGACTATTGGCCTATGCAGGCGATGTGGTAATGATAGCGGAGAATTTGAATGAAGTTAAATATTTGTTCTCATCATTCCAGGAAAATGAAGAACAGATCGACCTCGTATGTGATGAGAGGAAAACAAATCATAAAAATGAGTGCAGAGAGTTGGGAACCTAAACGTACAATACACTGACAGATTCAAATTCCTAGGAGTCACAGTGTCTGTAAAATATTATATGAATTAAAAGATTCCAGCAGGAAATAAATATTACCATGCGCCCTCTTCCATCGTCAGGATCAGGAATTAGTAGAAAGACAAAACTTAGAACTTATAACATAGTAATTCGACCAACTGTGTCATATGCTTGTGAGGCCTGAATCTTGACGGAACAGCAAAAAATAAGGCTAGAAATCTTCGAAAACAACATTCGTAGAAAAATCTTGGTTCCAGTGTATGATGAAGAAACGGGAGAATAAAGGAGAAGATACAATAGAGACATTAGAGAGGAGACAGGACAGCAACTACTGGAATAGGTTTAAGAAGAGCAAGGGGGCTGGTCACTGTGCCAGGATGGAGCAAATCAGATTGACAAAAATGGAAATGGAAGGAAGAGTCAGTGGCTGGATCCCACCAGGAAGACCGAGATATCGATGGAGTGATGCAGTGACGAGTGACGTGGTCCGAATTAATCCCGACCTGCAAGACTGGAGAGAAACGACTGAAGACAGGTCAGCCTGGAGAGGCATAGTGAAAGCGGAGATGGGACTGCAGTCCTGATAGCCAATATAGTAAGAGAGTAAAAGTAAGAGTAGATCAGCCCGCATGGCCCAACTGGGTTCTACGGCACCAGTCCCTATTATTACCCACGTCTTGTTCATGTAACTTCCTTTGTGATTTCGTGCCTGTAGAAGCGCGGTGAACTTCATGGTCCCTCACGGTATGCGACTAAAACCAAAGGTAACCTGCTCAACTTTTTCGTACACACACACACACACACACACACACACACACACACACACACACACACACACACACACACACACACACACAAACACACACACACACACACAAAACACACACAAACACACACACACACACACACACACACACACACACACACACAAACACATATATATATATATATGTATATATATATATATATATATCTATATATATTATATATATATATATATTAGATAACTTTATGGTTAGGGATTAAATGTGGTAAGGGACACGGAACTACCTAGTGTAGGCCTTATGGTCTCGTGCACTCTCCTCCCTTCTCATGTTCTTAACTTAAAGGGCTAACTTCATCTGTAATTCCAAGATACAGTATCTAACCCTTTCTTCCTCTCCAAAGTTTCTTTTATCGATACCCATTACGAATCCCTCCCTCGCTTCCTCCCTCCCACCCTCCCTTCTTCCAAGACCTTTTTCTCCTGGCCCATGCTGGCCTTTCTTCTGCGCATTGCAAGGTCCCAGCGGCCTTTAAGGGCGCCCACATCGTCACGCGATTTTGACCTTTTAACGTTGGCTAAGGCAACCTTGGTGAGACCTCAGCTTCCAGAGTGAGTACAAAAATAGGCTTAGTTGCAATCCTGCAAGCAACGCTTTAATGCAGAATGGCCATTCTACGTAATGTAATTCGGTTACGAGGACGTTATGAAGATCCGTAACTTC
>NC_134778.1:89850712-89858212 GCF_046742065.1 Oratosquilla oratoria
AACCAAATTAAATTTTATCCTAATGCCAGAAGATTTTCTTCAGCCTAAAGCCTTTGTAACAAAGGCGGCAGAGGCAGGAAGGCCCACGTGTGTTGCAGGACCTCCATTGGGAGACCAACAAGGAAGAATGACGCAATGCAGGTGGAAATGGGACAAGAATAGACAAAAAGTAGTGAAGGGGAGGGAGTGGAGGGGAGGAAGCCGGGGGGAAGGGAGCGTGAGGGAGGGAGAGGAGGCAAGTCCAGTGCCAGGGTCAAACACCGACCTGGTGCCTGCAGCGGACTTGGGATGTCAGTTCCTCGCCTAACCCCACAGTGAACGCACGCATGGGGACTTTGGTGAGTCTTCTCGAGTAGCTTTGCTTTCGTGAGACCAAAACAACGTTAACTTCGTCCTGTGTGTTTAAAAATCTCTGAGAAATTGGCATAGAGACACGCACCACTGGTGAAGGTTCCTAGTTGTCTCGCACGGTGAAATGGAGTGTTCGGTATTGGTGATGTTTACTGGCTCGATTGATTTAACTTTTATTTTGAATTATTATGATTGTCGACTGTCATCTGTACGTACGTTGTCGACTCAAAACTGATGAACACTTTGACGGTTGCAGGTGTTTGTGTGTGACGACATCCTCGTAAAAAATTATCAGGAAAAATGGAAAGAAGAATAATCAATAAACGGCTAGACTCACATGATAAGACGTTAAAAGTGAATAAAGACGACTTGACGTCAAGAGTGGATACAAATGACCCGGCATCGAGTGGATATTGACAGGATATTACTAGTGGATAAAAATATGACTTCCAAAGTGGAATTATACGATATGACATCAACAGCTCAAAAGTGCGTACAGGCAACGTGACATCAAAAGTGGATATTAAGGACAGAAATCAAGAGTGGATGAAGACGCCATGACATGAAGAATGTATGCGGACGACATGACACCAAGATTAGACACAGGCGACATAAAAACGAGTGTATACAGATGACATAAGTGGACATAAAGAATATGAGATCACGAAAAGACAGAGACAACATAACGTTCGAGTGGTTACAGTACGACTGGATACATGCGACGTAATATCAAAAGAGGATACGGACGACATGACGCCACAACGCACTTGTATTCAGTTACCGGATGAATATGACAAATGTACGCGAGTTTCTCTACAAAAAAAAATAAATGTTATTAACAATATTGTAAAAATTTTTACACATCAATCATTTTACTTCCACCTATGGGAGGGCTTGACTATCAGCGCTCGCGCGTACACACACACACACACACACACACACACACACAAATAGATATATATATATATATATATATACTTAAATCCATATACTCATACACACACACACACACACACACACACACACACACACACACACACACACACATATATATATATATATATATACATATATATATGTATATATACATATATATATATATTTAAATATATGTATGTATATATACATATATATATGTATATATATATATATATATTGTATATATATATATATATATATATATATATATATATATATTATATATATATATACATATATATATATATATATATATATATATATATATGTATGATATGTGTGTGTAAAAACATGTGTGCTCTTGGTGGTATTCAAGAACTGCCATCCATTTATTTATCAGCATTAAGCGAATCATAATGAAGTGAAAGCTGTTGATGATGCTACTGCTCGGTAAGACGCGTTTGCTAGAGTGCTGAATAAAATCATCCAGCACTAGCCAGAATGAGATCACTCGCAAACTCCCAGAATGAAATATTCAAAGTGCATCAATGGTCCTAAAGGACGTCCATTATTTTACTTTTTTTTTTTTTTTTGTAAACAAAGTTTATTGTTGCGTTGATGTTCGTTCTAAGGTCTAAATAGGAACAGGTCTGTTCCCTCCGAAAAGGAAACTAACGACATGACGTCATAAGGAGACGCAGGCTGTCGGTGATTCCTGCTCCCCATGCCTATAAGGGCAAAGGTGACGGCCGACCTTGGTCGATCTTAAGCGCCTCCTGCCGTAATCTCCCAGTTTTATTAGTTCAATCTATTCGTTAGCTTGCGATATCCCAGGTCACGTGATCTCTCCTCAGCTTAAGATAAGGTACCGGGTATTACCGGGTATTACCCGGTTCCAGGTTCCAGGTTCCAGGACACCCTGTGTGGCCTCCTGCGTTTACCTTGGTTCTTGTAACGCCGCCGTTGGGTGTTGCTCCCTCTCTCCCTCCCTCCTTCGGAAGGGTCCGAGTCCCCGTCTGGGCTTTTTTCGCTCAAGAACCTTGCCGCTTCGGCGACACCCCCCACCCCGTAACCCCACCCCCTCGCCCCACCCGGCCCAGCGGCGGGGGCAGTCGCCAGCCTCGCTAGGTGCTAATTAACACCAGAGGACGTAATTTGATGCATACTTCTGCGGTCTCGCTGAGCTTGACTGCTTATTTCGGTCACCCAATATTCGTTTTTCTTTTTTTTCTTTCGTATATTAGTGAGTAGATTCATGCTAGGCATTTTCTGTAAAGCATTTTAGACTATTTCAAAACTAAAGCACGACAAAACACTCATAAAATTACATGAATGCTCACTGACCACCGGTGCTTTTACATACTCATATAATTAATTTTCAAGTTATTGTAACGCCTATCAAGAAATATAAACGTTACACATATTTCTTAGAAAATTACCCAAAGAAAAATTCAGAGATATTCTAGAGTTCTGTGGCGGTATTTGTATTTGACCGTCCACAGTGGTAAATCATCTGGTAATCACTGGCAACTGGTACCGAGGCTCCTGGTACCGAATCACATTTATCGTTTCTAAATTTCAGGATGTTTTATCTCAGACTTTCATTAAGTTGACAGGAACAAGCATACTGTGTTAGTGAACTACATATAGTAATTTCCTCAATAACTTTTTAACGTATTGCTTGTACTTAATAAAATATCTAGTAAACACACGACGTTTGTCCAAGCGCAGGGAGGCGGGGCTCATGAATGACGTCAAATCGCCATATCCGAAATTATAGTAAAGATGATATGACGTCATGTCGACCCCGAGAATAGTTGTATTAAAATTGAACAATGTTTTTATATCTACGGCCATATTCTTAAGACTAGAGCAGGAAATGTTCTTTACCTTAAAACAAAATATTTCTTTAATTTACTACGTTACTTGCAGCTTCTACGAAAGAGGAAATAATGAAATGTAACCAAATAAGAAATGTTATACACCGACGATAACCAGTGATATCAATCGCGCTCCGAAGAGCCAATAATAAGTGCTACCAATTTATTTCAATTTTGTAAGAAAGAAAAAAAAACTTTCTCTAACTTATTCGTTGCGTTTTAAGACATCATTATATTCGACCTGAGGCCAAACGGTTCTGTTTATCTGAGGGAAACTCCGCCCGGAGAGTAGGGTCAGCGTCACTGAGAGACAGCCTCCTCTTCTTTCTCCTTCGCCATCAAGGCCATTAAGATCCTTCTATCGGCCGTCTTCTTGAGAGCGGAACCAGTTTCCAGACGACTTGACCAACGCCTTCATCAGGATTTTCGTTTCCACTCGAAATTCCTCCGTCTAACTGACTTCAGACTCGCTTTCGTTACCTTCCTCATTTTCTATTACTTCTTCCCTCTTTCTCCTTTTCCTCTCCCTCTGCTATCTCCTCACGTACCTTCTTTCTTCAAATTTTCTTTCTGTTCCATTCCATTCACTCACATTCTATTCATCTTCGTCCTCCTCTTCGCCTTGATCCCCCTCTTCCCCCATCTCCTCCTCCTCTTCTTCCTCATCTTCACATGCATCACCATAATCAATGTCTCCATCATTATCATTATCAGCTAAGTAGGCATCGTCCTTGTCAACTTCCAATCGTCAACTCACTCCACCTCCTTCACCCTCAGCTTGATCTTGCTCCCCCCACTCCTCTTCTCCCCCTCCTATGTCCTACTTGTCTCTAATTCCATGCCTACTACCCACTACTCCCCCCACCTTACCCATCATACCTTCGTATTAGCTATTAAATGCTTCATTTAAATGCAGTCAATATTTTACTGCACTCTTCTATGATTAGAGACTAGTCTCCACACATAAAAAAGAATGCAGTGCGGGTTTGGACGTCGTTACTTGCAACGAAAGCCGAGGAGATGGCGGTTCGAATCCTGCTACCAGCGAGTATTGAAAAAAATATCCTTCATCATGTCCTTTCATTATCGAAGAAGGGTTAGGAGTGGGGGAGAGATGTCACGGGGATAGGATAAGGTGGCCCGGTGCCAGCCAGATTTGAAATGCCACTTGTCACGGAAAAGAGTTCATCGAAGTAACACTTGAAGGTTTTGATCTTGTTGACGGCCGACGACTTCACTCATCCCAGGAAGATCTCTGGTCTAAAGGAGGTCAATCGATCAACCAAGTGTTCTCTCTACTTCCTCCTCCAAGATGTGGAGTACTTCGGGAGTGAGACATTTCGCCTAGATTACGCGGAAGGAAGGAGGAGTTTTTGTATTTACTCCAGAAAGACCCTGGGAGTCAGTGGCGAGAATATAATAACAAGATGAGTTGAACAGTGAATGGAATAATCAATGAAAGGGAAACATCTCATTAAAGACACTGCCAGACTAGAAAAGGTACAGCAGTGAGTCACAATACTAATACTAAATATAAGAAACATCATACAAAAACGGCTTAAAATATTTGAAATTATTTTCCCTTGAAAAAAAATTAGGCTTTGAGAAAACTTGATATATATCTTCAAAATTTTGGATGGAGTTGGTAACATTAGAACTGAAAAATACACACTAAACACTAACAAAATTGGAAAAGATGGCCTAAAATTGTCAGATAACTTGAAGTAGTTAGGTAGAAGCAACTTTGCCAAAAGCGCTGTCAGTGAATGAAATAAACTTCTTTCAAAGGCGATAGAATATAATGCAATTATATTTATCAAGAATCAGCTGGATAAACACCAAAACAATATGTTGTGACATTCATCAATAGCTTCTTGTGTTTGCTTGTTAGAATGCGTGTTTACATCAATATATTTTTCTTTGCATCAGGCCTCGTTATAGACCAGAAGGTCTCCTGTCGGCACTCTTGCTCTGTCGTTATAACCTATTGTAAGAAAGAAAAAACAGGAAGGGAAGAGAACAAAGAGAAGTAAAGAATGGAATTATGGAGTTAGGAGATGATAGGCCCAAACGGAATAGCGCTAGTGGAGATGGAACCACGATGGAAATGGACCCAGGTGGTCGTTAGTGGAGGGTTACTTTCGGAGTGTAAGCCGAGTAGGAGGGAATAGGAGTAGGGAGAGAGGGAGTGGGGAGGATGCAAAAATAAAGAAGTTGATATTTAGGTTGAAGTACAGTCGGCTCAAGGTCGACTGGGTAGTGGTCCACAACTCCAGGCTACACCTGCCCCCTCCCCCTTCCCCTCCCCCTCCCTCCACTCCCCTCTCTTCATCTTCCCTCTCTTCCTCTACACTCCCTTCTCTTCCCTTTTTTTTCTTTCCCCTTCTTTTCCCTCATCTTTCTTCCCTTCTCCCCTCCTCTCATCTCCATTACTCTCCATCCCATCTCCTCTTCTCCTCTTCCTTCTGTTGTCCTTCGTCTCCTCTCCCCGTCTCCTCTCCTTTCCCACTGAGCTTCCCCTGCTCTCCTCCTCCCATCCCCTCAACTTCCTTCCCTTCACTCATCCTCCTTTCCCCTCCCGTCTCCACTCTAAACTTTTTCCCTCTCCTACCCTCTCTTCTCAACTTCCCTTTCCTCACCTTATCTCCACCTTTACCCTCCACACCTTCCCCCTTCCCTCCCTCTCCTCTTCCCTCCACTCCTTCAATCTCCTCCTTCCTCTTCTTTTCCCTCCCCTCCTCCATTCATTTCTCCTCCATTCCCCAGATATAAGACTCCTTTATCACCCTTCCTTCCTCTTTCTTCTTCTCCCTTTCTCTCCCCTCTCCTCTCTTTTCTCCCCCTCCCCTCTCTCCCCTCCTTTACCCTCTAATATGTCCCCTTTCCTCCTCTCCCTCCCTTCCCATCCAGCATTTCCCCTCCTCCTATCTCCTCACCCATTCCTCTCCCTTTTTCTCCCACCCCATTCCTTCCTATTTTCTATCACATCCCCATTTCCCTCGCTTCTTCTTCCCCTTCCTCTCGAGCGATATCTACCCTCCCTCGCAATCCCTCACCCTTCCCTTTCTCCATCCACACTCCCTCCCTCGTCCCCTCCAAAACCTCCCCTACTCCACTGCCTTCATCTTCACCCTTCTTAACCACCATTCATTTATAACCGCTCCTTACCCTCCCTCCCCTCCCCTCCCTTTACTCTCCCTCCCCCCCTACTCCCATAATTCCCCTTCGCCCCCTCTCCTTACCCCCAACCCAACCATTACTCACAAGCCATCTTAGTCGAGGGGGGGGGGACGATCCTCCCCAGAGCCCTATCTAAACAGCCTAAATAAAATCTTACAATAAACTATTAGCCGATCTGTTGAGATAGCTGATATATAAATATATATATATACATATATATACATACATACACACACACACACACACACACACACACACACAAAGACACACACACACACACACACACACACACACACACACACACATACATATATATATATATATATATATATATACATATATATATATATATATATATATATATATATATATATACATTGTATAAGTACATATGGCAGTTAGGCGTTTCTAGGTGCACGTTCCTTCTGAGCCCTCCCTCTCTCTCTCTCTCTCTCTCTCTCTCTCTCTCTCTCTCTCTCTCTCTCTCTCTCTCTCTCTCTCTCTCTCTCTCTCTCTCTCCTTCTCAAGTTCTCTCTCTCTCTTATTTTACGCCTCTCTCATTTCCCTTCACTCCCTTTCAGTAGGATGGCGCCTTTCCAGGTTTTTCCCACCAGGACTTCTCCATACGATATCATTCAGCTGAGAACAGGATCCCTTAAAAAAAAAGGGGGGGAGGGGGGGAAGCTGAAGTCCAAGAAGAGGCCCGGTAGTGTCCGCGCCTCCACCTTCACCTCCCACTCCTCCTCCTCTTCCTCCTACTCCTATTCCTCTTCCACTACCACCTCCTCCTCCTCCTCCTCCTTCTCTTTCTCCTCCTCCTCTTCCTCTTCCTGCTTCTCCTCTTCCTCCTTCTCCTATTCATTCTCTTCCTCATCCTCTTCCTCCTTCTCCTCCACCACTTCCACCTCTTCCTTTTCCTCCTCCTATTCTTCCTCCTCTTCCTCCTCCTCCTCCATCTCCTCTTTCTCCTCCTAGTATTCCTCCTCCTATTCCTCCTCCTTCTTTTCCCCCTACTCCTCTTCCTCTTTCTCTTCCTCCTCTTCATTTTCCTCCTGTTCTTCCTCCTTTTCCTCCTCCTGTTCTTCCTCCTCCTTTTCCTCTTCTTTTTCTTCCTCTTCCTTATTCTTCTCTTCCTCCTCCTACTCCTATACCTCTTCCTCTATCCTCCTCC
>NC_134778.1:89860712-89868212 GCF_046742065.1 Oratosquilla oratoria
TTTGATATAAAGAGAACTGCTACTGAGATATGGAATAGTTTACCGGCAGCCAGAGTAAAGTTAAAAGTACCACTTAGATTGGAAGGACGATTATTGATGTAATTCATTCAATTTCATCCACGACTGGTTGATAAATTGATCACCTCGTTTAGGAGTTATTGTCACTCGGCAAGAAGTTCACCTTTGACACGAGTTGGCCGCCGCCTCTCACCTCACCCGCATCCCTCACTTTCAGTTTCACTTCTTTCACAACTCTCAAATGCTCTGCCAATTGTCTCGTCACCTGAACGGTCCTCTCCTCTGTGTGTGTGTGTGTGTGTGTGTGTGTGTGTGTGTGTGTGTGTGTGTGTGTGTGTGTGTGTGTGTGTGTGTGTGTGTGTGTGTGTGTGTGTGTGTGTGTGTGTGTGTGTGTGTGTCCGTCTGTCTGTCTGTCTGTCTGTCTGTCTGTGTCTGTCTGTCTGTCTGTCTGTCTGTCTGTCTGTCTGTCTGTCTGTCTGTCTGTCTGTCTGTCTGTCTGTGCACGCGACATACAACCCTTTTACATCGGAGTCTTTAATTCAACTGAATAAATGGATGAATAGATAAATAAAAAATAAAAATAATTAGTCAAAGTAAAGGCTGCATTTCACTGCACCGAAGGAACTATAAGTTCCTTTTTACTCCTAAAATAAGGAAGCAAGAAACTTTGTCACCATCTCAAGCTGATGCCCTCACGTCAGCCGAAGAGCATCGTCTGGCAATGGCAGACAAGATAACCTGAGAAGATCTCAAGAAATTAACACCATGTAAGGACGGATCCTTAGTTAGTATGAATTTTCGCTTGATAAAGTTGTAGCAAGCGGCACGTCATACTAATAAAGAATCCGTCCTCAACATGGTGTTTCTTTTGACAGAATTGTCGGCAAATGCCAACAACATACACCTCCAGAAAAGTCTTTATTCCCAAGGTTCCTCCGCTTACTTACTTTCACTGATGTTCCCCCATCCCCTGTGCAGCCGCTCTTACTCTCCCTTAAGCCTTACATCCCTTTCACTATCCCTCACTTGTACTATCCCTCAAAACATGTTACCCTTGCATTCCCCCTCAAACCTTGATACTCTCTTCACTATCCCTCGAGTGTTACCGTTTTTTCACAATCCCTCCAGTCTTTTTTACTATCCCTGAAGTCCTGTTGCTCTTTTGACCATCCCTTATAATATGTTATTCTTTCTTCTATTCTTCAAGTCTTCCTGTTCCTTTCCTTATTCTCTAGGTCTTATTGCTCTTCATATTTGCTCTCAGGTCCTCGTATCTTAAGGGGTTTGAATTCTTCCTAATGAGGCTGGATCCCTCTCAAAGGTGTTGGATCCTTCTTCAGGTGTTTGGATTCTTTTTAGAGGATTCGTATCCATTAAGGGGAATCCAATCCCATTAAAAGGAATCAAGCCCCATTTATAAAGATCTAACCCCATTAAAGATTATCCAATCTCATTTTTAGAACCCAATCCCCTTAAGACCTTACGTTATTTTTACAGTACCTGGAGACTTCTTGCTCATTCATTATTCCTTGAGACCATTTCCTTGCCCTTCTTGTTACAAAGGATTACAAAGGCGGAGCATGCCGACAGGAGACCTTTTGATCCATATCTAGGTCGGATGCGAAAAAAAAAATCATATTAATAATAAAATAATAAATAAAAACTATGATAATGTAAATAACAAATAAAATACATAAATAAATGCATAGGTATAGTTAAATAATAAACAAACAGGTAAATAGTAAATAATAATTAATTGACATATAACTAATAATAAATAAAAAAAAATCAGACACAAATGATAACAAAACAAAAACAAATAATATAAGATAAATTATAATCATTACAGCATCTAACTTAGGTATTTATCTAAATGATTCTTAAAGCTTCGAACTGAACTACATTGCACTACCTGTGCAGGAAGTTTATTCCATTCATTAACTACACGGTTGGCAAAGTTGTTTCTACCTACTTCCAAATTTAATCTATTTCCGGAGAGTTTAAGACCATTGTTTCTTGTCTGATTCTCATTCAATATAAAAATTTGGTCACTTTTGATGTTGTCAATTCCCTTTAGAATTTTAAAGACCTGTATCAAGTCACCTCTGAGCCCACGCTTTTTTAGGGAAAACAGATTCATATGTTTTAGTCGATTTTCGTATGATTTATTTTTGATATTTGGAATCAGTTTTGTGGCTCGCCGTTGTACTCTTTCCAATCTGTCAATGTCTTTAATGAGATTCGGTGACCATACGGAAACAGCATATTCCAAATGTGGACGAACTAACGATTTATATAGCTTGTTAATGAGTGATGGACTTTTGAAATCAAAAGATCGCGCAATCAGTCCTAGAATCTTATTTGCTTTCTCAGAGGCTGAAATACACTGCTTGGATGATTTGAGGTCGTTACTGATAATTACGCCGAGATCTTTTTCACTATCCACTTTTGTTAACGAATTTCCAAATAACATGTAATCGTACTTACTGTTATTTTTACCTATGTGCATTACCTTGCATTTACTTGTGTTAAATTTCATTAGCCACTTTTCAGACCATTGCTGTAATTGATCTAAATCTTCTTGAATATCTAATTGGTTTGAGTGATCATTTGCCACTCCGCACAGTTTTGTATCATCAGCAAATTTGGAAACAGTAGATTTTAGTCCATGGTCTATATCATTTATATATACTATGAATAGAAGTGGCCCAAGAACGGAACCCTGAGGAACTCCACTTGCAACACTTTTCCATCCAGAAGTTTTTCCATTTAAAACAACTCTCTGTTTTCGATCATTCAACCAATTACTAGTCCAACCTAATAGGCTACCACTTATTCCATGCAAAGCTAATTTAGTAAATAGTCTTTCGTGTGGGACGGTATCAAAAGCTTTTGCAAAGTCTAGATATACTAAATCTATATTGTTTCTTTTGTCATAATTCGAGATAACTGTGTTGTAGAATTTTTACTATCTCTCAAGTTTTACTGTTCTATTTTTCATGACCCCACAAAAACTGTTCCTTAACTCTCCCTCAAGTCTTTCTGCTCTTTGAAAAAGACTCTACATCGTGCTGTCATGTTCTTCTTACTGCTACCATCCCTCCCCCCCACACACACACTTTTCATGACCTGAGCGAAATTTTCACGGTGACTTCGTGACTGTTCTCTTATTCTCTCTCTCTCTCTCTCTCTATCTCTCTCTCACTCTCTCTCTCTCTCTCTCTCTCTCTCTCTCTCTCTCTCTCTCTCTCTCTCTCTCTCTCTCTCTCTCTCCTTTTCTCTACTTGCACTTTCTCTTTTTTTATAGCCTAACCTAACCTACCACTACTTTCATTTCTCTATCCTTTAGCAGAGAGTTATGCCCCATATTGAAAGTTTCTATAATTTTTCTATCCCATCTCTCGATAATCTATTTTGTTTATATATCTATTTGCGTATTACTTCTTACTTATTCATTTACTTATTCTTTATCTATTTAATCGATTTTGTCTGATATTTCTTCTTGTACGTCAGATTTTGCCTTTTTCTTCTTTGTGTGTGTGTGTGTGTGTGTGTGTGTGTGTGTGTGTGTGTGTGTGTGTGTGTGTGTGTGTGTGTGTGTGTGTGTGTGTGTGTGTGTGTGTGTGTGTGTGTGTATGTGTGTGTGTGTGTGTGTGTGTGTGTGTGTGTGTGTGTGTGTGTGTGTGTGTGTGTGTGTGTGTGTGTGTGTGTGTGTGTGTGTGTGTGTGTGTGTGTATGTGCGTGTGTGTGCTTGCATGCGTGCGTACATATTTGTATATGTCATACATACCCATTTTCTTACAAGCATTTGATATAAGCACCCCCTCCCCCTCCCCGAACCCATCTACCCTTTTCACCCTAAATGCCAAGCGACGCTCACGTTTTCCGTTCGAACGAGATAATGATTCTTGGGTCCAGAGCCTCTGTGGTCGACCTTCACGGCTTCCGTGTCCAAGCCTACGTCACAATGACCACATATCTAGGGTCTTTGAGACATATCTATATATCTCTCTCTCTCTCTCTCTCTCTCTCTCTCTCTCTCTCTCTCTCTCTCTCTCTCTCTCTCTCTCTCTCTCTCTTTTATTTTCCCTCTCCTTTTTTTCCAATTCACAACAGTGTTTTTTTTTCACGTTTTTGGCATTGCCCCCTCCTCGGTCATATTTGTGTACATAGCGCTCAGCTATCAAAACCATCACCCCTACAATCTCTAAATCAGCTTTTCTTGAAGTTATTTATTTGCACTCAGAGACTCACAACTAATCAAAAGAAACCCAAACACATCACACTGCGTGTGACCGTGAAAAAATGAAGGTATTGTTGAAAGAAAAATATTCATCTCTGACAAATACAGAGAACAACCTCGTACCTTTCTCTGATATTTCACACGACCCCCTTGGGAGAGGGTTTTCATCTCCATACCAACTTTGTAAAATAATAACTTTTGATAAAAGTCGTGGATTAGCATGTCCTGGGTCGTAAGTACATAGATCAGGGGTCGATTCCCAATAGCTATCAGTCAAGGGCACCTTACGTTGGCTGTTCGAACACACAGGGGAAGGGTGATGGCTTTGGCCACAGTTGAACGCCTAGGGTAAGCTACTTTATCAACAAGACCGCAATGCAACCAGAAATAAAAATCAAGTAACACTGATGACTACCACTGAGCTGGTAAAGGTTCTGGATGTATCCATGGCCACCCAGCAAACACTACTTAAAACAGCAGTTGTCCTACGAAACAGCATGGCAGCGGGAGTATAAAGATATACATTAAATAATACAAACAAAATTACACTAAACGGACAGGGGCTACGTCATCCTTTGTCTTCAAGAACACCTGTCAGACCAAATGATGACGAAATACAGACAAAACCCACATCGAAAAGGCGGAAAAACGGAGAAAAATAAAGAGAATGAGAGACGGGAAAGGTCATAAGGTCGCACAGGTTGACAGACTTCCAGCAATATCTGGAAAGGTCAATTCAAGTCCAAAATACTCATCGTTTTCTTTAATAGCCTAACCTTTATATGTATTCATTGTTCCATGTGCCGTGTGTGTGTGTGTGTGTGTGTGTGTGTGTGTGTGTGTGTGTGTGTGTGTGTGTGTGTGTGTGTGTGTGTGTGTGTGTGTGTGTGTGTGTGTGTGTGTGTGTGTGTGTGTGTGTGTGTTAGAGCACTTGTGCGTGCCGTTGCATGCGCTTCTTAACCTCACCTTCGAGTCGATCTGGTCCTGATGAGGGAGCTCAAGTCGATCGCGCAAAAATATCCAAGCAAAAACAGGCAGTCGATCAGTAGGTCGATACAAGTAAAGTGGACTCTGTAAATGGCAATGGACCTTCAGCTAATCCATCAAAAACCAGTGGTGGGTGGTTTAGTGGACTGAGAACTGGTACGACTCCCACAACAGGTGCCCACCTGCGGCAGTGACGATGAGGTTGGTGATCCTTTGATTGGCCGTGGATCTCGTGATGAAGAAAGCATTGTTGACACCAAATGACTACTAGGTATTCAGGTGGCTGCTCAAATACTTGAGATACACACACACACATGTATATATAATATATACACATACATACACACACACACACACACACACACACACACACACACACACACACACACACACACACACACACACACACACACACACACACATATATATATATATATATATATGTATATATACATATATATATATATATATATATTTTTTTTTGCTAGTAACCACGAGGAAATTGTGTGTGTGTGTGTGTGTGTGTGTGTGTGTGTGTGTGTGTGTGTGTGTGTGTGTGTGTGTGTGTGTGTGTGTGTGTGTGTGTACAAATATATATATACATATATACATATACACACACATTGGTAACTTTTGCATTCGCAACAGAGAATCAAAACTTGAACTTGGTAATGATGGTCTCAATTCTGTCCCGGACACAAATTCAAGTTATCAAATATATGAGTGCAGATTAATGTATGTGTGTGCGCGCGTGTGTGTGTATTTACCTAGTTGTATTTACCTAGTTGTATCTTACGGGAAGGGGAGCAACGCTCGTGGTGTCCCGTCTTTGTATATCGCAGTGTCTAATTTGCTCTTAAATTCGTGTATGGTTTTTGCACACACTTGTTTCGTCCAATTTGTTCCACATATCCACCACTCTGTGTGGAAAGCCGTTCTTTTTCAGGTCTCTTCTATAAATGTTCTTTTTGAGCTTCCTTTCGTGTCCCCTTGTATTCCTTTTATTCCAATTTAGTAAGTCTTCTCTATCAAAGACTTTTATGCCTCTTATGATTCTATAGATAGTCAGTCAACAAGTCACCTCTTTCTCTTCTTTATTCCAATGTCGGTAATTCCAATTTTGACAATCTCTCCTCCTATGACAGTTTTGAAAGTGTTGTGGCCATCTCCGTGGTTGCTATTAGGATTCTTTCAATTTTCCTTATATTCTTTTTAGTACTGGGTGACCATAGTGTCGCTGCTTACTCCAGTCTTGGCCTTATCAGTGTGAGTAGAATTTTCTTCAATATTTCCTGGTCCAAGTAAGTAAAAGCCACCTTTATTGATCTAAGCAAGTTGTAGGTTTCCCCGATAATTTTGTATATCTGTTTATCAGAGGACATGTCCTTTGTGATGATTGCTTTCAGGCCTTTTCAGATTCCACTTTCTTTACTTAATTTGTACCGATTTTATATTGTCCTGATATTCTTTTTTTACTTTTTCCAAATTCCATTATGCTACATTTTTTAATATTGAAGTCCACTTCCCACTTCTAACTCGATTCCCAAACCCTGTTTAGATCCCTCTGCAGCGACTCGCTGCACTCTCTGACTTTCTATCAAACCAGCACTTAATTATACACCTTTTCCTGTTTTTGTCATGGTACATGTTTATCTACTCCTTCATTATAGATTTGCATCAAAATCATCCATTTTTCTTTTATTTATGTCTCTTCATTATAGAATTGTGTGTGTGTGTATGTGTTTGTGTGGGAGCTACTCTCGTGAGGTCCCGCTTTTGTATCTCGCAGTGTCTAGTTTGCTCTTAAATTCGTGTATGGTTTTTGCACACACTATTGTTTCGTCCAGTTTGTTCCAAGTGTCCACCACTCTATGTGGAAAACTGTTCTTCTTCAGATCTCTTCTGTAGCTATCTTTTTTGAGTTTCTTTCCATGTCCTCTTGTGTTTCTCTTGTCCCAATTTAACAAGTCCTCTCTATCGAGTATTTCTGTGCCCTTCATGATTCTGTGTGTGTGTGTGTGTGTGTGTGTGTGTGTGTGTGTGTGTGTGTGTGTGTGTGTGTGTGTGTGTGTGTGTGTGTGTGTGTGTGTGTGTGTGGGTGTGTATGTGTGTGTGTGTGTGTGTGTGTGTGTGTGTGTGTGTGTGTGTGTGTGTGTGTGTGTGTGTGTGTGTGTGTGTGTGTGTGTGTGTGTGTGTATGTGTGTGTGTGTTTGTGTGTGTGTGTGTGTGTGTGTGTGTGTGTGTGTGTGTGT
>NC_134778.1:89873212-89900712 GCF_046742065.1 Oratosquilla oratoria
CAGTTACCTCAAGAGCATTGAACATGAATTGCATTCTTAACAGAAAGAGAATATTATATGACATGTATGATGAATCATATCATATAACAATGGATATCGAATGAAATTTATACGTTGTCATAACCTAAATTATATAATTCATCCTGTTTTCAGTTTCATGTTATCTAGTCATAATTTTGTTTTCAAAATATGTGGAGCACTGAAGTGAGTTTTAACAAGAGTGGCTTGTAGGCCCTCCTTATCTCAGGATGTTTGATTCAGTGCATCTTGAGGTGCTCTTGAATCTGCGGGTCAGTGGGATTCCCGCAAGAATTGTTGACCTGATGCCACTGGATGGCATTTCCCATTATTTTCATCAAATCAACCAATTTGCAGCAACGACCATAATTTTTTCTTCTATTTATACTCAATAGATTTTTTCATTATTATTCAAACGCATCACTACACCTCTTAAAAAGAAAAAATGCAAAAAATTGCTCACGTGACCAAAATGATGGAGATATATTGAGCCAGCGTCCACACATACTGAGCTGATAAGTGACAAGCTGGACGAAACGATTTTCCTGATGCGTGCAGATTCATATAATCATAATGATTAGTTATAATAATAATAAAAAATCATATCACAGTGCATCGTCCAGTTTGTCACAAGATGGCGACTTAACTGGACACGAATGAAGACATTAAACTATCCCATGAAGAAAATTAATCAAATGAACATATTTCTTGTGAGACGGGCGTATTCAAATGACCATTGTGACTGACCTACACTGAGTGCAGTGCTAGTGACCTATGACCAGCCTCGGCAAATTACTCGGGTCAGGGAGTCTCAACCTTATTGGCCGTGTTACAAGACTTATCCCCCGGCTTTGTTCATCAGTATGATGGGCTTGAATACCTTTCTCTTCTGCATGTCTAACTCCCTCTCTCTCTCTCTCTCTCATTCTCTCGCTCTCTCTCTCTCTCTCTCTCTCTCTATATATATATATATATATATATATATATATATATAGATATATACTGTAGATATATATATATATATATATATATATATATATACATACATACATACATCCAGGAGGTGCCAGGATAAGAGGGAGGGAGGAGAGTGGAGGGGAGTGGAATATATAGGAAATGGAATGGGTGGAAGTGGTTTCTATGCCTTTTTCTTTTTGGCTACCCCCCCGTGTAGGGAGAAAAAGCCTTTGGTATATGTATGTATGTATATACATATATACGTGTGTGTGTGTGATTCACCATGGTCTTGGATCACGTGTTGGGCCCGTGATCGTCTGCTATTTCCCTTCCGGAAGAAAGCTCAGAGCTCATATATGACCGATCTATGAGTACACACACCCAACTCCCTGCCCACGAGTGTAAGTGTGTGTGTGTGTGTGTGTGTGTGTGTGTGTGTGTGTGTGTGTGTGTGTGTGTGTGTGTGTGTGTGTGTGTGTGTGTGTGTGTGTGTGTGTGTGTGTGTGTGTGTGTGTGTGTGTGTGTGTGTGTACATATATTTACATATCTTTCTATCTATCTATTTAAATATCTTTCCATCTACCCATATATCTGTTTATCTATAACATATCTATATTTCCATCTATCTACCTATCTATCAAATTAGCTATATTCCTTTCCTAAATATCATTACACCATCCCCACATCTATGATAACATGAACCTCAATTTCAATCGACAGAGGAATCTGAGACCAATATTCTCGCCGCGCCTAACGTGTGTGATCATGTTTATTGTTGAGATCACTTCCACGATACGTGTTATTTCATCCCAGTGTGTGAACGGAGTGAAGGAGTAAGATGCTCCAACAGGTTTTTGTCGTCCAGTCATCGAGGTCATGGTGGAAAGGAAGGAGCTGTTGTCATAGTGACAGGGAATTATGAAAAGGCAGATGAGCAAAAGAGTTGAAAGGAATATATGATAGATGTGTGCGAAAAGAGAGAGAGAGAGAGAGAGAGAGAGAGAGAGAGAGAGAGAGAGAGAGAGAGAGAGAGAAAGAGAGAAGCAGATAAAGAGATTCCCCTGATCAGGTATACTTTTTTCTCTCCAGTCACTTTAATTACTTCATGACGACAATAGTTTCTTCAACAAAGACGCCCTATTTCTTTTCTGAAAAAAAAAAATATATATCGCTTCTTATTTATGTGGTAATTTTTTTAAGTAATAGAAATGCTTCCATTAGAATTAGAGATACGGTGAGAGTGACAAATTGTCAACATTTTCTGATATTCTCGCCATTTTTGGCAAGATGGTGAGACAGAATAGAATGTGCATCCTTTGTTTCAGTCCGATTTTAAAACTTAGTGATAATCAATCTCAACTTATCACATTCCGTTTATATAAATAAAACAAATGTTTATCTTGACTATTATGCTATATCTTGGTTCATAATTCTCAGATTTTACTGGGCTACAGCTCTTACGAGGTAAAGGAAAAATAAGAAACGTAATTCAATTTTTTCAGTTAATTTCATCCACGAAATGCAAACTAAAATCAGCAAATAGTTTATTTTCCGTTGTCTGATTCACAGATTTTATAAAATTGTACATCTCACAAAGCAGAGGAAAAACTAAATCTGGAGAAAAAATGAATGAAATGTGTGAAATGCAAACCAAAAACAGTATAACGACGTAGAACATATTTGATCGTTTGGACAATGAGTACAGAAGTAAATAAGTAAACGAATATGTAAATGAATAAACAAATGAATAAATAGATAAATGAATAAATAAGTAAATAGATAGATAAATAAACGAACAGAAAATTAATAAACATGTGTACAAATAAATTAATTTATATTTGAATTGATTAATACATAAATAGATAGTTGACCAAAGAAACAAACATTCTTTAATTTCTACCGACCCACGGTATGCGTGTCGATCCAGTCTTCCCACTTTCACTTTCACTCGAAGGCACCTCACCCTTGATAACACCTTTTATAATACCGCTTACCAACTCATTAAAATGCAGCCTCCTCTTTAACGATATTGCTCTGGGACGCAGAAGATTCTATTCAGTTCAGAGAGACCCTTTCTAACGTGTTAGAAACAATCTAGATTTACTCATTGATGCACAGCGTCCATTGTATCGACTTTTTCTGGCTGGCGACATGAAGATCAGTAAAATAGGTTATGTTCAGCTGAAAATGAGACCATAGGAATAAAAGAACATAGGACTGGTGGAGACTGCAAGAGACCATAAGGCCTACACTAGGTAATTCCATTTCCACTAGCCCCTCTCATCCCCATCCATAAAATTATCACTAAGTTCATTTCATTTGTTAACCACTGTACTGCTAAACCAGTTTTTGCCTATTTCCTTAGTAAATCTAAATTTGTCTAATTCAAATTCATTACTACGAGACCTTCCCTGCTGTTTGAATATGATGACCTTGTTTGCATCATCCTTGTTAAAGCCCTGGATCCATCTGAATACTTCTATTAGATCACCCCGCACTCTCCGTCTTCCATAGAGTGAAGTTAAGGTGCCTAAGCCTGTTTCCGTGCGGTAAATCTCTGAGCCCACGTGTTAAAGGGATTAATCCCACAGACGAGCGTCGATTTTTCTAAATCTCTCTATAAGAACTGTTGCCTTTTATTCCTCCCATATTGGGTGGTACTTTTCCATTCAATGTGGATGCTGTCAGGCGTTTTTATTCATCTCCGTGCCACACAACCACCCATCGTTAGCGAAGGAGATGGGTGTCGTTTACTTTGCAAGAAACTTTCGTAATGGCCTCTTTGTTATGGAGACTGACCTCAATGTATTACATCAACACCACCACTACCGTCAACACTACCACTACCACCAACGCCATAACACTACCACCATCATCACCATCACCAATACCACCACCATAAGCTCTACCACTATCTCCTCTACTGCACCAAAATCACCCACCACCACCAACACCACCAATACCATAAATACTATCATCATAAGCACTGCTATCGTCACCACCACCACGATCACGACCAATGCAATCACAATTTCCACCATCGCCGCCACCACCACCCCCACCGCCACCTTCACGCCAAGGTCTCTCGAAATGTCAAAGGCGAATACTGACGCTACAGTTTCCGCTGTTATAAACACTTCCATGCTGTCCCGCATTGCCTAGATGTCAGCGTAACCTGCGAGGGCCCAGCTCAGACCAGGGTCGGATTCTCAGCTAAATATAACCTTCTGGCGTGTGCCGCAATAAGAAATACAGAACACCCAAACGGCTGAGATAGATTCCGACCATGCGCTCGCCGTTGACACTGCCAGCGCCTTTGTTAGACCTCGGCCGGGTTTCCCTCAGCTGAATAAAATAACCTGGTGACAGACAGATACGTAGGTGTCGGCCGCAAGCTCCACAAAAATCCAGTTCTTTGTTGCATATAGGGATTCCCTCGGCTGGGGAGCTCTACAAGAAACTGTAGACGTGTTTTTGTGAGCCTTGTGTGATCCGAACCGGATTGGACTTTGCGTCATCTGTTGTGTTCGTTTGACCACGAGGCTTTAGCTATAAAATTTTTCCTATGTGGTTTACCCAAACATCAAACAAATGTTTACACACACACACACACACACACACACACACACACACACACACACACACACACACACACACACACACATATATATATATATATATATATATATATATATATATATATATACATATATATACATATATTTATATTATATATATATTCTATATACTGTATATACATATATATGTATATATACATATATATATATATATATATGTGTGTGTGTGTGTGTGTGTGTGTGTGTGTGTGTGTGTGTGTGTGTGTGTGTGTGTGTGTGTGTGTGTGTGTGTGTGTGTGTGTGTGTGTGTGTGTGTGCGTGCGTGTGTGTCGCAGCGATACAAAAAGTAACGCCTCAGTAAGTGAGAGTGACATGTCAATTTGAGCATTGTTAAGAATATTGCATCAGAAATGAGAAATATCATATTTTGCCGAGGTGTCTGCTATCATCCGTTTAAGGTAATCTGACTCAAGCCCCTCCTACTCATTATCATTAGGCTGAAAATAACACATTTATGTTTTTGTTGCATTTCTATATTTGCACAGTGGCATGCATGAGAAGGAATACAGAGATTATCAATTCCGTTGACATCATTACAACCAATCAGGAATAAGGGATTTGTGATTTCGTATAGGTTGAAACCGTCTCCACCAATCAGGATGCAGATCACTACAGCAAAGCGAAAGAGGGCGCTTTTGGTGCACACACCCTCCGTACAGCCTAGAGCTACGGTTACACCAGTGAACAGAATGGCTGGATTCCAAAGATTCAGGTCCAAGGTTGGAGTGTAACCGTAGCTTTAAGCTACAGTTACACTCCAACATTGGATGATTGGACGAAATATAATTGAATCGTTGGAATCCAACCATTCCGATGACTAGTTTAACCGTAGCTTTACCAGGCCGGACGAAGGCACCACGGTGAGACACGAAGGTGGTGTCTTTCCCTAAGGACTAAACCGATGGTCTTGCAGTAAACTCAAAAGATGAACTCTTTCTAGTCCAAATAGAACTACATAACTACCTACACACCCCAAACCCCGACAATAAGAAACAATGATAAAAATAAGGTAATAAAGTTTTGTCGATACATAGTGGTTAAGATTCCTTCACCTTTTACTTGGTCACGTGAGCCTAAAGCAGAATAAGATTATTTAGCATTACCCCGATCGGTGGCTAGATTGAGCTAATTTTTATCCTTAAACGGGTAAAGCATACCATCAGAGCTTAATAGAATCGTACGTTAGGAACCATTTACCAAATGGGTCGTCTTTCCCAGGATTTTTCCGTAAATACCAAGGTTCTTATAGTGGTGCAATTTTGTTATATTGTGACTCCCGTTGTGTATCTAAATCGACGTATCACTGTATCAATGCCAAAAGGCAATTGCATTCAGTTGAGGAAATCCCACGAGGATATGGCACCCCAGCGACGCTATGAATTTTATTGTTCCCTCTTGATGGGGTTGGATTCCTCTTAAAGGATCCGAATCATTTAAAAGTAACCCAACCATCTTAAGAGGGATCTAACCTCATTAGAAAGGATCCAAACCCCTTAAGATGGCTTATCTTAGAGAGCACTTCCTTCCCTCCCTCCCCTTCCACCCTTCCCTTCCCCTCCCACCACTTCCTGTGCACATAACCTACAAAGAAGCTCTTGAACAATGCAAGGAGAGTGAATGGCGAAGGAGGAGAAGGAGGAAGAGGAATAGATGTAGGTGATGGAGGAGTAGGAGGAGGTAGAGGAGGAGTAATGTGTTGAAAAAGTAAGGCTATGGTGATTGTATTTCTATTGTAACAGTGCCTTATAATATTATCAGTCACATTCTTTTATAGACACATTATTTTATAGTCACATCAAAATGTGACTAGACATCATAAGGTCGTTAGTCTTTAAATGTATTAATGAGATGTATCTACGTTATGATATGACTAAAATTATGACCATGACTTGGTTAAAAATTCTGTCCGTATTACTGAAAATGTTAGTCGACATGACGTCATGGTCTGTGACGTCACTCATAAGACATGTTCACATGCCCTTGAATACGTATGGGTTTTGAACAAAACTAACAAGAATTTTAGGGGATGGTGGTGCATAAGATAAAAAATTTGACTATCTCACTCAACCTGTATGTTTGCTGTTGGCCTACAAGCGACTTTATTCAGTTAAGGGGGCGACCCTTGTATTGTGAGGGATTAATCCAAACGTGCCCAGGGTTCAAACTCACTTTCATAAAATATTCTGTTGTTAGCGAAAACAATCATGTGTTGTCACAGAATTGGAAAGGCTCGAGGCGCTTGATAAAGCTGAATGTTCTCGTATCTCACAGTCTATTCACCTAACCAAAGTGAAGATTTTCTTCCCTATTATGCTAATATTTGGTTTGTAGTTAACAGATTTGATTAATTTATATTTATCTTTAATTCCCATTTTTTGTTCTTCAAAGAGAGTGTGATCCTATAGAATTTGATTATTACAAACCTAATATTAGCATCGTCGTCAAGAAAATCCAAAACTCGTTCTGGTAAATGGAGCATGCACAGTCGGTGCGCGGGTGTCGCGATGTGGCCGCGATGTGGCCGCGATACCGTGCTTGGTGCGGAAGGGAAAAAGTGGTCCGGGGATTTTGAAGGGCGTGGTCGCCTAAAGGGCAGTATGTGCCTTTTTGACAGTGTATGCCTGTGTGTGTGCATGTGTGTGTGTGTGTGTGTGTGTGTGTGTGTGTGTGTGTGTGTGTGTGTGTGTGTGTGTGTGTGTGTGTGTGTGTGTGTGTGTGTGTGTGTGTGTGTGTGTGTGTGTGTGTGTGTGTGTGTGATTAATTTGTTTTACTTAATGCGAAGGCGGTTGATATAAATCTTTCACTTCTAATTTTAGAACATAATATGTAGTATAAGCATGATGGTTCTTCGGGAGGGTCTTGGGGAAAAATGGACACATACATATACGTATACTACAAGGCCTTTTCCTTCTTATACGTTGGTTGTCTGAGTCAGAACCTACGCCCAGCCCTCCTCAAGTAAACAAAGACAAGAATCTCAGTGATAGTTCCAGCATTTCCTAATTTCTCTGGGACCTTTGATTAGATCAGTTTAGGTTAGGTTAGATTAATGTATTTTTTTTTTTAGGAAAAGACAGATTAAAAAAAACGCCCTACAGACGGCAATGGTGATGGAAAGTGGCGTACTTTTCACATAGCGACACTGATACTGTAATTCTAATTAATGATATACTCGTAGTCTTCTTAATTTATCTTTACCTTGAACTAGATGCTCCTTCGATTCAGTGCTCATTCTATAACACATTACACTATTGTCAGTTTGCGTGTATATATGGAAGCTAGTTTTCACCAAATTAGTGTCACAGAAATTAACCAGTCTCTGTTTGTCTATGTTTCTTCTCCGCTCAACTCACGCTGTAATTTGCCTTCTTCTTTTGCTCTTGGTGGTGAAAAGCCTACGCAAAAAAGGCGCTTAGCTTCGGCCGAAGCCATCACCTTTGCCCTATTATGTGTTTGGACTGTTGGGGTAGGTAATTAACAGTCCCTGCTTAGGATCGGAGAGGAGTGCGAGGTTCGTACTTACAACTAAGCGATTGCGAGACCAGCACGCTACAGATTACACCACAAACGCTCGCTTGGTATAGGGTGCCCTTTCAACGTCTACATGGTCAACCAGCTTGATGTTCACTAGAAAGTGACTAAGCAAAATATACTCAATTCATTGGTGGTCACATTCAAACCATGAACGAATGGGTTTACACAAATCACACCCCCAGAGGGGCTGATGTTATGCTCCCCAGTCATCACAAGAGAGAGGGAGAGAGAGAGAGAGAGAGAGAGAGAGAGAGAGAGAAGGTGTGTGTGTGTGTGTGTGTGTGTGTGTGTGTGTGTGTGTGTGTGTGTGTGTGTGTGTGTGTGTGTGTGTGTGTGTGTGTGTGTGTGTGTGTGTGTGTGTGTTTGTGTGTGTTTGTGTGTGTGTGTGTGAGTGTGCAAGTGCGTGCTTTATACATAGAAATGCATATATTCCACCACGCCTTTGTTAAAGAAAAAAAATCGTTACCGTACTTCAACAAGGCGGTCAATGAGCCATTGGTCTAAAAGCTGCAGCGTCACATCGAGGCATATGCGTTGTAACGCTTCAGTGGTCAGAGCCGCAATAACATATTTCTTTAGTGTCCTTCATTGTTTAGATCACAAATACCCGATCGCAACTGATTAAAAAGAGGTAAAAAGAAAAAGAAGTCGAACGCCTTCCGCGCATGACCGCAGTGCTACTTTGCGCCACTGCCACTTTTCCACCTAAACGCGAGACAAATTCTACTTCACACATTTAACACACCTGGGCTTTTTCAACACCGTGGTCCACTGTGCTGGTGTGCCATGGCAAGCGTCAGGCGATTTTATTATTCACCTGAGAGTCGTATCTCGTCCTAAATGGTATTTCGACAAATCAAAACCTCGTTCAAGATTAGTCCGACGGTATTCAGTAATCGGCTGGAGGTGCTGCCAGCCAAATCTATACCAGATTATTAACACATAAGAACATAAGAATGGAGGAGGCTGCAAGAGACCATAAGGCCTACACTAGGCAGTTCCATGTCTCTTACTACATTTCATCCCTATTTATAAAGTTATCTTCACTTGAAACAACCAATTATTTCAGAGTTTATTATGTGGTTACTAAGTCTATTCCGTTCGTTAAGAACTCTGCAAACCAGTTCTTGCCTATTTCATTTTTTCCTCGGACCTCTGAAGATTCGCATGAGCTTCCAAAGAGGACCTTAGACCAAAATTTAGCATCAGTTGGCGGATGCCAAGGGGGATATACGCCAAGGGTCTAGTTACATACAGAAAGTTAAGAAAACGGCTTAAGTTGGGAAACAATCAGCAAAGTTGAGAACCAATGCGTTAGTTAAATATCTATCCAGCACCAACACCACATATCCAAAACCCCACCAATCATATAGCACGCACAAACACACACACACATACGCATACACACACACACACACACACACACACACACACACACACACACACACACACACACACACACACACACACACACACACACACACACACACACACACACACACACACACACACGGACACCTTCCAACTACAAGCAACAACAAATATTTGACCTTTCCGCTCGGCCTCTCCTTCAAGGTCGACTCCAAAGAAATTCGACCCTGACACTTGGACGCAGAGGACTTGTAACGGGTGCATTGGCGGATAAAGGATCTACCTTATGACTCCGCATATGCCTTGTTTCCCTCATCGGTAACTTCCCCTTTCTGAAGGCCACCGCCAACTTTGTCCACGATGACCATTAACGCCAGATAACTTCATCGAATATATACTTTAGCGTTCTAGGTCGGATCGGCTGCCAATATATTTTTTTTTTTTTTTTTTTGACGTAGTAGTGAATAGATATGTGTCAGGCATTTCTTGCAAAACTTTAGCTTCTTTTGAAACTGCTGGAGTGTATCTGGTGTATTGCAGGACATTAGTCAAAGTTATTTAAATGCTATGTGACCATGAGTAATTTTGAAGCCTCTAGCGATAATTCACAAATGTATTTCAGTAAAACAGTTACAAAAATACTAGGACTATCAAAAAAATGTGAAGGACACGCATATTTCATTAATGACTAGGCATTGAATATTTTGAATATATATATATATATATATATATATATATATATATATATATATATATATATATATATATATATATACATATTTGTGAGTGTGTGTGTGTGTGTGTGTGTGTGTGTGTGTGTGTGTGTGTGTGTGTGTGTGTGTGTGTGTGTGTGTGTGTGTATGTGTGTGTGTGTGTGTGTGTGTGCGTGTGCGTGTGTGTGTGTGTGTGTGTGTGTGTGTGTGTGTGTGTGTGTGTGTGTGTGTGCGTGTGTGTGTGTTTGTGTGTGTGTGTTTGTTTTCCGTGGAGGCGGCCTCCCTCCACCGGAAGAACTGATGACTGATTTCCTTAAATCGTGGAAATGGTATAGGATACCCTCCATATGAAGGAAAACCCAGATATTTAATGGACGTAGGAGTAATTGCGATATTGCAAGGGCGTAAAGTGGGCCCTACACGATCAATATTATTGCGCACTGTTCCGTATTGTACAATATTATTGACGGTGTAGGGATGGTATTGAAGAATGACACGATATATTGAAGACGTCAAATGTACAGGCCAAACACGTATGCCTCTTCAATACCACCTCTACACCGTCAATGATATTGTACAATACGGAATATTCCGCAATAACATTGATCATGTAGTGGCTGGTGGAGATGTCGAGGGAGGCGACCTGAACAGCGAAGTGGGATGCGGGAGAGGGTATCGGAGGCGGCGATGTGAGCTCCACTAAGAACATTTCTGAAAATTCACCAAACTCAGGTATATTTCGAGCCCGTATGCACTAGGTATTAAAGCATATTCTATACTCTCTCACTAGAGGAAATAAAAGTTGAGTGAGCGCGCGCGTGCGTGTGTGTGTGTAGTGAATTAGTGTTTCTGATCTCCACTGACCAGATTTCTTTCTTGTCCACAGGTACAATCAGGTGTGCGGTGGGATGCATCCCTTCAGCCACTGTTGCTGGTGCTCCTTCTCTCCCCGATCTGTTTGGGGTTGCCACAGTTGAGTGTCGAAGACGTAAGCTATGAGAGCTACGGCATAGGCAGGCCTATCTCCCGGAACCCGGGAGGCGTCAGCAGCGTATCGGTCTGGAATAATCGAAATGACCAAGATAGCAGAGAATCAAAGACCTTGTCGTCGCTGGTCTCGCATCACTTCGGAGGAGGCGCCCGTGTCGATCATGATCACAGTGTGGAGACCCATAGCGCAGAAGTCGCGAGTGTCGAGACACCCAGCAGGCACTACCAGAGGCCCGCAGCTAAACAGCAAGTGGCCTTCCCCCCTGCTCTCCCAACCTTCTCCGTGACAAGAGAATCCATCGAGACGTCTTCACGATTGGACCACGACGACGACGACGACAACGACTTCGATGATCTCTTCGATTTCGACGATGATGATGACGACGACGACGACGACGATCTGATCGTGACCTTCGGCCGTCGCTACAATCCAATGGGGAAGTCAGCCTCTAGAGCTCCCCTCTTCATCCCGCCCCCAGCAACGCCTCCGGCGCAGCCTTTACCCCCACCCACTTTCAACAACCCCTTCATCTATACACCTCGCCACAGTTCAGTCGAAGCGGACGACTTCGACGATGACTTCGACGACGACGACGACGACGACTTCGACGAAATCCGTTTTGTTCCCAACGTCGGCCTCGTCAGGGGGATCATACAGCTGGAGGACCCCGACACGGATGAAGAGCGCCTCATGTACGTCGACAACGTCCTCTCCGATCGGTACAACTTCATCGACGGGCAAGGCAGTACCCGCTGGGGATACAAACTCGAGAACCAATACCAGCATGGCGTTGTTCACAAGAACGGCAACATGGAGGGTGGATACGGGTGGACCGCGCCCTCTGGGCAGCAAATCTCGATCAAGTACATAGCTGACGAGGGCGGCTACCGGGTGGTCTCCTCTCTCGGGATCCACCCACAGGACGAGAACGCCGTGGCCATCGCCAAGAACAACCACCTGGACGCCACGCGGCAGCAGATCGATTTCATTAACTCGTTCCGAGGGATGAGTTCACACGAGAGCGGGGAAGATGATGTCACATTCTTCGCGAACGTTCCTACCGGTCCCGGCTATGCAGGGGGAGCTGGAATGGCTGGAGCAGGAGGAGCTGGAATGGCTGGAGCAGGAGCAGGAGCAGGAGCAGGATTCGGAGGAGCAGGTGGCGCAGGAGCAGGTGGCTTCGGTGCAGGAGCAGGAGGACCAGGTGGCGCAGGAGCAAGTGGTGCAGGAGCAGGACCTGGAGCAGCAGGTGGCGCAGGGGCAGGATTTGGAGTACCAGGTGGCGCAGGAGCAGGATTCGGAGCAGGTGGACCAGGTGGTGTAGGAGCAGGTGGCGCAGGAGCAGGATTTGGAGCAGGTGGCGCAGGAGCAGGATTTGGAGCAGGTGGCGCAGGAGCAGGATTTGGAGCAGGTGGACCAGGTGGTTTCGGCCCAGGAGGAGCGGCAGGAGGTGCAGCAGGCGGCATGGGAGGAGTTCCACCCTTCGGCGACGACGTCACCTTCATGGTCAACATGCCTGGTCCGGGAGGTGCTGGCGCCGGAGGTCTTGGTGCCGGAGGTCTTGGTGTCGGAGGAAGCCAACCAGGAGGAGCAGCCCAAGGAGGATCATCCTTTGGAGTTCCCCTACCCCCTCCAGGAGCAACCGGAGCAGGAGGTAATGGTCAAGGAGCAGGAGGTGCCGGGGGTCCTGGGGCAGGGTTCGGAGGTTTTCCGTCAGGTGGTGGTCAAGGAGGAGTAGGAGGAGCTGGGGACGCAGGGTTGGGATTTGGAGGCTCTCAGCCAGGTGATGGTCAGGGTGGAGCAGGTTTCGGTGTACCTCTTCCTCCTCCCGGCTCGGTTGGGCCCGGTAGTACTGGAGGAGCCGCAGGAACTGAAGGTGCTTTCCCTGGTGGTTCTTCTCCCGGTGGTTTTGGCCCAGGAGTAGGAGCCGGGGACGCAGGGTTGGGATTTGGAGGCTCTCAGCCAGGTGACAGCCAGGGAGGAGCAGGTTTCGGAGTACCTCTTCCTCCTCCTGGCTCAGCTGGACCCGGTAGTACTGGAGGAGCCTCAGGAGCCGGTTTTGGAGGTGATGCCGGTTTCGGTGGAGCCGGTTCTACCCCCGGTGGTTTTGGAGGCGACGCTGGCTTTGGCGCAGGATCTCCTGGTGCTGGTGGGGAACCCTTCCCAGGATCCTCAAATGTTATCCCGACGGGATTAGATGGAGCAGGAGACTTTGGAGTAGCTCTTCCTCCTCCAACCACCGGAGGAACGGGTGGAGCTGGCTTTGTCGGTGCTGGAGATAATGGATTTGGTGCAGCCGGTACTGGAGGAACCGGTGACTTTGGTGTTGGCGGATTCGGAGATAGTGGGTTTGGAGCTGGAGGGGCTGGTGGACTAGGTGGCGGCTTTGGCGGAAGCGCAGCAGGAGACGCTGCTGGAGGAAGCTTCGGGGTCCCTTTACCTGATTCTCCCACAGGTGGAGCTGCAGGAGCAGGAGACCTCGGAGGATTCGGAGCCGGTGCATTCCCATCAGGAGGAGGGGATCTAGGAGGAGTGGGTGCTACTGGGGGCGCTGGAAGCTCTGGCGGATTTGGTATTGATACAGCCGGAGGAAGCGCAGCAGCAGGAGGCGCCTCCGGAGGAGACTTCGGGGTCCCCTTACCTGATCCTGGTTTAGGCGGAGGTGCAGGGGACTTCGGAGGATTCGGAGGTGGAGCAGCCGGTGCTGGAGGCGCTTCTGCTGGTGGGGATGCTGGATTTGGTGGATTTGGAGGAAGTGCCGGAGGCGACGCTGGACTTGGAGGCGGCTTTGGCAGCACAGGAAGCGGTGTTGGTGGAGATAGTGGGTTCGGAGGTGGTGCTGGTGGATTTGGAGCGGGGGCTTTTCCTGGAGGAGATAATCTAGGAGGCTTTGGAGGCGGCGGAGTCGATCTGTTCGGAGGAAGTGCTGCAGATGCTGGTGGTAGCACTGGTGGAGTTGGAGGTGCTGACGCAGGTGGGTTTGGAGGTGGTGGAGTTGATCTGTTTGGTGGCAGTCCCGGAGGTGATGCTACAGGTGGTTTTGGTGGTTTTGGAGGCAGTGACACTGGTGCCGCAGGAAGTGGTGGCGTTGATCTATTTGGTGGCAGTGCCGGAGGAAGCGCAGGTGGAGCTGCAGGAGGTGACACTGGTGGATTTGGAGGTGTCGGGGTTGATCTCTTCGGTGGCAGTGCTGGAGGTGATACCGGCTTTGGAGGTGGATCTACAGGAAGCAGTGCAGCTGGTGGATTTGGAGCGGGATCTTTTCCTGGAGGAGATGATCTAGGAGGCTTTGGAGGCGGCGGAGTTGACCTGTTTGGCGGAAACACAGCAGATACTGGAGGCGGCGCTGGAATCGGAGGTGCATCCGGTGATGCTGGTGGATTTGGAGGCGGCGGAGTTGATCTCTTCGGTGGCAGTCCAGGAGGAGACGCTGCAGGCGGTTTTGGTGGTTTTGGAGGTGGTGACACTGGTGCAGCAGGAGGCGCAGCCGGTGATGCTGGTGGATTTGGAGGCGGCGGAGTTGATCTCTTCGGTGGCAGTCCAGGAGGAGACGCTGCAGGCGGTTTTGGTGGTTTTGGAGGTGGTGACACTGGTGCAGCAGGAGGCGCAGCCGGTGATGCTGGTGGATTTGGAGGTGGCGGAGTTGATCTATTCGGTGGCAGTCCAGGAGGAGACGCTGCAGGTGGTTTTGGAGGTTTTGGAGGCGGTGACATTGGTACAGCAGGAGGCGCAGCCGGTGATGCTGGTGGATTTGGAGGTGGCGGAGTTGATCTATTCGGTGGCAGTCCAGGAGATGCTGCAGGCGGTTTTGGAGGTTTCGGAGGCAGTGACACTGGTGCCGCAGGAGGCGCAGCCGGTGATGCTGGTGGATTTGGAGGTGGCGGAGTTGATCTATTTGGTGGCAGTCCAGGAGGAGACGCTGCAGGTGGTTTTGGAGGTTTTGGAGGCGGTGACACTGGTGCCGCAGGAGGCGTAGGTGGTGACGCTGGTGGATTTGGTGGCGGTGGAGTTGATCTCTTCGGTGGCAGTCCTGGAGGTGATGCTGCAGGCGGTTTCGGTGGTTTTGGAGGCGGTGACGCAGGGGCAGCAGCAGGAGGCGCAGCCGGTGACGCTGGTGGATTTGGTGGCGGCGGAGTTAATCTCTTCGGTGGCAGTCCAGGAGGTGATCCTGCAGGCGGTTTCGGTGGTTTTGGAGGCGGTGACGCAGGGACAGCAGCAGGAGGCGCAGATAGTGGATTTGGAGGTGGTGCCGGTGATGCTGGTGGATTCGGGGTTGGTGCCTTTCCTGGGGGAGCTGATACAAGTGGTCTAGGAGGATTCGGAGGAAGCGATGGTGCTGGCAGTTCTGGCGGTTTTGGCGGCCTTGGAGGTGGTGACGCCGGAGGACCTGGAGGCTTCGGAAGTGGTGCATTCCCAGGAGGCGACACGGGAGACCTCGGAAACTTCGGCGTCCCACTCACACCAACCTCTGGTGCTGGGTCTGGAGGTCTTGGTTCCACGGGAGGAGGAGCCTTTGGTGGCGCTCCATTCCCGACGGACGCCGAGAACGGCGCTGGATTCCCTTCAGGAGGAGGCGGGAATACTTTGGGTGGAGCATTCCCTCCTGATGAGCCCACATTCTTTGTGAATGTAGGACAAGGTGGCTCAGCCACAGGGGGAGCGGATGTGTCGATATCTTCTCAAGGAAGCGCGGGAGGAGGAGCAGGAGGAGGTGGAGGAGGAGGAGGGAGTCAAAGTGGAGACGGGTCACTAGTGGGCTCTGCCACAACGCAGGGAGGCCTCAACTTTGATAGCTTTCCGTTTTTTGAGTTAGGCCCACCTAGATCAGTTTCAGACTCGATCTTAGGTGGGCCATTTTCAATGACCAACCCTAAGGGCACCACGACGACTGCACCAGAATATTCATCTTCTTTGGATACTTCTGGCTCCTCTGAATATGATGACTCTTCAAAAAAACAACCCGATACTCCCCCTTCATATTCCATTACATCACGAAAAATTTCAATCAGCTCAGCAAATCCGATACAAAAGAGCCCCATGTCGGAATCACCTTCATCGCAAAAGAACCACAGAAACGCCAAAATCAACATCAATTCTCTGGAAGATTCAAGTAGTGAGGAAACGGACATTGTATTTGGAATAATCACACCCCCAGTGCAAATTCCTTCCCATCTAACAGAAAACCTTCATCCATTTTTGTTACCTCCTGAGTGCAAAGATTCGCAGCCATCTGAGACGCTTCCAGAAACTGTGTCACAGCACTCGCCAACATCACCAAACCAACCAAGAGACCCTTGCCTTCTTAATGGTAAAACTCATCCCCCCTTTGTTCCAGATAAAATCAAAACAGATCAGACTGTCAAGGGCGATCCAGCTGTAACGCCTATGACTCCAGGGACCTTCACGCCTACCAGTGACCCAGTTGGACAACTCGGTGATAATGAGGCATCATTACCGAGAGATACTCTCCCAGAGACGGCTGATGGACAAATTCCTGAACGCTGCCTTCTCATAGGAAAACTTCATCTTTCTCTTGTACCAGCAGAATGTTTGCAATATACTCAGAGCATTAATGAAATAAAGTCTCCTGACCAACATCCCCAGGGGGTTGAATCGCCTCCTTCTACTGCTGATGAGATTAGAGAACGTTGTCTATTGATTGGGAAACTGCATCCATCATTAGTACCAGAAGAATGCAAAACAGACCCTCCATCAGCTCCACATGATATTCCAAGTCTTCGAGAACAAGATTTATCACCTTTATCACCAGGAGAGGCAAGCAATCTACCCGGAGGAACGCCACCTTCTTCTGAAGACACAGGCATCATCCTAGGAATATTTGATGATGTATCAGAAGGAGCAAATAGTTTTCCCGGGGGAACACCAACTCCTGAAGACACAAGCTTATCAAGTGGAATAAGTGGTCTTCCTGTAGGGACACCCCCTTCTCCTGAAGAGACAGGCGCCTTTCCAAGAGGATCTGATGTCTTATCAGGGGGAATAGGTGGTCTTTCCGGAGAAACATCTTTTCCTGGAGACTCAGGTGGCTTTCCAGAAGAACCTAATGATATATCAGAGGGAACAGGCAATCTTTCCGGAGGAACATCTCCCTTTCCTGGAGACACAGACGCCTTTCCAGGACTTCATGACCTATCAGGAGGAACAGCTATTTTTTCCGTAGGACCACCTCCTCTTCCTGAAAACATAGGCGCCTTTCCAGGGGGATCCGATGATTTATTCGGAGGAACAGGTGATTTTCTCGAAGAAACACCTATTTCTGACAACACAGGTGCCTTTTCAGGACCTGACGACTCATCAGATAGAGTAGGAGGTCTTTCTGGAGGAACACCATTTCCTGGAGGCACAGGGATCCTTCCAGAAGGATCTGATGACTTATCAGAAGGGACAGGTGAATTTTCCGGAGGAACACTTATTCCTGAGGACACGGGCGCCTTTCCAGGACCTGATGACTTATCAGGAAGTATAGGGGATCTTTCTGGAGGAGCACCTTCTCCTGGACAAACGGGCGTCTTTCTAGAACCTGATGATTTATCAGAAGGAATAGGTAGTTTTTCTGGAGGAACGCCTCCCATCCCTGGACGTACAGACGTCTTTCTAGGAGGACCCGATGGCTTATCAGAGGGAACAGGTGATTTTTCCGGAGGAACACCTCTTATACCTGAGGGCACGGGTGTCTTTCCAGGAGGATCTGATCACATATCAGGTGGAATAGGAGGACTTCCCGGAGTAACAACTTTTCTTGGAGACACAAACGTCTCCTCAGGACCTGATGACTTATTGGAAGGAACAGGTGGTCTTTCCGGAGGAACACCACTTATTCCAGGAGGTGCTTTTCTAGGAGGACCTGATGACTTACCAGGAGTAGTTGGTCTTTCTGGAGAAACACCTTTTTCTGGAGACACCTTTCCAGAAGGATCTGATGACTTATCAGGAGGAATAACTGATGTTCCTGGAGGTTTACCGGGTGAACAAAGTTTTACTTCAACAAACACTGATTTTTCTTCCAATGGAGATGAATCCTTCTTTGGAGGACAAGAACTATTCACTGAAATTCCTGGTTTCATTCTCGAGGGGCAGGCTCTTATCCCTGGTGGACGAGAACCCCCTGTCCAAGAAGAAGGGGTCCCCCTTGAAAATACACATACAACATCAATAGGACAAGATCCTTCCTTTACCTTAGCCAATCCTGTCTCCGATGAGCAGCTTCCCCTCCTTGGAGCCCCAGGTTCCTTCCTGGAAGGACAAGTACAGGAATCTTTAACAAGAGAACCTCACCCTTTTCAAGGAATGGATGAGTTGAACGGACAACTTGTACACAACCAAGATATCAGTCAGTTTTCTCCAAGCCCGCAACCATCTGCCGGTAGACCTAACTCCCGCCTAGAGCATGCACACGAAGACCAACCTGTGGGACAAATACCATTCAAAGATTCCTTTTCTATTGGACAAGACAGACCAGATTCCTCACCAGATGAGCGTTCTTCATTTCGTGAAGGACAAAATGCCTTCCCTGGAGAACACAGTGTCTCTCTAAGTGAACAAAGTTCTTTTCCAAATGAAGACCCTCTTTCGACCACACACAGCTTAACCAATGACGATACAATCATACCAGACTCACTGCTTGAAAATAAAGACAACTTTAGTGATCAAAATGTTAATCAACTTCCAAGCAAGGAAACTGCCTCCGTAAACAACCAAAATTTACCACTGGAAGAGAAAATTTTGTCCCCAGACCATCGATTACCTTCATCTCAAACAGAAATCGTGGGGAATTCTCAGGGCTCTAATTTCCCCCCCATTTTCAATGACGCAATTCCAGCTTCTGTTCCCGTCCAAAGCGTATTCCAGGGTGAAGGTGACCGAGGCAATAATCCTCCCTTTTACCTGTTCGGTGAAGATCCAAGATTTACCATTAGATCGCAGCTGCAAGAAGATATTCTAAAAGAAGGCCAGGTCCCTTTCCCGGATATTCCGACAACGGGAATAGAAGAGCCTAGTATTGGATTCCACCCCGCATTTCCAATCCACCATCACAATATTCCCGTCCAAGGATTTTTAAATCCAAGGTCTCATTCCTCTTTTCTGAGTCAAGAATCGCCATTTTTAACCCAATCAATCCCTTTCGGTAGTCCTGGACTACAGCCTAATAACCCATTTCCTTTACAAGATGGGGACCACTTTTTAATACCTAACCAAAGGTTTCAGGACCGAAGTTTTATACCTTTTGGTGGAAATGCTGGTCATCTTTTCCCTGCCACTCCAGGGCAAGACTTCAGTAGCTTTAGTTCAGGTGTTGCCCCGGTCTCTCAGACTTCCCCGGTCTTCCTTGGCTCCTCCTTCGAAGCCCCAAGTGCCTTCCGAGGATCTGTGGGTTCCTTTGTAGAAAAACAGCCAAACCTTCCAAGACATTTTGATACCTTCTCGAAGAAATCTTCCAGAGTAGATGGTCAAGTAGGTAAATCGATTGAGAAGACATCCGAAACTCCAGAGCAGTCTGCCTCTGTACCCATTAGCCCTGAAGATGCTTCCAAGCCGTCTGTCGACTCAATTACCGAAAGTTCCCAAGGAACAACGTAACTCTTCCTACAAATCTTCTTGTCTTATACGTTTCTCTTGTGGGTTGATAGTTTCAGTGATAGGGCTTATTCACTTTCACACTTCGCCAGTGTGCAACCTTTCCTGGCTAATGGGGGTGGCATTGCGCATATAGGCCTTCATCTACCAAAATGCAATTTATGTGCTGTGCTGCTTAATCAGAGTACAGAGTCCCATGCTTGCTGTAGCGATGATATACAATAGTATTCTAATCGTAGTTGTGGTCTATGATCCTACAAAGTTGATAGTCTATTGGACAATCAATATAATGTGATATAATATTAGAAACCAGCCGAGCGTCTGCAGTATTACATATTGCTTCTCTGTACATACAGGCCTTTATCATTTTATCCCTTTACATTTCAAACCTAAATTATTCCTTTGACTAAATTCTACAACATTGGTTTAGTAAGTGTGTATGATATTTTCCTCTAAAAAAAAATACCATTTTAAAGGAGAGTGCATAGGTTAAGTTTTTTTTTCATATTGGTTAATATAGTCCCGTTTGCTTATAGTAACTATTTATCACAACTTTAGGTGTATAGAAAAATCAGAGTGAGGTGAAGTGTCTAAGACAGGAAAATTAGATGAAGGAATCATGGGAAACGAAAACTAGAATCATATCAAGACTAGTTGAGATATCTAGAATGATAAGAAAAATTAGTTCTAACACGTGAAAAATAAATAAAGAAATTTTGGATAACAAAAATACTTATAATCATATCAAAACTAGTTGAGATACATAGAACGATTAGAGTGACGAGGACTGTCTAAGACAGGAAACATGAATAAAAAAAATCTTGGATAAAGAAAATATAGAACCACATTATGTTTAGTTAACTTTTGGAGAATGATTGGGGGGAGGGGTGGATTAGATGAGGGGATCCTGGGAAAGGAATAAGGTAGAATTAGACTAAGACTAGTCGAGGAACTAGGCAATATCCCCTGCTATCACCCATGAAGGGCTGACTCGCCCTTCCTTCTTCCACCTGCCTTGATGTCTTGATTTAGAAAAAGAACCTTGGGGTGGGTGGGTGGGTGGGTGTCTCAGAAGTCTGTTCTGTTCGTCGAAGACTGTAACCGAATCTCCGTAGTAATAAAAATAATAAAACGACGAACTGTTTCTTTTCTCCAACCATCGTTTCCAGCAGTCCATCACCCGACACCATTCAGAGATTTTAACTCTATCTAGCGACATATTTTCTTCCAGAAATGATTTCCAGCACTGAAAGAGAACGGTGAGTGTGCCTTGAGTGACCGATAAGTCCCAGAAAGTTTCGTTCGGTAAACGAAAGGACCGGAATACTATTCATTAGTGAACAAATCTCAGTGGGACCCGACTTCAAAACTCGCGAAGGTTGGGCCTGATTGTTAGTGTTCACTAGACTTTGTTTTGGGTAACGCCAGGCGGTTTTATTCAGCTGAAATTAGGTTTTCAGACTTAAGAATGAGCACTCCTATGTTCTAACCAACTTAGAAAACATTGTAAGATATTGAAGTTGATCTTACTGAGCAAATCTGTTCTTAATTAATGAAACTGCATCGACCGCTACTCGGCACATTGGTGCACAGTGGCAGAGTATGTTGTGACAAATACCAGACTGTCTTAATCAGTTGAGGGTCACCTCCTATCCTGAAGATGATCATAAGTAGTCGCGACCTCAATCAGGCTGAGTTTTCGATCTTAACTGAATAAAATTGTCAAGTATTCGCCACAACCAACTCTCCAAGATTGACTCATGATAAATAGAAATTATCCAAGAATTTGTTTCGTTGTTGAGGATTTAATACATTCATATACAAAGTAGCTTAGTGATGATAAAATTTATATTTTGAAGGAAAAAAAATCCATTGTAGAAATTAAGAAATTTATATTTGCATGATTGTGAAATATCATGTGTTCACAAGAGGATGCCGTGCAGTCGTTAAAAGAAGTACCATAACAGGAATTTCTAAATCATCAAATAAAGTCAAGTTTGTGCCTTACACCGTAATATTTTTCAGAGAGCAAAAATGATCAAACTTGTAATTCACTTCTTTCATAGAAATTCCTTCCAGTCAGTGATTCAATGCTACTTTTATTTCCAACAAAATAGGTCAATTTTCTTTTTGTTTTTTGTTTCCTCTCTTCAGGTTCCATTTGTTCCTGTTATTACTAATTATTATTTCCAATAATTAAATGCATGTTATTAATTCGGTTTTCCTTCTGTATTACTATGCTCTTCCTCTATATCATAGGTTATTGTATTATTTTTTATCGTTTTCCAATCTGCCGTTATTGTTTATTGTCACAGAAATTTTCAAATTGCTTTGCGCGCTCCCTTCCCCCTTTACTGACAATGGATAGCTTTAATTCTGTGTAGATTTTTAACCTTTTCTTCTTTATTTCTCCGGTTTTGTTGTGATTATGTACTTGACATAGACATATGACAGGATTGCGCTGAGTTTTCAGCCTTATTTCTCGATCGATCCTGAGAATCCCTGTTGTATCCAACTTCCATTATGCATTTCTGTCTTTCTGCGGGCCTACTCTTATATTTGCTTTTCCCTTTTCTATTTATTTGTGCCATAGTTCCCCCCTTATTTTGAATAGATTATATTTTTTCTGTTGAGACAGAGGTTTTTTCATTGTGATGCTGTTTTCTTTACAGCAATGGATTATCATGAAGTTGCCCTCTCTTCCTCTGCATTTCGTGGACCCAGCATGAGTGTCCTGCATTGTATTGTTTTTTTCCTGCATGCAGCTCAGTTTTATTTATTACTATTAGCATAAGTATTTCCAAAAAAATAAATTATTTAATAAAGATGGATTGTTTTCATTATTGTTTTCTTCTTCTTATTCTTCTTTTATTTTGTATAATTTCTGCATGTGAGATTTTACAGCATCTTAATATTTCCCAGTAATTCATCATAACACTCAATTAACCTTGCTATACATTAATTAGCATCCCATTGTATTCTTCTGGTATTATTTCATCTGGTCTTGCTTTTTCGAACATCTAGTTTACTTGCAGCATATCTCACCTCTACATTTGTTATATATGTTTCTTACTAGCTCTGCCACATTTTGTATTTTGCATGTGAGAACATTGTGATTTTTAGCCATTCTGTTTTATATATCTTTTATTAGAGCTTTAGATTTTTCCGCAAATTCATAATCTGTCTTTACTTTATTTCTTTTTACCTATTTCTTTATTAGATAATTTGTTCGCTTACTTTATTTTACTTTGTTTAATATGATTTCATGTATTATCTAATTTGTTTGTTATTATTATGAGTAGTAGTAATCGTAGTAGTAGTAGTAGTAGTAGTAGTATTAGTAGTCGTAGTAGTAGTAGTAGTTGTTGTAGTAGTGGTAGTAGTTTCCATAGGGTGTTTCAGCATGTGTTTCTAATTCTTTCCTGGGTAATACTTTTTCCTTTCAATCGTCAGATTTTTTCTAGTCATTTTCTTTAGACTGCTGTTATGTGTTGCTTCAACATTTAATTTCCTTTGCTTTTACTTTTCTTTTTTCTGCATTTGAATATATTTCCTCTATTCTAATTCATTCTTTATTCTGTTGTCCGCAAAACTCAAAATAATTGTATCTTTCTTCAGTAAATTTAAATTTTTCTTTCTGTTCGCTGTTCCATTTTATTGTTCTCATTAGTTTATCGATATACTTTTTCATTGGGCACTGTTTTCTGATATTTCATTAACTTCTTCCACTTCTTTGATAAATTGCTATATATTTATTCTATTTCGTCTATACAGGTTTGCAGGTTTCTTTCGTCGATAAGATGAATTGGCTATTTCTTTATATTTCCTTGTCTTATTTCTATGATGTGTGTCTTTCGGTTTGGTTTCATTAAAATAATACTTTTGGTTTGACAATACATGCCATATATCTAATTGACATGAACATAATAGGTCACATATCTAACACAAGACTCGGCACAAGTGTTCAAAGATAACTTACATTTTATAAAGGTGCCGAATTATGAAGAAATATATATATATATATATATATATATATATATATATATATCCGTCATTATTTCTGAAAATTTAATTGTTTTGGGGAATGAAAATTAAGACTAGTAAAGGAAAAAAATTATAATAGAAATGCATGACTATCTTCAGGTTTTTCTTGTAATCAGAAAAAATCTTCAAATTAATTTTTTTAGATTATCGAGTAAACCAAAACAAGTTAAGTCAGCGGTGCGTCACTATCTAATGACGACATCCACAAAACAAATCGGTCAGATTTTAATTTAAGTAATTTTTGAGACACAACAGTGATAAGAATGTAACGGCCACCAAGAACTAACTGCCATGTGCAAATCCCATTCCTTTTGTTTATATAAATTCATTTAGTGTTGCCTGAATCATACGTCTATATATGTATATATATATAAGAAAAACTTACGGCCATGGATTCTCCCTTAAGACCCACGTCATAAACCTTGTCCAGCCTTCACATTCTGATCACTGTCCCGTCATTTCTTTGACCAATTTGATGGTGTATACAGGAAACACCCAAAATGAAAGAGAAACTATCCCAATATACATCATTTGATGCTGTAGTAGGAGCATCAGACATTGCGGGATTTGGGATTTACGCTGCTGGGAGAAGGAGGATTCGAGAAGGAGCGCAGTTGGAGAGGACAGACAAATAACATGAAATAAGGTAAGGCACCTGGGGTGGACTCTCCACTCGAAGAGAAACGAAATTACTGGGGGGTAAGTCTCATTCCATATACCAGTGGTTTTCAACCTTCTTCTTCCCTTTTCGTCATTTGTCAGAATGTAATTCCCCTCCCCACTTTACAAATGTATTTGGCTCAAAAGTTAAAGCGCCTGTTTTCATTCCAAAAATAACCTGTATTGTTAAAAAAAAAAAGTAGTTTCCTGTGGATTACATGGAAACAGTTTGGGTCTAAAAATCTATGGTCACAATTCCTCCCCTGAAAGACTAATTCCCCACCCACCCATACTTTAGTGTGAAAAGTCACAATGGTTGAGAACCCATGCTATATCCTTATGTCTATAAAACGACCATTAACCCTTTTTTCTACGGTGATGCTCCCTGAGTGTGTTAGTATTTTTGTCAGCCGTAACCAGTGCTTCTGTCCTTTGTGGACAATATCGCACCGAAGAGGTGGAGTCAACAGAGATGGTGGTCAAGGACAGATTTAAGGAAGACTGTAAAAGAACGGAGAGAGAGTAGAAGTTCATAGTGATCAGCATTTACTATGAGTCCCCAGACATAAAAGAATACTGTGTGACTCTGATCCGTAGGGATGTCACTGAAGTACCTGAAATATTGACTGCACGAAACGTGCTTCCTAAGTGACTCAAAACTTTCTAATTTTAGCCAGACTAAGTCTCCAGAAGGCGTCACGGTAATAAAGCGGTTAGGTGAAATACTTGATCAACTTCTGCAAAATACAAATCCATTCCTTTTTTTTTTTTACACGTGCTTTCTTATGCGTGTGTTTGTGTTTGTGTGTGTGTGTGTGTGTGTGTGTGAGAGAGAGAGAGAGAGAGAGAGAGAGAGAGTTTCCCTGATTGTATTTGTCTAATTGTAATATACAGGATACGTTAGTGGAATCCCGTCTCTGTAATTCCATCGATCAAACTTGGCTTTAGATCCGTTTACGTTTTTGAATGGACTATTTCCTTATCCAGATAACTCCACGGACAGATGCACCTGTTCGAAGAATTATATATTTTCTAGGTCCTTCAAACATCTTTTCCATAATAAGATATCTTCTTGGTCGGTTTTGTCATCTCCTTTAATAGACGCGAACGCAACAATCATGTCATCTCTCTCTTCCTTCTTTTAATGAAAGTAAATCAAGCTTTTCCAACTTTTCCTTATATGATCTGTCTGTTAGGCTGGGGACAATTTTTGGTGGATGTTCTTTGTATTTTAGTTTTTTATATTATCTCTCTGTGTGAGGACAACACCGGTGCTGCATATTCGAATCAAGGTCGGATCTGATTTCCTATGAGTGAAATGCCATTCTTTTTGTTATCAACACACTATATGACACTCTAAGACCCTGTTCACACTAGCGGTTTGAACCGTCCGAACTCCTCGGTGGTACCGCATAGTCAAGGGAAATTTTCCCTGTTGTGTGTGAACACCTCAATCAATTTATATTGTAACTGAACCGCTGTGACTGAAACCGTTGGTTTGAACAGGACCTAACAGTCTTGTTAATATGTTTTCCGATTGACAACTTTTCCATAACCAACATTGCCATGTCCTTCTCCTTGCTCACTTTAGTGATTGTTTCATTCCCCACTGACTAATTCAGTGTTATCCTCTTCACACTTTACCTTTTTTCTTACATTAAAGTTTACTCTTCAAACTTGGACCTAATCGTAAACCTACCCAGATCTTCCTGTAACAATTTACACCCCTCTTCATTTGTGTATCTTTCCGTTCATTCAATCGTGTCATTTATGGAAGTCATGAACACTGCGGGCGACAGTACTGATCCCTGTGGGACCCCACGAGTTACTCTTCTCTGTCCTTCTGCTCTTACGTAACGGTCTTCCAGGAAGCTTCAGAGGACAGTCTTCAAAGCCTTCTATTTGTCCCAGGTTTCACATTAGTCGTTTACAGGGTATTTTGACAAAGGTTTTATTCAACCATCTGTTGCACGTCGATTATACTGCAGTTACCTAATCGTATTGTAAAGGAAAAAAAAAACTACGCCATTGAATCCATCTCTGTCTCATTCGATCTCTTTTTTTTTTTTCTTTCTTTCTTTCTTTCTTTTTAGGTTATTTCGTAAGATGATGTTTCTGTGCAGGAAGTGGTTTTGATATCCAGTAGGCAAGACACTTTGTTTTCCATGACTTTATGCCACTCTCTTGTCCCAAATTTAAGAGCTTCTCACTCAAATTTGTCCACTTCTTTCAGTGATCTGAGTGCCCCAATCATATCACCTATTTTCTTTGTTCTTAAAAGGACAGTTCTAGTTTAGATTTTTTCTTAAACTGTCTCCTGGGCTGGTGACCATGACTCCTCACTTCACCGTGTTAATATTTGTATATTAGCATCTTGTAATCTTCAATTTCCGTATTTTGTCTGAAGATGTAATAGACGAAAGATCTTACCTTCTTCTGTTTAATTTCCTCCAGTGGTTCTTGCATATATATATATATATATATATATAGTATATATATATATATATATATATATATATATATATATATCTATATATATGTATATATATATGTATATATATACACACACACACACACACACACACACACACACACACATATATATATATATATATATATATATATACATATATATATATATATATAAAATATTCATTTAAACGGTCGAAAGTTGGGCAGCGCCAACACATATCAGAAACGGCTGCGAGTTTCTTGTCTTCTCTGTGGTGGGCTTTTGCCCCTGCCTATGCAGGAATAAACAGAAACGATTCACGGCTTGCAATGTGTGTTACACCTTCCTTGTTAATGACGAAACTAAGGAATAATGAGAAGAGTACGTTAACTTAATTCTTGCACTGCCACCTTGGTCGTATAAATATTTTGGATGCCGCCAGGTGATTTTATTTTATTTTGTTATTTCTATTTATCTATTTTATTATTATTATTATTATCTTAAGGAAAAATCCCCTACCACGGCGA
>NC_134778.1:89903212-89910712 GCF_046742065.1 Oratosquilla oratoria
GTCTATCCATGGTAATTTATTTTAGACTCTGTTCAAATATGTCCTCCCCCTAATACTGTCCCGCTCTGCTCTCATACTGACCTTGCTCCAGCCTACGCTAGAGAAGCTGAGGGCTAAACCTACGTACGAAGAGATACTCTGACCCTGGACTGAAGGGGCAAAAACATCCTGGAACTCCGTTCGGACAACTGAACAGAAGACTTCCCTACCCCAGATTCAAATCGAAGTTGTCAGATTGGATCGCTTTGAACCAAAAGTTAAAAGGAACAGTAAGAAAGCTCAAGAAAGGCTAGGTGGAATGCCTTGTAATTAATCAATACCTAGCACCTGCCTCTCGGACACCGTTCTGGCAAACATTTTTATCCTGCCAGCCCCGAAATTCAATGGAATAATTGATACGCTCTTTCCAGTCACTCGAGATAGTATCCTGTTTTCCCATCCAGGTCTAGATTAATATGATAACTAATCATAGAGAAGACTAATCTGAGTAAAATTATAATCGGAAAGCATCTGTGACGGTAGGGATTAAAAAAAAAAGTAGTTGTAAATTTGTAGATAGTAATATAAATCTTATTTTAGAATAAACCATTTTTATTACCTCTATATCTTCCCTTAACTGAATCAAATTATCAAGCGAGAACTCGAGTAAACACTAAAATGGGTAAAAAGGGTTTACCACAATAGCTCGAGACGCACTTGATTAATCGAGAAAGGATCAAGAAGAAAATTAATCTCTTCATCTCGGAAGGAGCTTCCCTTAGTCAAATAAAATCACTTTTAGCAGCAGCCAGAGAAAAGCACTAAAGTCGAGAAACAGTGAGAGAATTAGATTTATAGTTTAACAAGTTCCTTACCATGAGGCAACGACGTTACCGTTGCACCATGTTGGCCATGGGAAGCAATTGTACAGCTAATGGTTCAAATCCCAGTGGTAGAGATTGTGAATCCATTTGCCGTAACCTTACACAGATTTATGGTTATTTGGAGGTTGCAAGCCTGTATCCCATCTCCTCAAACGAGGCAAGGATTTTCTTCACTTTTATGGTACATTATGTCTTGTAAATCTTAAAATGTATTCATTTGTAATTTTTATTGTTTCATGTTTGTTTTCTTTATGAAACGATAATTTAATAAACGATAATATAATATCTTAGAACTACAATCCAGATCTTAGCGTGGTGCTATTTTTTTGAGATTCTCAGATTGAATTGAAGTTTCTCATCATTCTTTTTTCATTAAAGGAATACAATTCAATTGAATCTGAGAGCTACGAACCAAAATCTTGCCAAAGAGTGAAAATAGCTTTTGTTTCGTTTAGATTAATGGGGTACAGTGCTTCACGCACTCATAACTAAAATTAAATTCGTTTCCTTCTGGAAGAAAAAAGTAGCTAAATAGGCATAAGTACGACAAACACAACAACCTACCCACAATAGGTCTATAAAAACAATGCATGCTCAGATTATAAAACAACAACTGTAATGACATGAGACAATCATGAAGATGTATTATCAAAGACGAAACGTTGAATAAATGGAAGATTATGCAATTTCTACTTCACTAAATTCACAAAAGAATCAACCCAGTGGAAAAATCACTCCTAATACAAGCATTGCATTGCTGCACCTACTGTCAGGTCATCACCCAACATTTATACAACACCAACACAGAACCGGTCTGGTAACAGACTCCAATTATTTTAGGTGTAACCACAACAATGAAAACACAGAACACCTTATACCACAATGTCTTGCACTTTTTTTTTCCAAAGAGCAATAACAAATCTCTTGACTGAATGATTTATAAGCTTAATCGGTGTACTGAAATACTGACTGTATTGCTACGTTGAGTCAATATTCTAAGAGCTTTTTAGTATCCCTATGGATAAGAGTCACACAACACTGATCTATATCAGAGACAAATCTCGGGTCATAGAGGAATATTGACTAACTTTTTCACTTCTGCTCTCCCTCCTTTCTGCTGCTCCTTTTTGGATCTAACCTTTACCATTCTTGTTTCCATTTCCTTATGTTTTATGCTTATCGTAGATTGCGATTATATGGAACAGAATGAAGGGATTTGGAATCCCCTTCTCTGTACGAACTTAAGAACCTAAGAATGGAGGAAACTGCAAGAGACCATAAGGCCTACACTAGACAGTTCCATGTCCATTACCACCTGTCATCCTCATCAATAAAGCTATCTTCTCTCAAAACAACCAATAGTTTCAGAGCTCACTACGTGGTTACTAAGTCTATTCCATTCGTTAACAACGCTATTGGTAAGCCAGTTCCTGCCTATTTCCTTCTTAAATTTAATCTCGTCCAATTTCAATCCATTACTGAGACCAAGTTTCTCTTCCAGGGAGTTAATGCAAAAGAAGTGTCTGAGATGAAGATTAAATCTCTAACTATTATTTTGTGGATGCGAATGAGGCAAAATGAAATAGGGAGACCATTAGTACGTCAATGAAAAGAATGATGAGTTAGCAGTAAGTGAAACACAACTGATGGTGAAAGACGTAAATGTTCTTGCGCAACTAGAGTTCCAGAATTTTATGTAGTTATTTCGAGCTACAACAAAAGTATCACTGTAGATTTTGTATGCATGGACTTTGAAAAAGCCTTTGATACTGTCTCGCAAGAAAGACTACTAACTAAACTCGCTTCGTATGGAATACAATTTAACCTGCTAAGCTGTATTAGAAATTGATTAAACATTCTTAAACAGCGAATTGATCTAAACGATAAAACACCTAGCTGGGAGGATGTTACGAATGGCGTTCCTCAGTGTTTCTTTCTAGGGCCACTTTTATCCATACATATACATATACATATATATATTATATATATATATATATATATATATATATATATATATATATATATATGTATATATATATATATATATATATATATATATATATGTATATATATATATATATATATATATATATATATATATATATATATATATATATATTGCTGGTAACCACTAAGGAAATCGGAAGAAAACAGTATATCCCAAGCGCTTTCGTGTAATTCACATCTTCAGGGGAATACAGAAAAAGTTGTATTACAAAGAGGTTTAAAAATAACAAGATTATACACTAGGAAAGGAACAGGCAAGGTGTGAGATGTCACAAAATTAAACACTAGGAAAGGAACTGGCATAGCACAAGATGACACGAAATATTTCCTAGTGTAATATTTCGTGTCATCTTGTGCTATGCCAGTTCCTTTCCTAGTGTTTAATTTTGTAACATCTCACACCTTGCCTGTTCCTTTCCTAGGGTATAATCTTGTTATTTTTAAACCTCTTTGTAATACAACTTTTTCTGTATATGAAGATGTGAATTACACGAAAGCGCTTGGGATATACTGTTTTCTTCCGATTTCCTTAGTGGTTACCAGCAAAATTTGTGGATCACGTGTTGTTAATAGTGATCTTTCTGCATATATATATATATATATATATATATATATATATATATATATATGTACCAAGGGGTTTTTACCCCTTACAAGGGTGACAGCCAAAGTCAAAAGGCATAATTCCACTCCCACCCATTTCATCCCCACCCACCACACTCCCATTCACCTACACTCCCTCCCTCCCTCCCATCTTGGCCCCTCCTGGATGACGGGTCATCCTTGCATCTCGCACATCTCTCTGGGTCAGAAGCAATGCTGCAAGACACATCACACCCACAGCAAGACCGTTTCATTTAATCGGCGATCCCCCACCCCTTCTCCGTCCCCTCATGCAGAAAAAAGAGAAGGCGGGAGAAATCCCTTTGGGCTGCGTCAAAATATCATTCACACATAACTCCTCAACCCCCCCCCCCATCCCATTCCCTACTCACTCTAATTTTCTCTTAGTCAGAGACTTTTATCCATAGTATATCTCAATGACATTGACTGTGGACTACATCAATTGTCTCCATATTTGCTGGTGATACTAAACTGAGCAGACAAGCAAATGATCAGTTGGATCAAATGAATATTCAAGGAGAGACAAACAAGTTTGATGATCTCAAAATTGACTAATGAAATTGAACCCAAGTTGAAAGTCGCAGACCTTAGTAAAAATAATGCTAAATACGACCACAAATCATAAGGATACAAAAAGAAGAAAATGAAAAAGATCTTGGTGCAATTATCAGTTAAAGCAACACTTAGGCTTTTTGTCCAGGGGAAGATAACAGGATACTGGGTCTGATAGCACGATCCAAAGTAGCTATCTTCAACCAATTATATACCTCAGTGGTCTGCCCACACTTGGAATATGCTGCTTTCAGATGGTTCCCAACCTCATTAAAGGCATTAGAAACATAAGAATGGTGGAAACTGCAATAGACCATAAGACCTACACTTACCATGTCATCATTATCCATAAAGTTAACTAATCTCCTCTTGAAACAACCCATTGTTTCAGCGCTTGCTACATGGTTACTAAGTCTATTTCATTCGTTAACCACTCTGTTGGTATACCATTTCTTGCCTATTTCCTTCTTAAACCTAAATTGGGAGATTAGAAAGGGTACAGCGTCAAGCCACAAATATATCAAATAAACAAATTATACCAAAATCGCCTCAATCATTTAACCTATTCTTTCTATATGATAAAAAATAGAGACCCAGAAGGATTTGATACAAACCCTTAAAATCTTAAAGGGAATTGCTAACATCAACGTTGAAAAATATTTCGCACTAGATACTAACCGGTCGAGTACCGTATGTTTTATGATGTCGACATTTTAACGGCTTTAATGACACCTCAACGGATCAAATTACTCAACATTCTTTTATAACAGGAAACTAATCTCCATCCTATAAAAAACAAAAATGATAAGAGTAATAATAATACATACATATACCAAGGGGTTTTTCACCCTTAGAAGAGAGGTAGCCAAAATCAAAAGGCATAATTCCCCTCCCTCCCTCCCTCTCATCTTGGTTCCTCTTGGACAACGGATCATCATCTCGTCCACCGCCCCGGGTCAGAAGTAATGCAGAAAGACATAGCATATCCACAGCAAGGCCGTTTCATTTAATTGGCGACCCCCCCCCCTCTACGTCCCCTCATGCAGTACTACTAAAGGCGGGGAGAAATCCCTTCGAACTGCGTCACAATATCCTTCACACATAGCCACTCCCTAACCTCCCCTATCCTCCACCCACTCCCTTCCATGGTTCACAGAATCATCACAGTATCATCATAGTCCTGATCACTTTTAACACCTACTCTCTCTACGCAAATCTTTTCTACACCAATTTTATTGGAGCACTTCTTTGGTACGTTATTGTCCCGAAGGATGAAAGCTATTTTTACTCAAATAATGAGTGTCAGCTTCGGCTGTTCTCTCCTTTCAGGATATTCTCTCCCCTCAACTGCTCCATGCCCCTTACCTTATGCTACAACAACATATGACAAAATACGATACTAACCGGACAAGAAATAATGGTTCCATGCTGTCAGGGTTTGTATTTAACTTACAAGTCAAGAGAAACAATTTCCCTGGCCGTGTTAGTCAGTGAGTAGTGTTTTGTTAACAATACTCACCGAAGAGGAGTCATATAATTGGTAAAAGAGAGAGATTCAAGGAAAGATACAGAAGTTAGAAATGCCAGTTAAAATAAACAAATGAATAAATGTAGAAGTTAGATATTACTTTCTCTTTTTTGTTTTAAGATTTGTCTCTATTCATAAAAGCCATACCATTAACCAGTTTCATGATCGGCTATGAATACGACAGTGACGTAAGCGGTGACGTTGAATTTGCGCATGCCCAAAGTGAAATAACGTGTAGGTGATGAGAGACGGCAGTGTGATAGATGAAATCATGGGTTTCGTAACGAATGCCACAAGATAAGTACTGAATTAGATATCAATCTAAAGAAACTAATAGACTTACTAAGAAACTAGAAGATATGGAAAACAAACGGGCTAAGGTAAAACAAGAGTTAATTAAGGAGTCAAAGAGTGTAAATCTGAAATCTGCGATCAGTTAACGGAAATACTTAATAAGTCGGTAGATACTGGATTTGTACCTATTGCTTACAGGCAGGCAAACGTTGTTTCTGTTTTCAAAAAGGGAGATAAATCTTTAAGGTTGTTGGTTAATTGCATATGAAAATTACTAGGGTAACTGTTGAGAATAATAAATTAATGTAATAAGATCTCTGTAGCAAAGTGTTAATGTATGTTGAGCTAGTAAGATCATTCTCTCCCACAAAGGAGGAATTAAATAAAATTAATATATATATATATATATATATATATATATATATATATATTTATATATATATATATATATATATAATTAATTAAATCAAAACCCAAAACTATGCTCAGAGAAGTCTCAGATGAACCAGTGAGACTAAATGATAGAAAAAAAATGTGAACAACATGGCTGGGGTAACAAAGAAAATTGTAACTGAAACGAAGGTACGTACTTGTTGACGGTACTACAACACTCTCTCTCTCTTTCACCCCCCCCCCACACACACGGATGAAGTAATAAGTGGTGTTCCAAAAGGAACAGTTCTGGCCCCAATAATGTTTGCTATATATATTAATGATATGGATGAAGAAATTGAAAGTTATATGAGCTTCTTTGCAGATGATGCAAAACTAATAAAAAAGTAAACACGGAAGAAGATAGTGAGTCACTAAAGAGTGATCTCAATAAAGTATGGGAGTGGAGTAGGAAGTGGGAGATGGAGTTCAATATTAAAAAGTGTAGTATAATGGAATTTGGAAAAAGCTAAAAAGGAATAGTAGGATCATATAAATTAGGAGAAGGAATAAAAAAAGTAGAAAATGAGAAGGACCTGGGAGTCATTATTATGAATAATATGTCACCTGAGAAACATATAAATCAGATTTTTGGAGAAACTTATAATTTAGTAAGAACAATCAAAGTGGCATTTACATACCTGGATGAAGAAATGGTGAAGAAAATACTAATCACTTTGATAAGACCAAGATTGGAATATGCAGCAACGATGTGGTCACCAAGTACAAAAAAAAAAATGTATAACAAAACTTGAAAGAATACAAAGAGCAATTACAAAATTGGCACCAACACTCTCAAAACTATCGTATGAAGAGAGGCTAGCAAAACTTGAGCTACAGACACTAGAGCAAAGAAGAGAGAGAGGAGATTTGATAGCTATTTACACAATCATGAAAGGCATAGAAATTATTGATAGAGAGGATCTAATAAAATGGGATGATAGATATACAAGAGGGCACGGAAAGAAAATCAAGAAAGACAGCTATAGAAGAGATATGAAAAAGAACAGCTTTACTCACAGAGAAATAGACATTTGGAACAGGTTAGATGAGAAAGTGGTGTGCAAAAAAATACATGAATTTAAAAATAGTTTAGATAAAATGAGATATGAAGACGGGACACCACGAGCATAGCTCCCCTTCCCGTAAAATACAACTAGGTAAATACACACACACACACACACACACACACACACACAC
>NC_134778.1:89915712-89993212 GCF_046742065.1 Oratosquilla oratoria
GTGTCCAAATAGTCAAATGCTACTTTCATTGACCTTAATAGGTTGAAGGTTTCTCCGACTATTTTGTTGATATGTTTGTCCGGTGTCATGTCTTTCCTGATTACTGCTCCAAGGTCTCTTTCCGAGTTCTCCGTGTGTATTTACCTAGTTGTATTTTACGGGAAGGGGAGCTATGTTCGTTGTGTCCCGTCTTCATATCTCATTTTATCTAAACTGTTTCTAAATTCATGAATTGTTTTTGCACACACCACTTTTTCGTCCAACTTGTTCCAGATGTCTCTGTGGGGAAAGCTGTTCTTTTTCAGGTCCCTTCTATAACTGTCTTGATTTTTTTCCGTGTCCTCATGTATTTCTACTATTCCATTTTATTAGATCCTCTCTATCAATAATTTCTATGCCTTTCATGATTCTATGAATAGTTATCAAGTCTCCTCTCTCTCTTCTTTGCTCTAATGTCTGTAGTTCAAGTTTTGCTAGTCTCTCTTCATATGATAGTTTTGAGAGTGTTGGTGCTAGTTTTGCAATTGCTCTTTGTATTCTTTCAAGTTTTGTTATATATTTTTTTTTGTACTTGGTGACCACATCGTCGCTGCATATTCCAATCTTGGTCTTATCAAGGTAATTAGTATTTTCTTCACCATTTCTTCGTCCAGGTGTGTAAAAGCCACTTTGATTGTTCTTATCAAATTATAAGTTTCTCCAAAAATGTTGTTTATATGCTTCTCAGAGGACATATTATTCATAATAATGACTCCCAGGTCCTTCTCATTTTCTATTTTTTTTTCTCCCAATTTATATGATCCCACTATTCTTTTTTTGCTTCTTCCAAATTCCATTATACTACTCTTCTTGATATTGAATTCCATCTCCCACTTCCTACTCCATTCCCATACTTTATTGAGATCACTCTGTAGCGACTCACAATCTTCTTCAGTGTTCACTTTAAAAAAAAATGCATCATCTGCAAAGAAGCTCATATAACTTTCAGTTCCTTCATTCATATCATTAATATATATAGCAAACATTATTGGTGCCAAAACTATTCCTTGTGGAACACCACTTATCACTTCATCCCAATTAGTGTGTTTGTCTCTTATCACCACTCTCATTTTTCTTTCATGCCAGAAGTCTTCCATCCACTTCAACAGTTTGTCCTGTATTCCTCCTGCAGTTTCTAATTTCTTAAGCAACTTCTTATGTGGCATCTTATCAAAAGCTTTTTCCAGCTCTAGAAATGCACAATCAGCCCATCCATCTCTTTCTTGTATTACATCAATTAGTCTTGAATAGAAACACGTTAAGTTTGTGACGCATGATCGTCCTTGTCTAAATCCAAATTGTCTTGGATTTAGTACGTTTTTTTCAAATGCCTTACCCATCTACTTTTGATCATTCTTTCACAGATTTTAGCTATCGTACTTGTAAGAGAGACTGGTCTATAGTTAGTAGGGTCCTCTTTGTTTCCCCCTTTATATATAGGTACTATATTTGCTCTTCTCCAATCTTCTGGAACTTTTCCCTCTTTCAATGAACTGTTTACTAGGCTATGTATTTTGTCTGTTAGTTCATTCCTGCATTCTTTCAAAATCCAGTTTGCCATTTCATACAGTTCATGCGATTTTCTGACATCGAGATTACTCAAGTGTTTCATTATTTCATTTCTTGATACTTCTATCTCTTTCATAGGGGGAACTCTCTTCTCCCATTCGATATCTCGTTAAGTTATATGTTCTCCCTTGTAAACACCGATTTAAAATGCTTATTCATAATTTCTGCCATTTCTATTTACAAAGGATTACAAAGGCGGAGCATGCCGACAGGAGACCTTTTTGTCTATATCTAGGTCGGATGCGAAAAAATCCTAATAATGATAATAAATAAACAACAACTATAATAATGTATCAAATAAAATATATAAATAAACGTATAGGCACAGTCAAACAACAAACAGGTAAATAGCAAATAATAATAAATTGACATATAACTAATAATAAATGAGAATCAAACAGACAAATGATAACATAACAAAAACAAATAATATAAGATAAATAATACTCATTACAGCATCTTGCTTAGGTGTTTATCTAAATTATTTTTAAACCTTCGAACTGAACTACATTGCACTGCTTCTGCAGGAAGTTTATTCCATTCATTAACTACACGGTTGGCGAAGTTGTTTCTACCCATTTCCAAATTGAATCTATTTCCGGACAGTTTGAGACCATTGTTTCTTGTCTGATTCTAATTCAGTGTGAAATTTTTGTCACTTTTGATGTTGTCAATTCCCTTTGGAATTTTAAAGATCTGTATCAAGTCACCTCTGAGTCTACGCTTTTTTAGGGAAAACAGATTCATATGTTTTAGTCGATTTTCGTATGATTTATTTTTTATATTTGGAATCAGTTTTGTGGCTCGCCGTTGTACTTTTTCCGATCTGTCAATGTCTTTATTGAGATTCGGTGACCATACGGAAACAGCATATTCCAAATGTGGACGAACTAACGATTTATATAGCTTGTTAATGAGTGATGGACTTCTGAAGTCATACATACATATACCAAGGCTTTTTCCCCCTTACAAGGGAAGTAGCCAAAAAGGGAAAGGCATAAAATCATTTCCACCCATTCCATCCCTGAATACACTCCACACCCCTTCACCCTCCCTCTTATCTGAGCACCTCCTGGATGACAGGTCATCCCTGCACCTTGACCACTGCCCTGTGTCGCAAGACACAGCACATCCACAGCAAGGCCGCTTCATTAAATCGGCGACCCCCCCTCTCCGTCCCCCCATTGCATAAAAGGAGAGGACGGGGAGAAATCCCTTCGGGCTGCGTCAAATTTTGCTCACACATACTACCTCACCCCCCATCCCCCCCGCCCATTCCACCTCATGCACCTTCTGAAGTCAAATCTGTAAAATAATTTTGGTTGATCTTTACATTTTTCTATGACTTCTTTTTCGTATTTCATCTTTTCTTCTCTGCGCACTTGTACATATTCATTTCTATAATTAGTATATATTTTCCATGTTTCAGGTTTTTTGTCTTTTTTTCCATTTTGTCCAAGCTTTATCCCTTTTATCTATTAATTCCCTACATTTTTTGTTGCACCAGCACTTTACATAACCTTTTCCTTGCTTTTGTCTTGGCACATACTTTTTCACTCCTTTATATTTTTTTGTCAAAATACTCCATTTCTCTTCTACTGTTGTTTCCTCTTTGTGCATTCTTTCCCAGTCAGCTTTTTGAAGAAAAAAAAAATCATTTTGTCAAAGATTACTTTTTCATATATTAATCTTACCTTTCTATATTGTTCATTTTTGCATGTATTTTTCCTCGTTTAGTTCCAGTTCAACCAATATGTGGTCACTTTTATTCATTGGTGCTTTATATTCGATCTTGTCCACTATTTCGGGTTCTGATGTGATTATCAGGTCCAGTCTCGATGGTTCTTCCTTAATTCTATACCTAGTATTCTCTTGTATCCATCGCGTCATTGTATGTTCAATATAATCATATCAAGTAATACATTTCCTCATGGATCATCTCCACCCTTCACTGTCATCTCTTCCCAGCAGATTTCTTTACAATTAAAGTCACCCATTATAATTATTCGTCCTCCATCTTCCATTATCTTACTTAGTGATATCCTGGTGTCTTCTAACATAATTTTGTGTTCTCTCTCTTCCCACGAAGCCGTTTTAGGAGGCACATAATTTACTACAAACTTTCTGCTCTTCTTATCCTTGTCCTCCACTTCCATCGTAATCATCTCTACACTATTCCTCACATTTATATCCTTCTTAGTCAGGAACATAACTCCACCCCCTTGTTTTCTCTCTGTTTCTAATCCAACAATTATATGCTCCATGTCCTACACTGTTGGGTGGTAGTGGACCTTCCAATTTTGTCTCTACAATTCCCATTATGTCCGGTTCTTTTTCCTTCAGGTAATCCTTCAGTTCGTTCAAGCCTGTTATTAATCCATCTATATTTGTATAAGACACTTTCAATTTTCTGCTACTTCCATCGTGTTTTCTGTTTCACCTTCCATTTTTCTCTGCTATGAACCATTTCCTCACTTTCATATTCACTACTCTCCAATAGAATTTCTCTTTTTCTCTGTTCTTTTCTCGTTTTTTCCTTAGCTTCTAGTCTTTTTGATTTCTCATCCTCTCTTTCCTCTTTATTCATTTCTCTTTTTATCCATACCTTTTTATGTTGCTCACGGTCTCCTAGTTTCCCTGTTTTTGCTAAGATATTATCTGCTTTCATTTGTGACCTGAATTTAACCTTAATTGGTCTCGTCTTATCTGTATCTTATTTCCCGAGTCTATATATTTCTTCGATTTGCTTTCCTATTTCAGGTTCATCTTCTTGAACTACTTCTAATATATTATCTACTTTTTCCTTTTCCTCCTTTATTCTTGTAGTCCTATTTAGGTTATACGTTTGTTCTATCCCTAATATAATTATACACTTCTTTTTATCTGCTAAGTCTAATACTATATTCTCCTTCTCCCTCATCACTTTAATAACTGTGTCTTTAGTTTGTTCTTTCATCTGCTGTGTCACTATATCATTAGATACAATTTTGTTGTTCTCTTGGATTTTCTTCCAACCCTGTGCTTCTTTTGCTATGGACTCTTTATTCTCTTTATTATTCCTCTTTAATTCCTCATTCTCATCTTTTACTTCTTTTAACTGTTTTTTAATTCTTCTATTTCTTTAGTTAGGTTTTTGTTCATGTGATCGCATGTGTAAGGTCACAGTATTACTCATAAATATGGCCATATATGAGCTCATAAGAGTAAAAAACGAGTAGGATTGTAGACTATTGTAAAAAGATCTAGACACTATTTTTGTGTGGAACCAAGAATGAGAAATGAAGTCAATACAAAAAAATGCAAAATACCGGAAATGGGCAATAGTGGCAAAAGACCATCCATAAAGTGTTCCTTGGAAAGAGAACCCGATACAAAACCAAAAGAGGAGAAAGATCTGGGAATGTTGATAAAAGATAACCTATTGCCTGACGGACAAATCAGCAGGATTGTGGGAGAGACATACAGACTATTACAGAAGATTAATGTGTCTTTTCACTATAAGGGTGAAGAAATTATGATAAAAATCATCGAAACCCTGATCCAAGACTGGATTATGTGTCAGTGGTATAGTCCCCACACAGAGTAAAGGATATAAGCAAGATTGAGAGAATACAAAGGGTAGTAACCAAACTGGTCCCCATCTTGGCAGATAAACCACGTGAGGAAAGACTAAAAGTACTGGGTCTGCCAACTCTGAAAGATTGAAGAGAAAGAGGTGACATGATTACAGTATTCACGTCACTAAAGGGGATAGATTGCATTGATAGAGGAGATCTCCTGATTAAAGATGGGAGGGCTTGAAGAGGTCATGAAAGTAAACTAAGAATGACCACATGTCGAAAGGATGTGAAGAAATACAGTTTTCCATATAGATGCATAAATATGTGAAATAGTTTAGGTGATATAGCTCAAGCTCAAACAATACACGAGTTCAGATCTAAATATGATAATTGGAAATCAAAAATATATATTAAGTTGGAACTGTACATGAATTTGAGTCTAGATACATTAGACAATTAGAAAATAGGAGATGGGACCCAATGAGCATTGCTCCTTTCCTGTATACTACAATTAGGTAAATACACTGAAGCTCGAAACTCTTGGAAGTATTTGCCTGGAGCATACGCCACATGTACTTAACCCTTAGGGGTTTGCTTGAAACTTGTGTTAACAGTATATACAATGGTTATCAATGTGTGAAGTACTGAGTCATTATCTTTGAAAGTTCAATCCCACTTCATCTGGCCTGTTTAAGAGTACTGAATTCTTCAGGGTTGAGTGTTTTCAAAAGTGGCAGAAGGCTTTTTGATATAAAGTATGGAAAAATACTGAAATAACATTTAATAGTAAATAAAACTATATTGATTTATAAACAGTCAAAATATATGCAGCCCTTCAACTGATTGATGGCCTCTCTCAGATATAAACAAATGCACAGCTGTAACATGCTGAAGGACTGATGCATCATTCTTGTAGTTTGCGTGTGCAATATTTCCATCTGGCAACTTGTCTTCCACCCCCATAGAACTTGTAGAAGAAAATCAAAAAAACCCAAGCAATAGATAAATTAATGAATAAATAAAATGAAATAAATAACTTGGTGCTTTAGGGACTTTTGGGGAAACCCCTATACACCAAAGCCACACATCACTCATTTGTTAGAGTAAAACCTCTATTCATAAAAGAATAATAACTTTTTGTACTACTGCCTCCCTCCTTGATATTGTCTCCTTGAACAACTTATTCTTTACTTTTTTTATGACCGCCTCTCCCAACATTAATGCCTGTGGTTAAAAGAGAATGTTGCATCATGGATGTCATAAAAAGTAACTAAATGGGAAGGATGGGGGTACTAGCGATTCCCCACTCTGTCTTTCCTCCCATGGAAAGTCAAGACAAAGTCAGGAAGTCCTCCAACAAGAACCCAAGAAACTGAATCATTAGATGAATATGTGTGTGATATGGCTGTCAGCTCTTCATGTGTGAAAAGGTGTAAGAATCTTAGTCAAATTTGATCAGGAGAGGTCTTAGACCCAGTCTGAGTGCCATGCACTTCCTGATGAAGGTGAGGGGGTTGACAGGTTTTCAAAAAGGACAGCTCTGCATTTCATCTTGCAGGAATACCATAAACAGGTACCCATCATTGGTCCCCTCCCCATTATTATAGGAGATTAATTTTACTTTATTCTGTCCAACAGTGATAAGAAATAAAATTCATTAATCTTTAAAAGCAACTTAATTGATCCTTAGAATAAGTAGCTGAATGACACTGTCACTCCACAAATTTCCTTGTTTCACTCAGATTTGATTAAGTTGTGTTCTGCTATTCACAAGGAGCCAAACAATGAAACTAAAAGATACCTAAGCCATTTTCATTAAAAATCTGTATCTAATATTCTGTCCCATTCTCCCCATCTTAACATGTATCACAATAAAATTATTCCATAATCTGTAAGATACCTGCAAGCATCTTCATTATGACAAATCAAAAGGTCTGAGGAAATCTTAACCAATAAAATGCAGCATCACCCATACCTACAGTGAACTATTTTCACCAGTAAACTGAAGTGAATATTGCTAAATTGTAATATTAACAATGAAGTGAGGAGATGGACTGAAAAACAGAAGGAGAGTGACAATGAAGTGGAGGCATGGGATGGGACTCGTCAATATGAACGTGAAGATGATATAGGAAGGGGTAAGGCAGTGAAAGGGTGATAAGTATGTGTGTGTGCAATACATGTTACAGGAGAATACCCAAGGAACGGAAGAAAGCATACAGTATGCCAATTTATAAAGAGGAAAGGTTTTCATTGTTATCTAATTCCTGGGGCAGAGATGAGATGATAAACCCTACTTAAGAGACTTTTGGTGTCAGACTCCCAAGTCTCCCTGCCTACTTGGTATTGTCTAAATCTTATGTAGTAAATATTTTAGGCTGGTTGGAGAGTGGTTCTTGTCTGCTCTGTATTGTTTTTTAGTTTTTCCTTTTGCCCTTCTTAAATCTCTCTTATCACCTCTATGATTATTTTTGTGCAATATGTCCCCATGCCTAAAGCAGCTACTATGTAACCACATCAACTCTCTCCAGAACCTGAGGTCTTGGGAGCCTCAAACTGATTAGGAAAGGGAATGAAGTTTTTTACATCTAAAGTCAAATCCTGTAGACCCTGTAACATTTTAATGGGGCCAGATTCAGTGTGCCCTAGCCCTAAAGGATCAAAGGAAATGGATGGAAGTGTTACCTATTTCTGTTGAATGCCATGAGAATATTATAACAAAGCTCTTGTAAGAGGCTGGTTGAGAGACGTGGGTAGAAAGAGGTGTAGATGGTGAGGGTTTCATTTTTATGGATCGGTTGTTTGTAAAACAACACAGTTCATAGAAGGTTTGTGCAAGCTTGCTCTCCACCTTGAGTCATAAAAATGGCCAAGGCCCTGTGTGAAGTGTTTTGCTGACTACTTGTAATCTGAGTTATGCAATGATTCGAGATTGCTTAAGTAAACTTTATTGCATATCGACTTGTAACAATAAATCTGATTGGGGAAAGGCTGTACATACATACAAATACCAAAGGCTTTTTCCCCCTTACAAGGGAGGTAGCCAAAAAGAAAAAGGCATAAAAAAAATCCCCACCCATTCCATCCCTAATACACTTCACTCCTCTCCACCCTCCCTCTTATCTTGGCACCTCGTAGATGACAGGTCATCCCTGCATCTTGTCCACTGCCCTGGGTCAGAGGCAGTGTCGCAAGACATGGCACATCCACAGCAAGGATGCTTCATTAAATTGGCAACCCCCCCTCTCTGTCCCCTCATACAGAAAAGGAGAAGACGGGGAGAAATCCCTTCGGGCTGCATCAAATTTTTCTCACACATACTACCTCACTCCCCATCCCCCCCATCCATTCCACCTCATGCATCACATCATCATCTATATACAACCATTCTCCATTCACCCCTGTCTTCTGTCCTCTCTCATCCTTCCTCAACAGACATTCCCCTCTTCCCCAAAGCCCCTTTCACCCCATCCATCCATCTCATCCTAGGTCGCTCCCTCATGTTCATTCCCTCCACATCTGCCTTCCACACCTCTTTTACTAGTCTTTCTTCACTCATTCTTTCCATGTGTCCAAACCATCCCGATACTCTTTCATCCACCTTATCTCCCAACTTCCTTTCCACCCCTGTTCTCCTCATTTCTGACTATCCAGCCTAGTAACCCCTATCATACTTCTCAGACACCTCATCTCAAACACATTCAAACTCCTTCTCTCTTCCTCTCTTATGTTCCATGTTTCTGCCCCACAGAGTGCTGTTGGCATAATTACTCCTTCATACAATCTCCTTTTAGCCTCCATTCCCAAATGTCTATTCCCCATTACACTTTTTAATCCATCAAGGCATTTACTCGCTCCCCTCAATCTACATTCTACCTCCACCTCCACTCCACCCTTTCCTGCCACATTTGCACCCAAGTATCTAAAACTATCCACTTTCTCCAGTCACTCTCCCATTGTCGTCCACAAACAACAACTGGCTCACCTCCCATTTTTCTCCATTTTGTGTAAACATCTCCAATCCCTGACCCACCACCCTTGCATTTACCTCTCGCACCACCCCATCCATGTATAAGTTGAACAGCCAGGGCAACTTAACAAACATCCCTGATGAAGTCCCACCTTTACCTCGAACCACTCTCTCTCTCCATTTCTAATCCTGACACATGCTCCACTACTCTCGTAAAAACTCTTGACAGCTCCTAGAGGCTTTCCTCCTATCCTGTATATCTGCAAGACCTCCCACAGTGCCTTCCTATCTATCCTGTAATAAGCCTTTTCCAGATCCATAAAAGCCCAAAAAACATCCTTACCTTTTCCTATAGCTTTCTCACATATCTGTCTTACCACAAAAATCTGATCTACGCAACCTCTACCTGCCCTAAATCCACACTGCTCCTCGCCAATCACTCCCTCTGTTCCTCTCCTAATCCTCTCAATCAAGATCCTCATAAGCTTTCCCAACTACAGTACACTACCAAGCTAATCCCTCTGAAACTACTACACTCACACTTGTCCCCTTTTCCCTTGTAAAGTGGAACTATAAAGGGTGTAGGAGGAGAAAATTAAATTGGTTCATGATTGTAAGATCACCCCTTTCTGGGAAGGATCTTAGATATAGAGTTAAAGATCATTGGACTAAAGAAATCACTACGTCATTGCAAAACTCAACTAGAACCTGTTTTGTGTTTTCTCTGGGGATTTGGATTGTAACTGGAGAAGCATGCAGTGTAGCTGATATTCAAGAAAGAAAATAAAATGAGAAATAGACATTTGGGAATGGATGCTGAGAGGAGATTGTATGAAGGAGTGATTGTGCCAACAGCACTGTATGGGGGCAGAAACATGGATTACAAGAGAGGAAGAAAGAAGGAGTTTGAATGTGTTTGAGATGAGGTGTCTGAGAAGTATGATGGGGGTTACTAGGCTGGATAGAGTGAGAAATGAGGTGAGGAGAACAGGGGTGGTAAGGGAGTTGGGAGATAGGGTTGATGAAAGAGTATTGGGATGGTTTGGACACATGGAAAGAATGAGTGAAGAAAGACTAGTAAAAGAGGTATGGAAGGCAGATGTGGAGGGAGTGAACATGAGGGGGCAACCTAGGATGAGATGGATGGTTGGGGTGAAAGGGGCTTTGGGGAAGAGGGGAATGTCTGTTGAGGAAGGACAGGAGAGGACAGAAGATAGGGGTGAATAGAGAATGGTAGTATATAGATGATGTTGTGATCCATGACGTATGTGTGAGAAAAATTTGATGCAGCCCGAAGGGATTTCTCCCCGTCTTCTCCTTTTCTGCATGAGGGGACAGAGAAGTGGGTCACTGATTTAATGAAGCAGCCTTGCTGTGGATGTGCTGTGTGTGTGCAACACTGCTTCTGACCCAGGGCAGTGGACAAGATGCAGGGATGACCCATCATCAAGAAGGTGCCAAGATAAGAGGGTGGAGGGTGGAGGGGAGTGAAGTGTATTAGGGATGGAATGGGTGGGGATGGTTTTTATGCCTTTGTTTTTTTGGCTACCTCCCTTGTAAGGGGGAAAAGCCTTTGGTATTTGTATGTATGTTAGATCAATGAAAGTAGCCTTTGATTACATGGATGAAGAAATGGTAAAGGAAATACGAATTACACTGATAAGACCAATATTGGAATATGCAGCATCACTATGGACACCTACTTTAAAAAAAAAAAAAAAAAAACATAAACTCGAAAGGATTCAAAGAGCAACGACAAAGATGGCACCAACACTTTGCAATTTGACATATGAACAAAGATTGGATAAACTAAATTTACCAACCCTGGAACAAAGAAGTGAAAGGGGTGATTTGCTAACCATCTACAGAATTATGAGAGGGATGGAAATTCTTGATAGGGATGACCTATTAAAATGGGACAGAAGAGATACAAGAGGACATGAGAAAGAAACTTAAGAAGGACAGTTACAGAAGAGATCTGAAAATAAATAGCTTCCCACACAGAGTGATAGATATCTGGAACAAACTGAATGAGGAAACAGTGAGTGCTAAAAATATAAATGACTTTAAGAAAAAAATGGATGCAGAAAGATACAATAGTGGGTCACTACAAGCATAGCTCTCTTCCTGCAAAATACAACTAGGCAAATACATATTCAAACTCCTCCTCTCTTATGTTCCATGTTTCTGCCCCATACCACTAGTGCTGTTGGCACAATCACTCCTTCATATGATCTTCTCTTAGCATCCATTACCAAATGTCTATTTCTCATTACACTTTTTAATCCACCAAGGCATTTACTCACTTCTCTCAATCTATATTCTACCTCTACCTTCACTCCTCCCTTTCCTGCCACATTTGCACCCAAGTATCTAAAACTATTCACTTCCTCCTGTCTCTCTCCCTTAATACTCACTTCCAGTCTGCTGCCACTTTCACCCCTTGTACATCTCATCACCTTACTTTTACCCACATTCATCTTCAACTTCCTTCTTTCGCACACCTTCCCAAACTCTGTCACCAACTTCCTCAATCCCTCCTCTGATCCTGCTACAAGCACGAATTGTCGTCAGCAAACAATAACTGGCCTATCTTCCCCTTTTCTCCATTTTCTTTAACCATCTCCAAAACCTGACCCAATACTCTTACATTTACCTCTTGCACCATCTCATCTACGTATGAATTGAACGACCAAGGCAACATACTTACCTGATGAAATCCCACTTCCACCTCAACCATTCATTCTATTTCTAAACCTACCATAAGCTCTACTATTCTCATAAAAACTCTTGACTGCTCTTACCAGCTTTCCTCCTATCCCATATATCTGCAATACCTCCCACAGTGCCTTCCTGTCTACCCTGTCATAAGTCTTTTCCAAATCCATAAAAGCCCAAAAAACATCCTTACCTTTTCCTTAAGTTTTCTCACATATCTGTCTTACCACACATATGTCTTACCATAAAAATCTGATCCATGCAACCCCTACCTGTCCTAAACCCACACTGTTCCTCACCAATTACCCCCTCTGTTCCTCTCCTAATCCTCTCAGTCAAGACCCTCTCATAAGCCTTCCCAATTATACTTAACATATTGATCCCTCTGAAACTACTACACTCACACTTGTCCCCTTTTCCCTTGTAAAGTGGATCTATACAGGCACTCCTCTAGTCCTCTGGCATTCTATCCTCTCTTAAACAAACATTAAATAACTTCACCAGCCATTCCACCATCACTGTACCTTCTTTTTTTTTAGATATTCTGCATGACATCCATCCAACCCAGGTGCCTTACCTGCTCACATCTTAACAACTGCCTTCACCTCATCTTTCCTTATTCCTCCTCCATTTTCCTCACTCATCATGGTCAATTAATTAGCACTTCTCATTGCAACTACATTTCTTTCCCTATCCTCCTTCACATTTAGCAACTCCCTAAAATACTTTGCCCATCTTCTTCTTACTGCCTTCTCTTCCATTATCATCTCTCCATCTGCACCTTTTACCTTTTCTTCTCTACTTGATTCGTTTCCTCTTCCTCTCTTAATTTCCTTCTAAAACATCTTTTTATTACTTTCAAAATTTTCTGTCATACTCTTACCCCAATTCACATCTGTTCTCCCCTTTGCCTCCTTTATCTTATGCTTTTCTTCTCTTTTCTTTGTACCTCTCATATGATTCGTCCTATTTTGTAACCAATCTGTGAAATCTCACTTCTTCTGTTCTACAATCTTCTTTGCTTCCTCATCCCACCATTCACTACCTTTCCTTCTACTTCCTCCTATCCTCTTTGTTCCACACATCATCTTTGCACACTTTGTGATTCCCTCCTTGAACCATCCCCATTCCTCCACTCCTAGTTCTACTCTACCCTTCACTCCCTCCCACTCCTCTCTCAACTTTTTATACTCCTTCTCCTTTTCTTTCCCATTTAACCCATTCAACTCCGATGACAAGATGTCTTGTCATTTGGTCAAATAAAACAAAAAATCATAAAACACCAAAATGTTTGATCAAACACCAGAAAAATATGACGTCAATCCTCGCTTCGCTCGCAGCGAAGCGAGGACTGACGTCATATTTTTCTGGTGTTTGATCAAACATTTTGGTGTTTTATGATTTTTTGTTTTATTTGACCAAATGACAAGACATCTTGTCATCGGAGTTGAATGGGTTAAGCAGTTCATTCTAAGCACCTCCCACCTTTTGTCCTTTTCCTCTTTCTCCACTCTCAACTTACCTTCCGCCAAAAAATGAATTGATATTCCTTCACTCTCTCCACTTAGAACATGTACATCCTTAACTCTTCCTACTATACTCCTGGTTACCAATATATAGTCCATTAACACTCTAGCACCCTTCCATCCACCATCCTCTCCGATGTGTACTTATGCTTGACTTTCTTCCTAAACACTGTATTTGCTATCATCAACACTCTTTCGAGACATATTTCCACCATCAACTCTCCAATACGATTTTTTTCCTGGAACTCCACACTTCCCAACCACTCCCTCTACTGATTCATTTCCTACCCTAGCATTAAGGTTACAAAATAGGAAAAGAGAATCATAATAAATACTAAAATTCCTGCAAGTTTTAATTATGCCTATATAATGAATGTCAAACATTTTATACCCTCATGCCAACATAAATATTCAGCGGCAAAAACAAACACAAGCAGTGTGCATTCTTTGATCTGCACACCCAAGGCCTATATTTTCAAGTCTCCCCTCACACTCCACTGTATGTGCTATGCCACATAATGATACAATTAATTACTGGGTATGCAGGGCTTCTACATAACACCTATAGCACAAAATATTATAACAGAGCTAAAAACAATAAGAAAAATATTGTATCCCTCTTACTGTTGAATTTATTTACAACTAGTGTGGAAGGGAGAGGTGGATGGATTGAATAGGAGGGGGCGACTGAGGATGAGATGGATGAATGAGATAAAAGGGGCATTAAGAAAGAGGGGGATGTCTGTTGATGAAGGGAGAAGAGACAAAATAGGGCTGATTGGTGAATAGTTGTGTAAGGATGATGCTGTGATGCGCTGAATGGAGTGGATGGGGAATGGTGGGGTTAGGGAGTGCTTATGTGTGAATGATATTTTGACACACCCCAAAGGCCTTCCTCCCAGTCTTCTCTTTTTCTGTATGAGGGGACAGAGAAAGTGGGGGGTCAGCAATTAAATGAAGTGGCCTTGCTGTGGCTATCATGTGTCTTGCTGCATTGTTTCTGACCCTGGTCAATGGGAGAGATGCAGGGATGACCTGTCATCCAAGAAGAGCCAAGAAGAGAGAAGGAGGGGTGGTGAATGAGAGCGAAGTGAGTGGGGATGAAATGGGTGGGAGTGGAACTATGCCATTTGAATTTGGCTATTTCCCTTGTATGGGGGAAACAGCCCTTGGTATTACATGTATCATGAATGTCTCTCTGACTGAAGGTGTGCAGTGCACACCTACATACATATACCAAAGGCTTTTTCCCCTTTACATGGGGGGTAGCCAAAAAGAAAAAGGCATAGAAATCACTCCCACCCATTTCATTTCCCATATATTCCACTCCCCTCCACACTCCTCCCTCCCTCCTATCTTGGCACCTCCTGGATGATGGGTCATCCCTGTATCCTGTCCACTGCCCTGGGTCAGAAGCAGTGTCGCAAGACACAGCACATCCACAGCAAGGCCGCTTCATAAATTCGGCAACCCCCCCTCTCCATCCCCTCATGCAGAAAAGGAGAAGACGGGGAGAAATCCCTTCGGGCTGCATCAAATTTTTTTTTATATACATACTTCCTCACCCCTCCATCCCCCACCCACTCCCCCTCATGCATCACAGCCTCATCTATACACAACCCTTCTCCATTCACCCATATCTTCTGTCCTCTCCCATCCTTCCTCCACAGACATTCCTCTCTTTCGTTAAAGCCCCTTTCACCCCATCCATCCATCTCATCATAGGATGCCCCCTCATATTCACTCCTTGCACCTCCGCCTTCCACACTTCTTTTACTAATCTTTCTTCACTCATTCTTTCCATGTGTCCAAACCATCATTGCTGTTGGCACAATCACTCCTTCATATAACCTCCTCTTAGCATCCATTCCCAGATATTTCTCATTACACTTTTTAATCCACCAAGGCACTTACTCGCTTCTCTCAATCTACATTCTACCTCCACCCCCACTCCTCCCTTTCCTGTCACATTCACAAAGGGAAGAGTGGGGGTGGAGGTAGAATGTAGATTGGGAGAAGCGAGCAAGTGCCTTGGTGGATTAAAAAGTGCACACCTAGCATACACTAAATATATGGCCCTGGAAGATACTTGTAAGTGCAACTGTAAAAATTCTACTCTGAATACCTAATAAAATTCAAAGGTGAAGGAGGAGGGGTGAAGGAGAGAAAAAAGAAAGGATGAAATAGGATAAGGAAGGGGGATTTGTCAAATCAGATTGACTGTATGACTACACAAAGATCAACAGACTGCCCTTGATATATTACCACTTCTATAATCCTTATGCTGATTGACTGATGACTATTCTTGGTCTATATTAAAAACATTCTCATCTACATCTCTCTAAGCTGCATACATATTTCATTTAACCAAATATCACAACTCTACACACTAACACTGCATAAATTGCATGCATCATGACAAGAATCCCCTCAAGGTGTACATTATTGAAACTCCATCATCCATAAAACCTTTATTAACCACAATGCTATTGAACACCTAATTCATCAGTCATAAATTTACAAGATAAAACCTAAATCAATTGATGAGAGACTGCAGTGACATTGCAGATGTATAAAATTAGCAGTTGCCAACAAGACTATGGAACAGTCCTCACATGGCATTAACTTCTATTGACAATCCAGATCACATGAAAACATACAAAACTTTAACAATCAGCAAGGTCCTCTTGGTTGAAGTACCGCGACACAATGCAGATGAGAACATTGAGATGTGGCAGGAAAGGATGTCCTGGATTATCCTGTGGAATCCATAAAAAATTATATCATTAATTTTCTTACCATCCTGGAGTAGCTGATGTATTAAAAGATTAATCCCTTAACAACTGAAGGGGTTCCACACAGGTGAATAAAACTGCTTGATGGTCAATCAATCCATTGCTCCTGGTCTCCCTTGCTGAAAACCTTCAGGTAAATGGCAATAGCCTCCAGGCAGGACAACAAGTCACTCAGGGATAATATACTGTGGTGGTTGTATATGGGGCAGTTTTGTAGGCATTCTTAAACACAAAATAGTAATAAAATCCAAAAAGTGTGGGGACTATGACCCAACTTCGCTTCATTCCTCTCTTAATGAGAAATTTGTCCAAGAGATCTCCATCATGCTGGAGGAGATCCTGTATTCTGCTGTGAAGGAACTTGTTCAGTGATAGTGGTACTGGCAAACAGCCAGCCTTCTTGGTCAGGTTCACAAAAACTTTATGAAGAAATTGTTGTTCCTATTTAGATTTTTCTTGACATACCTGTAGATGAACAGTGAGCTCAAAATCTACAGTGTGATTTAGAGTAGCTATCTTCACCTGCATTGCCTCTGACCAAGGGCAGTGGGCAAGATGCAGGGATGACCCATCATCCAGAAGCCAAGAAAAGAGGGAGGGAAGGGTGGTGAATAGGAGTGGAGTATGTGGGGACGAAATGGGTGGGAGTAGATTTATGCCTTTGGCTTTGGCTACCTCTCTTGTAAGGGGGAAAAAGCCCCAGTGTATGTATCTTCACCCAGTTTCAGGAGCCAGTTTACCAGGATATGGGAAAAAACATTCCCCCCATTGACACATGAGAAATACCATGGCAGCTATTATATTCTTCTAAATAAAAATCACCATTCCACTCCACAAAGAGAGAAGTGAGAAACCCCTCATAGGGCTAGCCCTGTCAGCTGCAGCATGCCACTGGGTTTGTCAGCCCAATGTCAGGTTGCCTCTTCAACTGGCTAGGTCTGTCAGGACCCACTGTAACAAAGCCTGCAGCAGGTCTCAGGAATTGAACTCACAACCACCTGCTCATTAGTTTGACATGGTATCCACTGGGCTACCACATGGCCATTCTACTTAATCTCCTTTGTTTCTGTACAGAGGTTATCTTGGAATCCTTGGGATACAGATTTGCAGGACTAACATAATGAGATGAAGGTGAAACTGAGAAGGGAGATGTGGGTTTTCGTAAGTGCATATGGGCCTGGCAGTGAGAAGAGTGTAGAAGAAAGGGAGGCTTTTTGGATAGATCTAAATGAGTGCATAGAGGGATTAGGGAGGAATGTCAATGTAGTAGTATTGGGAGACCTTAATGCTAGGGTAGGAAATGAACCAATTGATGGAGTGCTTGGGAAATGTGGAGTTCCAGGAAAGAATCGTTGTGGAGAGTTGATGGTGGAGATGTGTCTAGAGAGTTGATGATAGCAAATACAATGTTTCGGAAGAAAGTCAAGCATAAGTACACATGGGAGAGGGTGGTGGATAGAAGGGTGGTATAGCATTAATGGGCAATGTAGTGGTAGACAGAAGTATAATAATAATAGTTAAGGATGTACATGTGCTAAGGGGAGAGGGTGGGGGGATATCTGATCATTTTTTGGTGGAAGGTAAGTTGAGAGTGGAGGATAGATGGAGAAAGAGGAAAAGGACAAAAGGTAGGGAGGTGCTTAGAGTGAACTCTTTAAATGAAAAGGAAAAGGAGGAGTACAAGAAGAAACTGAGAGAGGAGTGCAAGGGAGTGAAGGCTAGAGTAGAGCTAGGAGTGGAGGAAGAATGGGGATGGTTCAATGAGGGAGTCACAAAGTCTGCAAAGATGGTGTGTGGAACAAGAAGGATGGGAAGAAATAGAAGGAAGGGTAGTGAGTGGTGGGATGAAGAAACAAAGAAGGTTGTAGAAGAGAAGTGAGTTTTCACAGATTTGTTACAAAATAGGACGAAGAAGTCATATGAGAGGTACAAAGAAAAGAGAAGAGAAGTGAAGCACAAGGTAAAGGAGGCAAAGAGGAGAGCAGATGTGAGATGGGGGAAGAGTATGACAGAAAATTTTGAAATTAATAAAAAAATGTTTTGAAAAGAAATTAAGAGAGGAAGAGGAGGTGAATCAAGTAGAGAAGAAAAGGTATAAGGTGCAGATGGAGAGATAATAATGGAAGAGAAGGCAGTAAGGGGAAGATGGGCAGAGTATTTTAGGGAGTTGCTAAATGTGAAGGAGGATAGGGAAGGAAAGATAGTTCCAGTGGGAAGTCCAAAGAAAATGACCATGATGAGTGAGGAAAATGGAGGAGAAATAAGGAAGGATGAAGTGAAGGCAGTTAAGATGATGAGAGCATGTAAGGCACCTGGTCTGGATGGATGCCATGCAGAATGTCTAAAAAAAGGAGGTACAGTGATGGTGGAATGGCTGGTGAGGTTATTTAATGTTTGTTTAAGAGAGGGTAGAATGCCGGAGGACTGGAGGAGTGCCTGTATAGTTCCATTCTACAAGGGAAAAGGGGACAAGTGTGAGTGTAGTAGTTTCAGAGGGATTAGTTTGTTAAGCATAGTTGGGAAGGCTTATGGGAGGATCTTGATTGAGAGGATTAGGAGGAACAGAGGGAGTAATTGGTGAGGAACAGTGTGAATTTAGGACAGGTAGAGGTTCCATAAATCAGATTTTTGTGGTAAGACAGATATGTGAGAAAGCTATAGGAAAGGGGAAGGACATTTTTTGGGCTTTTATGGATCTGGAAAAGGCTTACGACAGGGTAGACAGGAAGGTACTATGGGAAGTTTTACAGATATACGGGATAGAAGGAAAGCTTCTAGGAGCTGTTAAGAGTTTTTACGAAAGTAGTAGAGCATGTGTAAAGATTAGAAATGGAGAGAGTGAGTGGTTCGAGGTAAAGGTGGGACTTCGTCAGGGATGCGTTATGTCGCCCTGACTGTTCAATTTATACATGAAAGGGGTGGTGCGAGAGGTAAATGCAAGGATAGTGGGTCAGGGATTGGAGATGTTTAAAGAAAATGGAGAAAAGTGGGAGGTGAGCCAGCTGTTGTTTGCGGACAACACTGCCCTTGTAGAAGGATTAGAGGAGGGATTGAGGAAGTCAGGGATTGGAGATGTTTATAGAAAATGGAGAAAAGTGGGAGGTGAGCCAGCTGTTGTTTGCGGACAACACTGCCCTTGTAGAAGGATTAGAGGAGGGATTGAAGAAGTTGGTGACAGAGTTCGGGAGAGTGTGTGGAAGAAGAAAGTTGAAGATAAATGTGGGTAAAAGTAAGGTGATGAGATGTACAAGGGGTGAAAGTGGCCGCAGACTGGAAGTGAGCATAAAGGGAGAGCAACTGGAGGAAGTGGATAATTTTAGATATTTGGGTGTGAATGTGGCAGGAAAGGGTGGAGTGAAGGTAGAATGATTTAGAGAAGCGAGTAAAAGCCTTGGTGGATTAAAAAGTGTAATGAGGAAAAGACATTTGGGAATGGAAGCTAAGAGGAGATTGTATGAAGGAGTAATTATGCCAACAGCACTGTATGGGGCAGAAACATGGAACATAAGAGAGGAAGAGAGAAGGAGTTTGAATGTGTTTGAGATGAGGTGTCTGAGAAGTATGATGGGGGTTACTAGGCTGGATAGAGTCAGAAATGAGGAGGTGAAGAGAACAGGGGTGGTAAGGGAGTTGGGAGATAGGGTGGATGGAAGAGTATTGGGATGGTTTGGACATATGGAAAGAATGAGTGAAGAAAGACTAGTAAAAGAGGTATGGAAGGCAGATGTGGAGGGAGTGAACATGGGGGGGGGACCTAGGATGAGATGGATAGATGGGGTGAAAGGGGCTTTGGGGAAGATGGGAATGTCCGTTGATGAAGGATGGGAGAGGACAGAAGACAGGGATGAATGGAGAATGGTTCTATATGGATGATGATGTGATGCATGAGGTGGAATGGGTGGGGGGATGGGGGATGAGGTAGTATATGTGAGAAAATTCTGACGCAGCCTGAAGGGATTTCTCCCCGTCGTCTCCTTTTCTGCCAGAGGGGACGGAGGGGGGGGAGGGGGGTGCCGATTTAATGAAGCGGCCTTGCTGTGGATATGCTGTGTCTTGCAACATTGCCTCTGACCCAGGGCAGTGGGCAAGATGCAGGGATGACCCGTCATCCAGGAGGTGCCAAGATAAGAGGGAGGGTAGAAGGTGGAGAGGAGTGGAGTGTATTAGGGATGAAATGGGTGGGAATGGTTTTTATTCCTTTTTCTTTTTGGCTATCTCCCTTGTAAGGGGGAAATAGCCTTTGGTATATGTATGTGTGTATATATATCAGCTCCTGGCCGCATGTACAGTCAGTTCATTCTTACCTTACAATAAAGGAGACGAACTCACCATAACCTCTTCCTCTTCTCACAGTAGCAGCATCAGTACAACCCATTCACCTCCATTAGGAGGTGCAGTCCTGTGGGGCTGACATGCAAGCCTTCAGACTGTGTCAAAGATCTGTATCAACTTCAACTGTATTTCCTACACTTTCACACATGGAGAGCTGACAACTGGTGATGGTTCTCCTCTTCCTATCACTTTCAGTCAGTGACATAGAAACAGTCCCACACTAACATAACATGAACAACAGTCCAAACTTTCTTCCCAGATAGATTTGTGGGAGAATCTGAGGACTAGTGCCAGCCATTATGGGGTTGCATATTTTCCACTTAGTAAAATTTGAGGCAACAATCAAGAAACTCTCGACTATATTTTTTCACATACCTTTCCAAATTCAATTACAAACTACTCCAGTCTCTCTTCAGAATCAGTGACATACTTGATTTCCATAATGAACAAACAAATATACTAACCTCAAGGTATTTTGTTCACTTATATTCTGTGATCAAGGAGCCAAGATGAGAGGGAGGGAGGGATGGTAGATAGGAGTGAAATGGGGGGAGATAAAATGGGTGGGAGTGAAATTATGCCTTTTGACTTTGGCTACTTCCCTGGTAAGAGGGAAGAGACCTTGGTATATGCATGTATGTATGCCTATCTATATACCATGAGCTTTTTCCCCCTTATAAGGGAGGTAGCCTAGTCAAAGACTCCCACCCACTCCACTCCTTTGTATGTATGTATATATGTATTTACCTAGTTGTATTATACGGGAAGGGAGCTATGCTCGTAGTGACCTGTCTTTGTATCTTTCAGCATCTAGTTTTTTCTTGAATTCTCTTATGGTTTTTGCACACACTGTTGCCTTGTCCAATTTGTTCCAGACATCCACACATCCACCACTCTATGTGGGAAACTATTTTTTTTTCCGATCTCTTCTATAACTATCCTTTTTGAGTTTCTTTTCATGTCCTCTTGTTTTTTTTTTATCCCACTTTAATAAATCTTCTCTGTCAAGGACTTCCATGCCTTTCATGATTCTGTAAATGGCCAGTAGATCTCCTCTTTCTCTTCTTTGTTCCACAGCTGGTAGTTCCAGTTAGGACAATCTTTGTTTGTATGTCAATTTTGAAAGTGTTGGTGCCATCTTTGCTGTTGCTCTTTGGATTCTTTCTAATTTCTTTATATTCTTTTTTGTACTGGGTGTCCATAGTGTTGGAGTGTACTTCAATCTTGGTCTTATCAGTGTGACTAATATTTTCTTTACCAGTAACCTCATCCAAGTCATTAAAGGCCACCTTTATTGATCTTAGTAAATTGTAGGTTTCTCTATTTTGTTAATATGCTTGTCTGGTAACATGTCTTTATTATAATCACTCCTAGGTCCTTTTCAGAGCTAACTTTTTTTTACTTTGTACCAATTTCATATTGCCCTGATATTCTATTTTTACTTTTTCCAAACTCCATTATACTATACTTCTTTATGTATAAGTTCACTTCCCACTTTTGGCTCCATTCCCAGACTTTGTCCAGGTCTCTCTGTTGTGATTCACAGTCTTTTTCTGTACTTTCTTTAGTAGTTTTGCATCATCTACAAAGAAGTTCATACAACATTCTACACCTTCATCCATGTCATTGATGTATATGGCAAACAAAATTGGAGCTAATACAGAACCTTGTGGGACTCCACTTATCATTTCTTCCCAGTTTGAGTTTTTGTCTCTTAAGTACCACCCTCATTTCCTCCCGTTCAAGAAATCTTCCATAAATTTCAATAACTTTCCTTGCACACCTATTATTCTGAGTTTTCTTAGTAGCTTTTTGTGTGTTACTTTATCAAATGCCATTTGTAAATCTAGGAAAGAACAATCAGCCCATCCATCCCTTTCTTGTACTATTTCTATTAGCCTCAAGTAAAAACATATCAAATTAGTGGAACATGATCTTTCGTGTCTAAAGCCAAACTGTTTTGGATTAAGTATATTATTTTTTTCCAGATGTTTAATCCATCTACTTTTGATCATTTTTCACACTTTTAGCTACTGTGCTTGTAAGGGAGACCAGTCTATAGTTTGTTGGGTCTTCCTTATCTCCCCCTTTATATATATGTATTGGTACAATATTTGCATTTTTCCAATCTTGTGGTACCTTTCCTTTTTTGAGTGAATAATCAATTTTCTTATATATTTCGTCCATTAATTTATCTATACATTCTTTTAGTATCCAATTTGCAATACCATCCAGACCATATGATTTTCTAACATCAAGGTTTATTATTTGGTCCCTTATTTCTTCCTGCGACACAATTATTTCTTTCATGGGGTGGGTGGGGGTGGGGGATCTTTCAGTCTTTCATCCCAATTTTGTGTATTTTCAATTGTGAATACAGATTTAAAAGGTTTGTTCATAATTTCAGCCATTTCTACTTTTTCTATTTATTTGTCATTCCCTTGATGCAATTTCACTATTTCTTGTTTATTTTTCAATTTCCCACTTACATACTTACATACCAGTAGTTTAGGTTGGTCCTTACATTTGTCTATTATGTCTTTTTTCAAAGTTTCTTTTTTTTTTCTGCATATTTCTACATATTCATTTTTTAGTTTGATATATATTTGCCACTTACTCCATTTTTTTCTTACTTTTTCCATCTTTTCCATGCTTTGTCTCTTCTATCTTTAGCCTCACTACATTTTTTGTTGTACCACCTTTTCCTGCTTCTGCTTTGGTATGTATTTATCTACTCTTTCTTCATACATTCCATTTCTCTTCCATCTTTGTTTTTTCATTAAAGAAGTTTTCCCAATTTACTTTTTGAAAGAATTTTCTGAGCTTTTCTAAATCCATTTTGTTGTACATTATCTTATTTTTCTGTGTTTCTCATTTCTTCCCAGATAAATTTCTTCTTTTAGTTCAAACTCTATTAGTATGCAGTCACTTTTCCCAATTGGTGTCTTGTATTCCATTTTATCCACAATTTCAGGCTCTGACGTATATATTAAGTCTAGTCTCGACAATTCTTCATTGTTTCTTATCTGGTATTTTCCTTTACTCATTGAATCACTGTGTATTCAATAGTCATATCCAGTAGTATATTTCCCCAAAGGTCTTCTCCACCTTTCACTGTCATTTTTTCCCAACATATTTCTTTAGTTAAAGTCACCCATAATTACTAAGTTTCCTCCTTCTTTCAGTAATTCATTTGATGCATGCTTTGTGTCTTCCAACATTATGGAATGATCACTCTCTGTCCAAGAATATGTTTTTGGGGATACATACATTACTACAAATTTTCTACTTTTCAAGTCACTGTTTTCAACTTTTATCATAATCAATTCCACATTACTTTTTCCTTCTGTTATTTTTGTCACATTTAAGCCTTTCTTTGTCAAAAACATGACTCCTCCACCTTGTTTTTCCTTTCTATTTTTCATCCAAAGGTTGTATAAACCTTGTCCCACAGTATTAGGTGGTAGTTGATTTTTCAATTTCATCTCCACAATTCCCATTATATCCTGTATCTCATCTCCCAGATAGTTATTTAATTCATTTAGTCATGAAATCATGCCATCTATGTTGGTATATATTATTTTTAATTTTTTCTTTCTCCTTTTTTGTTTATTGTGTTTCCTTTTTTTTCATATATCATTTTCTCAGCCTCAGGTCTAGTACTCTCAAAAAAAAAAAAAAAAAATCATTCTTTTCAGTCTCTGTTCTTCTCTCATTTGTTCATTTGCTTCATTTCTTAGTGTCTTTTCCCTCTCTTTTTTCTCATTGCTCATTTCTTTTTTATCCATACATTTTTGTAATTTTCACTGTTTGCTAACATTGTATGTAAGTATGTATGTGTGTATGTATGCATGTATGTATATATATTCTGTGCTCCAGGAAACAGTTTTCACTTTACAGTATATCACTTCAAAAGCAAAGTCCATCACCCCATGATGTCCATATGACTTAATAACCACTACTCTGTGTAAAGTATTGTCCTGGTAGCCAGCAGGATGATTAATATGAGGAACTTTTTTTTTTTTTTTTAAGCAGTGGGTGAGATATATGGAGGACCAATCATCCAGGAGGATCCAAGATAAGATAGAGGGAGGGGGGTGAATGGGAGTGGATATGTGGGGATGGAATGGGAGACAGTGGTTTTTATGCCTTTGATTTTGGGCTACCTATGTTGTACATACATACATACATATATATATATATATATATATATATATATATACATACATATATATATTTGGCTACCTATGTTGTAATGGGGAAAAAGCCTTTGGTATATGTATGTATATGTATGTTTGCAAACCATATTAAATCACAATTGAGACCACTGATTCTCTGCACTCTAGTTTGTGAATCACTAATCTAATACACTGGTATATTAAAAAGCATCAACAACTTTCAAGAGCTTAAATGTTACTCACCAAATTAGCCCTGAGAGAGGCACAGGTGCATGCTAGGCTGCGAATGTGGGAACAATTCTCTGGGGTTAGAGGTTTTTCAATGCATGCCAAGAGAGCATACAACCACTGTCCCTGAGATTCCGTAAAATTTAAAACCTCCAGCCACTGCACATGCCACTCTAGCAACTGCTGGATGAGAGGCTGTCGAGGGAATTATAGATTAGCATGACAGTGAAAGAATATGCTGGAGGACAAAAATTCATCCATACTATCTACCTTTCCCACATCATTCTTTACTATTTATCAACCTATTACATGTCACATATAAATAATGGCATGCAAAGAGGGGAGGTAAGGGGGCTATGGCTCTGGGTCATCCAAATGGGGAGGGGCCTCTAATCAGATCATTTGGGAAAAAACTGAATAAATTTGGTTGATTTATATCTAAATTGAATAAAGTATTTATTTAATCCTTTATCTGTGTTTACATATTCAAAACATCTTCCTTTCTCATATTTCTTAGTATTAGGCCTTATACTCGAATCTTTGGGGCACAAAATCAAGGAGTTGGCCCCAGACATCATCAGACCTCCACATGCCACTGCATATAAAGTATGGTGGATTGGCATGGAAAATAAACACTTTTACCCCTTTCATTTTGAACACAATTGTGCCTTTAACTCCTTCCTGCATAAACTACAACCTCTCATGACTTCATTCACATAATCATCATGCATTTTCCTTAGTCTACATGCTCTCACAACACTAATGATTCATGCATTTTTCAAGGATATCTATTTTTGTCCATTCTCACATGATGAAACCACCCAATGTGAAATTCTTTAACTATTACACACAAACCACACACACCATGCAAATCAAATCGAAGGCCCACTCATCTCAGCATCTCATGGGTGAAGGGTTCTGTCCTTTGACATACCACTTTGGTCAAAGGTAAGCAAGGCACAGTACTTCCACAGCAGGGTCCAACAGTCAAGAGCTGGTTTATCTGAACTGCTTCATCATGAGGCCAATTCCCAACCTTATGAAGCAGCTGAAGTAAACCACCTCTGGCTGTTGGGTCCTGCTATGAAAACGCTGTATTTCACTGCAATGCCCTTGACCACAGCAGTGTGCAGAGGGACAGGGATGATCCTTCATCCATGAGGTGCTGAGACAGAATCAGTGTTAAGGGATTTCAATTGTGTATGAAGTGAATGAAAGCTTTGACTCAGCCACTCCCTTATAATAATAATTACCTGTTTGATATTCAGGACAATACTAAGAAGAGGTTTTTTGCCTTCTACAAGATCAGGTTTAGGAGTTGAGACTGATGTCTTTTGCAGAAGTGACAATTGATAGCTATTGCCAAAGCATATCTTACACCATTCTTCCATCCGCTCCTTTCCTGGCTGTCCATCCCATCAAGAAAAAAAATATGTATCTTCATTATAAAGAACATCTTTCACTCACAAACTTATCATGTATTTATTACAGAAGTTCATCACATCATGAAGAAAAGATACATATATAACACACTGGTTCAGCCTGGCAGATAAACCATATGAGAAAAGACTAAAAGTACGGGGTCTATCAACACTGAAAGATCAAAGAGAAAGAGGTGATATGATTAGTGTTCAGGTCATTAAAGGGGATATATTGCATTGATCTGATTAAAGATGGAAGGGTTTTAAGAGGTCATGGAATTAAATTAAGACCACATGTCGAAAGGATGTGAAGAAATACAGTTTTCCATATAGATGTATAAAAAAACATGTGTAATAGCTTAGGTGATATAGCCCAAGCTCAACCAATACTCAAGTTTAAATCCAAATATGATAACTGGCAATCAAAGACATAGATTAATTTGGAATTCTACATGAATTTCAGTCTAGATATGTTAAAAAATTAAAGAACAGGAAACGGAACCCTACAAGCACTGTTCCTTTCCTGTATACTACAATTAGGTAAATAAACACACACACCTTATAGTGTTGGACATGGGTTATGCAATTATTTGATTAAAAACAGAAACAAAAAACAGGGCAGAGGAATTATGTTCTTGGCCAAGAAAAACTTGAATGTGATGAAGGGTACCAAGCATAAAAACAGTATTTACCTATACTCGTTGCATTGAGAAATGGTCATTAGGGCGGAGCGCTGGGAGTCCCCCGTGTTGCCACATATAATTATTTTATCATTTTATTTTATCTTATAATTTTATTTTACATTTTTATAATGTTGCCACATATAATTATATTATAATTTTTTGTCACACACCACCACTGAGATAAAAATCAAAGTAATGTTTTCTATACAAAGGTTTTGTTTCCTTGAGTCATAGACATGGCATATGAGCAAGAGAGAGCGACATATCCGCTACATCTATTCTCTGGCCCCGCCCCCCTCACACTGCATTCAGTGTGAGCCAAGCGGGCCATGTTATATATGGAGATATGGCAACACTGGGAAATCTCCTAACCCAGCCTTAGCAGTCACTTCTCGTTGCGCTGACTATAGTTGTATTATATGGGAAGGGAGCTATGCTCATGGTGACCCATCAGCATCTAGTTTTTTCTTAAATTCTTGTATGATTTTTGCACACAATGTTGCCTTGTCCAATTTCTTTCAGATATCCACCACTCTGTAGGAAACTTTTTTTTTTTCAGATCTCTTCTATAACTATACTTTGAGTTTTTCTTCATGTCCTCTTGTTTTTCATTTATCCCACTTTAACCTCTTCAATAGGCCTTAAATCTCGCGGGCAGCAGCCGCTGCCAGCCGTATGATGTGTCGTAATAATACTCGCATCATAAAATATAGTCACCGCTTATATCGATCGTTCTCTCTTTCACCCGTGAATTTTGATAACCATAGAAAATGTGATTAAAGACAGTTTAGAGAGTATGTCATTACGCAGGGGCAACTACAATAAATATAATCAAGACGCCGATATGGCAGCCTCACGTATCCACTTGCTCCTCATGCCGCCTACGTATGCGGCACCGTATGGAAGGGGTTAATAAATCTTCTCTGTCAAGGACTTCCATGCCTTTCATGATTCTGTAAATGGCCAGTAGATCTCCTCTTTCTCTTCTTTGTTCCAGGATTGGCAGTTCCAGTTTGGACAATCTTTGTTCATATGTCAATTTTGAAAGTGTTGGTGCCATCTTTGTTATTGCTCTTTGGATTCTTTCTAATTTCTTTATATTCTTTTATGTGCTGGGTGTCCATAGTGTCACAGTGTACTCCAATCTTGGTCTTATCAGTGTGACTAATATTTTCTTTACCAGTGCCTCATCCAAGTAGTTAAAGGCCACCTTTATTGATCTTAGTAAATTGTAAGTTTCTCTGACTATTTTATTAATATGCTTGTCGGGTGACATGTCTTTGTTAATAATTAATTACTCCTAGGTCCTTTTCAGAGCTAACTTTTTTTACTTCCTTTATACCAATTTCACATTGCCCTGATATTCTATTTTTACTTTTTCCAAACTACATTATACTACATTTCTTGATGTTGAAGTTCACTTCCCACTTTAGGCTTCATTCCCAGACTTTGTCCAGGTCTCTCTGTAGTGATTCACAGTCTTTTTATGTACTTACTTTCTTTAGTAGTTTTGCATCATCTGCAAAGAAGTTCATACAACATTCTACACCTTCATCCATGTCATTTATATATATGGCAAACATTATCGGAGCCAATAAAGAACCTTGTGGGACTCCACTCATCATTTCTTCCCAGTTTGAGTTTTTGTCTCTAAGTACCACCCTCATTTTTCTCTCGTTCAAGAAATCTTCCACAAATTTCAATAACATTCCTTGTACACCTATTATTTCAAGTTTTCTTAGTAGCTTTTTGTGTGGTACTTTATCAAATCCCTTTTGTAAATCTAGGAAAGTACAATGAGCCTATCCATCCCTTTCTTGTGTTATTTCTATAAGCCTTGAGTAAAAACAAATCAAGTTAGTGGCACATGATCTTCCACATCTAAAGCCAAATTGTTTTAGATTAAGTGTGGAAATTATCATAATAAAAGTTAAAGACAGCAATATGAAAAGTTGTTTGTGGTGATCTATGTGCCCTCAAAAATGGGCTCTTGGAAAGAGGGCGAGCATTCAAAAATGTTAGAGGATACAAGGCATTCATTAAATGAGATGCTGAAGGATGGAGGTAACCTGGTACTTATGGGAGATTTTAACTGCAAAGAAATCTATTGGGAAGAGATGACAGTGAAAGACAGAGAGGATCTATGGAGAAAGGTATTACTTGACACAACCATAGAACATACAATGACGCAATGTGTAAACGAAAATACCAGGTACAGAGGTAATGAAGAACTTTCAAGACTAGATTTAACATTTATAACAGAACCTGAAATTGTGGATAAAATTGAATACAAGACACCATTTGGAGTGACCACATACTAATAAAGGCTGAAATAAAGGAAGAAATATATATGAAGAGAAATGAAAAATACAGAACAGAAAGATTAATGTACTACAAAACAAACTTTGGGAAACTTAGATTCTTTCAAAATGTAAATTGGGAAGAATTCTATATTGAATGGACAAAAGTGGAAGAGAAATGGACTATCTTGATGGAAATCTATAATACATAAATATACCAAAGGCTTTTTTCCGCCTTACATGGGTGGTAGCCAAAAAACAAAAGCATAGAAACCACTCCCACCCATTCCATCCCCTCCATACTCCACTCCCCTCCCTCTTATCTTGGCACCTCCTGGATGATGGGTCATCCCTGCATCTTGTCCACTGCCCTGGGTCAGAAGCAGTGTCACAAGACACAGCACATCCACAGCAAGGCTGCTTCATTAATTCAGCGACCCCCCCCCCTCTCTGTCCCCTCATGCAGAAATGGAGAAGATGGGGAGAAATCCTTTCGGGCTGCATCAATTCATTTCTCATACATACTCCCTCACCCCCTATCCCCACCCACTCCCCCTCATGCATCACAGCATCATCCATACCCAATCTTTCTCCATTCACCCCTATCTTGTGTCGTCTCCCGTCCTTCCTCAACAGACATTCTCTTCTTTCACAATGCACCTTTTACTCCATCCATCCATCTCATCCTAGGTCGCCCCCTCATGTTCACTCCTTCCACCTCTACCTTCCACACCTCTTTTACTAATCTTTCTTCACTCATTCTTTCCATGTGTCCAAACCATCCTAATACTCTTTTATCAACCCTATCTCCCAACTCCTTTTCCAGGTCCTGATACCACAGCATCTTCATCATGGGACTACACCCCAACCCCAAGAATTGGGGGCCAAAGAGCAGCAAACATCCCTGGCCAACATTGTACCAATATATAAAAGAGGAAACAAAGAAGAACCAACTAATTACAAACCAGTCTCCCTCACAAGCACTGTAGCCAAAATTTTTAAAAAAAAAAAAAAAAAAAAAAAAAAAAAAATGATCAAGAATAGATGGGTAAAGCATCTGAAAGAAAACAACATAATAAAATCGAGACAATTTGGATTTTGACAGGGAAGATCATGTACTACAAATCTAATCTGTTTCTACTCAAGACTAATAGATATAATACAAGAAAGGGATGGATGGGCTGATTGTGCATTCCTAGACCTACAAAAAGCCTTTGAAAAAGTACCGCACAAAAAATTATTTAAATAATTGGAAAACATAGGAGGGATACAAGGCAACCTACTAAACTGGATGGAGGATTTCCTGCATGGTAGAAAAATGAGAATAGTGCTCAGAGAAAAGTGTTCAGGTTGGGAGGTGACTAGTGGAGTTCCATGGGGATCAGTATTGGCTCCAATAATGTTTGCTATTTATGTGAATGACGGATGAAGATGTCGAATGTTACATGAGCTTCTTTGCAGACAATGCTAAATTGTCGAGGAAAGTGAAAACCAAAACAGATTGTGAATCACTACAGAGACCTAAACAAGGTTTGGAAATGGAGTCAGAAGTGGAAAGGGGACTTCAACATTAAGAAATGTAGCATAATGAAGCTCGAAAAAATATATATATAAATATATATATATACAAATATATATATATATATACATATATATATATATATATACACACATACATACATATACCAAGGCTTTTTCCCCCTACCAGGGAGGTAGCCAAAAAGGAAAAGGCATAAAATCATTCCCATCTGCTTCTGACCCAGGGCAGTGGACAGGGTGCGGGGATGACCCGTCATCCAGGAGGTGCTAAGATGGGAGGGAGGGTGGAGGGGTGTGGAGTGTTTTTGGGAATATATATATATATATATATATATATATATATATATATATATATATATATATATATATATATATATATATATATATATATACTGTATATACATATCAGGACAATATACAATTGGAACAAAGGAAGTGAAGAAAGTGGGATATGAAAAAGACCTGGGAGTAATTATCTAAAATGGCTTTTTCCTTGATGAACAAATAAACAAAAATGTCAAAGAATCCTACAACTTGCTAAGATCAATAAAAGTGGCTTTTGCCTATTTAGATGAAGAAATAGTTACAAAATTTGTCACAATAAGGCCTAGACTGGAGTATGCAACACTTTGGTCACCCAATACCAAAAAGAATATAAAGAAAATTGAAAGAATCCAGAGAGCAACCATGAAAATGGCCCCAGCACTTTCAAACCTGTCATATGAGGAGAGACTGACTAAATTGAAATTACCGACTTTGAAACAAAGAAGAGAGGCGGCCTACTAACCATCTACAGAATCATGAAATACACGGAAGTCCTTGATAGAGAGGACTTGCTAAATTGGAACAAGAGAAACACAAGAGGACATGAAAAGAAACTCAAAAAGGAAAGTTATAGAAGAGACCTGGTAAAAAAAAAAAAAAAAAAAAATTCCACAATGTGTTGGACATCTGGGCCCGTACACACAAAACTTGTTAGCACTAACAAATAGCTGTTAAGGGTAACAAATTCCTGTTAAGGCTAACATTTAGCTGTTAAGCACTAACAGTGGATACAGAAAACTTGTTAGGGCCTTAAAAGTACTGTTAAGGTAAAAGTGCTGTGGAGGACAATTAAGCTCTTAGCAAATTCCTGTTAGTAAAGAAGATGGCAGAGCAACAAAAACTACAGAGACGACAGCGAGTATATCGACAGCGACGGGACATATTTAACAAGTAGAATGACGACAAACTCATTAAACGCTTCAGGATGAACCGTGCTGGTATAATAACAGTGGCTGATTTAGTGAGGGACCAACTTCAGTCCCGAATGAGGAAGATGAACTGTTCGACGATGCAGCTGAAGGGGACATAGGTGCAGATGAAGAAGAAGAGCCAAGTGAAGCAGAGATACCTCCTAATCCTGGTAGACCAGCTGGCCGTAACGGACATCCATTTCGAGATTACATTGCCAATCTTCATTTCAGGTATGTGCTACTTATCCTTATCAATTTTTCTGAATGTACTGTACAATACAGTATACTGTATACATTACAATATATGTTCACTAAATTAATAAATGGTTAAGTACAGTACAGTATAGTACTGTACTTAATTACCCTTGCTCAGAGATGCAGTACTGTGCATAAATATTTGTGATTGGTGCCAGTCTTATTTTCTAAACTGTACTAAATTTTTGTACATTATTTTATATTGCAGTTGACCAGTGGCTGAGTGAGGTATCATGAAGGTGTGATTGCTGTTGTACTACAAAGTTTTCATTCCACTTATAGTCAAAAGTGAAAGATAAAATGAAATGAAACAAATACAGTTTATAAAATAATATAATTTGTATTTTTTTCCTTTACATACATGCTACAGTATATAATCTTATGGATCTCATGAAGATTGTCCACCCTAAGCACGTTAGGATGGACAATCTTCATGAGAGTGAGACTGGGTGGGCAATCTTCAGCTGACCCGACCATTCCCTAACCTAACCTAAACTTTGGTGTTGGATGCCGCGATCAGTGGGGCATACGAGCTCAGTTGGGGTGGACAATCTTCATGAGAGCGCGGCTGGGGTGGACAATGTTCAGTTGGGTGTACTCAGGTGGACAATCTTCATGAGATCCAATCTTGTTAATAAATAAATAATTAATTTATATTTCATATACAGTACAGGCAAGCTACAGTACTCCAATATACTGTATAATCTTAATAAATAAATTAATATATTTTTATTTCCTCAGCATAAATTTCTACTGTACCAATGTATACAAACATATGGTGCGATGCGCCTTCGTCCAAAAATATGTCGTTGGTTAATAAGTACGCCTAAAAAAAACCATACATACAATATTTATGTGCTATCATGATACTCTATTAATAAATTCTGAACAACTGCATTAATAACACTGTTTTATGTGTGCAATTTTTAATAATATGTCCATTTACATGTTCATAAGCTGTTAACTTCAGCATTGTTTACCGGGACTTGACAAACAACTGTTTACTAGCTAACATTTGTTAGTTAAGCATTGGTGCATAACTTTTTGTGATTTTCTGTTAGCTAGCAGAGATTGTTAAGGCTAACAAAAAAGTTTTGTGTATACGGCCCCTGGAACGCACTGGACAAAATAATAGCGTGTGCAAAAACCATACACAAATTTAAGAGCAAAATAGACACTGAGACATAAAGACAGAACACCACAAGCGCAGCTCCCCTTCCCATAAGATACAACTAGGTAAATACATATTCATACATTTATACACATCAAATCCATAGAGCGGCGACCAAGATGGCACCTACACTATCAAATTTGACATACGAACAAAGATTGGAGAAATTACATCTGATAACACTAGAGCAGAGAAGGGAGAGAGGCAATTTGTTGACCATTTTTAGAATTATGAAAGGAATAGTTCTTGTTAGGGATGACCTATTAAAATGGGACAAGAGAAACAAGAGGACACACAAAAAAACTAAAGAAAGAGTTATAGAAGAGACCTGAAAAAGAACAGTTTCCCACACAGGGTAATTGACATCTGGAACAAATTGAACAGTGAAACAGTTAATGCCAAAAATATACACGAATTCAAAAGCAAACTAGATATAGAGAGATACAAAAACGGGTCAACACGAGCATAGCTCCAGTCCCGTTAAATACAACTAGGTAAATACTAGGTAAACTTGCAGCATGACAATAATTTAGACATAAAACAAAAAATTGCAACTTACCAAGTGAAATGGTGGTTTGGGAATATTTCCTTCTCTCAGCTTTGCAATGTGTTCTCGGACATCGGTAAAAGACTTGATGATGTCCTTTTGGGTTTGTAGGGATGGGGCATAGCCAGGAGGTGCAGCAACTTTGGAAAGAGGCTGTTGGAAAGGCAAAATAATAAGTTCTCCTATATAAAAATATCTATCTATCTATAACAAGGGTTTCTTTTCCCTTATTAGGGAAATAGCCAAGTCAGACATGCACCCATTCTACTCTCACCCACTAACCTTGTTTCCCTCTTATCTTGTCTCCTTTTGGATGAAGGGTCATCCCTATTTCCTGTACATTGCCCTCACCCTACTACTTTCAGCCAATGACTTACAGTCTCATCCCAATACAACACAGACATCAGTCCAAATTCTCTTCTCTGAGAGATCTGTAGAACCAATGCCAGCAATGGGATATGGGTTTCCTACTCAGCGAAACCCAAGGCAACAATTATTACTGTTACCACCTAATGTAAGTGTAACTGTTGATAAAAAGATGCACCCACCTTAACTTGAGGTCCAACCTTCTTTAGCTTTTTCCGATCAACTTCCACTGTAACCACACTATCACATTTTTTGGCTTCATACCTGAAAAGTTCATTAAGTTTTGTAGTACATCATTTATTCAAAAAGTGATCATTCAATGAATGAACAGAGATAAAATACAAAACAGATGAATACAAAATAGAAAAAACATACAAAATCTGTTCAGTCTAGCTCACAATATACATACATATACCTGACCTCCAACATTCAAATTTTTTATGTATAAAATTCATTGTGTTGCATAGGTCGTGTTTTTTTATGATTTTGGCTCCTTATGACATTGAAACTTATTCAGGTGCCTGCTGGTGGTTATTTCTATGCACATGGAATGAGTCTTGAAATTGATTCCTTGTCCCCAACTCTTGAGAATGTTGGAAATCAGGTGTATAATTATTTCCTAATACTTTTAGTAACTCTTTGACATGTACTGCATGGTATATGCTATTAACCCTCGACATTTGAGTAGAAGGGACAGCACAGTGTTATCAGGGTAACCCTTAGAGTTTCCTAATATCTGTTCAAACACTTGCTGATATACTCTGGTACCTCGATACCCTTTTTTTTTTTTTTTTTTTTTTTTTTTTATGTCTCCTGTCTCAAGTTCACAAATATGGGATTCAAGAAACAATTAATTAAAATAGGATGGCTTAAACCTCCTGATATAAATATAGAAGAGAGGACACTTAAGACACGAGAGTAATAATTGCCCACTTGTACTAAGGTCCTTCATGAAAGCAATACCAACTGAGTGAGCCTGGAAATGTACATGTCTCAAATGTAGACACTACAGATAAAACACTGAACACATCTTACACAACAAAAACACTCACCCTATTCAGAAAGCAAAACATGATCTCTTTCTTGAGTGAAATCTGGGCCAACTCAGTCACTGTGGCTGGATTCCTGGGACCCATAGGTCTCCTGCAAGCCAAGGCAACAGATTGATTGGTAGACTAACAGAGATATGCAGGTGGAAAGATAATAAGGAGTGAACTGAATATAAACATGAAATGTCATGATTAAAGGAAAAGCTACTGGTCTGATATAAAACAAGATGGACTAGCGGCAGGTATCTGTAAGTAGTGGTCTTGAAAGATGGAGAGGAAAAGAAAGAGAAGAGAAAGCAAGAGAAACACAAAATGAGAGACAAGAGAGTAAGATGTGAGTGTGAAATGAAACTGAGAGAGAAATGAAATGGAGACATGAGAGAGAGAGAGAGAGAGAGAGAGAGAGAGAGAGAGAGAGAGAGAGAGAGAGAGAGAGAGAGAGAGAGAGAGAGAGAGAGAGAGAGAGAGAGATGGAGAAAGATATGAGAGATGAGAGAGAGATATATGAAAGAGAGAGAGAGAGAGAGAGAGAGAGAGAGAGAGAGAGAGAGAGAGAGAGAGAGAGAGAGAGAGAGAGAGAGAGAGAGAGAGAGAGAGAGAGAGAGAGAGAGAGAGGAAGAGAGAGACAGAGAGGAAGAGGGGGAGAGAGAGGAAGAGGGGGAGAGAGAGGAAGAGGGGGAGAGAGAGGAAGAGGGGGAGAGAGAGGAAGAGGGGGAGAGAGAGGAAGAGGGGGAGAGAGAGAGAGAGAGAGAGAGAGAGAGAGAGAGAGAGAGAGAGAGAGAGAGAGAGAGAGAGAGAGAGAGAGAGAGAGAGAGAGAGAGAGAGAGAGAGAGAGAGAGGGAGGGAGGGAGGGAGGGAGAGAGGAAGAGAGAGAGAGAGAGAGAGATAGAGGGAGAGGAAGAGAGAGAGAGATAGAGGGAGAGAGAAAGAGAGAAAAAGAGATAGAGGAAGAGAGAAAGAGAAACAGAGAAAGAGAGAGGGAGAAAGAGAGAGGGAGAGAAAGAGAGAGATGGAGAGAGAGAGAAAGAAAGAGGGAGAGAGAGAGAAAGAGGGAGAGAGAGAGAGATAGAGAGAGGGAGAGATAGAGAGAGAGAAAGAGAGGGAGAGAGGGAGAGAGAAAGAGAGAGAGAGAGAGGGAGATAGAGAGAGAGAAAGAGAGAGAGAGAGAGAGAGAGAGAGAGAGAGAGAGAGAGAGAGAGAGAGAGAGAGAGAGAGAGCCATAAGCCTTCCCAACTACACTTAACAAGCTGATCCCTCTGAAACTACTACATTCACTCTTGTCCCTTTTTCCCTTATAAAGTGGATCTACACAGGTACTCTTCCAGTCCTCTGGCACTCTACCCTCTCTTAAACAAATGTTAAATAACCTCACCAGCCAATCCACCTTTACTGTACCTCCTTTTTTCAGACATTCTTCATGACATCCATCCAACTCAGGTGCCTTACCTGCTCTCATCATCTTAACAACTGCCTTCACTTCATCTTTCCTTATTTCTCCTTTTTCCTCACTCATCACTCATTTTCTTAGCACTTCTCACTGCAACTACCTTTCCCTCCCTATCCTCCTTCACATTTAGCAACACCCTAAAATACTCTGCCCACCTTCCTCTCACTGCCAGCTCTTTATTATCATCTCTCCATCTGCACCTTTTACCTTTTCTTCTCTACTTGATTCGCCTCCTCTTCCTCTCTTAATTTCTTTCCAAAACATCTTTTTATTACTTTCAAAATTTTCTATCATACTCTTACCCCATTTCCAGTAACAATATATATGTGTGTATGTATATATATATATATATATATATATATATGTATGTATATATATGTCAACAGAGAACTGGCCTGGAAACTGACATGAAGGACCGTCAACAGGTAGCTTCATGCTAAGGTCTTACAAGAGAGAACCATCTCCCTGATGCCCATCTTTTCTCAGCCTTGCATGACTCATCTTCTAGAATTACTGGTGCAATCCCCAAGGAGCTGACACTGACTCTGGACTGGGCCCAAGATATCTTTATCACCTTTGTACTTCCTCCAGTTTTTCCCATAACATGAGCTGACAAATGGCAATTGCTTCCCCCCTACTACTTAGCTGGTAACACATAAACAGCCCCACACAAATAAACCATAGACACAGGGGTGGAAAGGGAGTTGGGAGATAGGGTTGATGAAAGAGTATTAGGATGGTTTGGACATATGGAAAGAATGAGTGAAGAAAGATTAGTAAAAGAGGTGTGGAAGGCAGAGGTGGAAGAAGTGAACATGAGGGGGCATCCTAGGATAAGATGGATGGATGAGGTAAAAGGGGCATTACTAAAGGGAGGAATGTCTGTTGAGCAAGGATGGGAGAGGACAGAAGATAGGGGTGAATGGAGAAGGGTTGTGTATGGATGATGCTGTGATGCATGAGAGGGAGTGAGTGGGGAGTATGTATGAGAAATAAATAGGCACAGCTTGAAGGGATTTCTCCCTGTCTTCTCATTTTCTGCATGAAGGAGAGGGGGGTTGCCAAATTAATGAAGCAGCCTTGCTGTGGATGTGCTGTGTCTTGCAACACTGCTTCTGACCCAGGGCAGTGGACAAGATACAGGGATGAACCATCATCCAGGAGGTGCCAAGATAAGAGGGAGGGAAGAGGGTGGAGGGGAGTGGAGCATGGAGGGGATGGAATGGGTGGGAGTGGTTTTTATGCCTTTTTCTTTTGGCTACCTCCCATGTAAGGGGGAAAAAAGCCTTTGGTATATGCATGTATGTATGTACCAATCCAATGTTTCTTCGCAGGGAGATCTGTGGGTTTCCAATCAGTTAATTTAAGGCAACAGTTATCAATATCACTGATAGACACTGAAATTACCTACATGACTTGGTGTAGATATTCCTCAGCAGATGATGGTGGAACAGAAAGATCAACCTTCTGGGGCATCTTACCAACTGGGAGAGCTGGACACAGCAACCTGTCATCTGACCCAGAATCATCCGAATCACTACCCATGATGCAGCTTATCACCTGCCTAAATACAGAAAAATGAAATTTAAAAATTATGTTATATAGGATAACAGAAAAGACATAATTAGTACAATAGTAAGAAGGCATACTAAGTTACACTAAAATTCAGTCCTAATACACTATATACATACATGTATATAGCAATCACATTTAACTCTACTTGTTTAAAAGAATCTCCTGCCCATTTATATACATAATATTAGCAGTGATGGGGCAGTCAACCGCAACAAAAGATGCAGGCAAAGGCCTAGCCATGAAGAAAAGAATTCATAAAAAAGAGAATCCATGAACTTGAAACAGAGTTCAATGAGCTCTGAATACAATACCATCAGACTGAGCACAAATGGGCAAATATAAATATCAACCCAACTCTAAAAGAGACTGTTGACAGAGCATTCCTAGATGATGGAATATCAGAACTCTCATCAGATCAAACAAAAAAAAATTAGCCAACTTAAACAGAGGCCAAATCAAACACTTACGCCCAATAAAAAAAGGTACATCAACTTAACCAATAAGACTGTACACTCCTTGATAACCACGTGGCATGGAATACACATTATGTCCCCCACGACCTGACGCTACTTTGACAGTGCGACCCTGCTTGACCTGACCTAACCTAATCCAGTGCGATTATGTAATTACACACCATAGATTATGTAATTACACCCATGTGGTATATATATCGACTCCTGCCACATGTAAAACCAGTTTACTCTTACCTTACAATAAAGGAAACAAACTCACCAAAACCTCTTTCTCTTCTCACAGTAGCATTGCTACACTGGTGACCATTTGGAGTGACAATGGACCCATCTACCACTGCTACCCCCAATGCCATGCTGCCCACTACCAACACTGTCAATGCCATCTCCCTGAACCTGCCACCCTTCTCCACGGTCAACACTCCCTCCTGGTTTTGCTGGACAGAGACCCAGTTCCGCCTGTGGAATATCAGCACATCCAAAACAAAGGCAGACTATGTTCTCGAGGTGATCCCCAAGGATGTGTTCCCACTTATCTCCAAATGGCTCAATCAACACCACGGCATTATCCGATATGATGTTCTGAAACAGTACCTGCTTCAGGAATTCATGCCATTAGCGGCCTCCAGAGCTGCAAAAATCCTCCAACTCTCCCAACAGCCACTGGGGGACATTAAACCAAGTACAGCATACCTTGAGATGATGTCTATCACCCGCCTCCCACCCACAGCCAACGGAACCAACAGGAACGTTGATATACTTTGTCAATTGTGGCTCATGCACCTCCCAGCGCCTGTCCAATCCGCCCTTGGCAATGCCAAGGACATGACCACCGATGAAGTTTCACAGGAGGCGGACCATCTCATCGATGCCTAAGCCACCACAGCAAGGAGTCAGGATGTCTGTGCTGCTGACAATGTCATAGACGAAATCACCACCACAGCAGCATTGCCAACAGGCGCCAACAACTCCAGCAAAAGCAATGACACCAGGCCACTGCCCCTCTACACCTGTGCTACTACGACACAAGTTTCGGTGCCTTTGCCAAGAAATGCCAACCAGGATGTACCTGAACAAAAAATGCCTAAAAGGGCCACCGTCCATCACGATGGCCTCTACAGGCGCAAGGGGCCTCTACATCAATGAAAAGGCCTCTAAATGTCATTTCCTTGTCAACACTGGTGCCTGCAGGTCTATATTTCCTGCATCCACTGCCAAATGCCGGGTCCCCAAGGACATTGGTATTAGGCTTGTCACCGATAACACCACTACCATAGCCACTACGGGTGAAAATGTCTGCACCTCACCTTCGGGAGTCGCCACTACTCCTGAAACTTCATTCTGGCAGACATCAAAACACCCCTCCTCAGTGCTGACTTCCTCACTCATTACAGGTTACTGGTTGATGTAGCCAATAGCCACATAGTCTGCACAACCACATCTGCCTCGACACCCCTGCAAATTGCACCACAGCCAACTATGGTTGCTGCCATCGATGCTAAAATGCCCTATACCCACCTGCTCAAGGAATTCCCTGACAATTTCAAGCCTGAGCTGTGACAGACACCAGCTAAACATGGCATGTACCACTACATCAAGACATCTGGGCCCCTAGTATTTGCCAAATACCGCCACCTACTGCCCAAGAAACTCGCCATCACCAAGAAAACCTTCCAAGAGATGGAGAGACTAGGCCTCTGCCAAAAGGCCTCCAGCCCTTGGTCCTCCCCTCTCCACCTCGTCAAGAAGAACGATGGTTCCTGGGACCCCTGTGGAGACTACTGGCAGCTGAACATGATGACAGAACCTGACCACCAACCACTCCCAAACATCGCCAATGTCACCACATACCTCAACGGCACCAAGATCTTTTCAACACTGGACCTCCTGAAAGGCTAATACCAAGTTCCGGTACATACAGACAACATCCCAAAGACTGCCATCACCACCCCCTTTGGGATGCAAACTTTTAAGTGCTCCTGCTTCGGCTCGCGAAACTCAGGTGCGACCTTCCAGCATCTAATGGACGGCATCCTCAAGCAGCCTTGACTTCTACATCTGCTATGTTGACAATATTCTGGTCTTCTCCAACTCACCTGACCAGCATCTTCAACATCTACGGACCATCCTCGACCGTCTCCAGGACAACGGCTTTGTCATCCGCTTTGACAAATGCAGCTTCAGGAATAATTCTGTCCCATTTTTGGGACACTTCATCTCTCCTGTCAGCATTTGTCCACTGCAGGTTAAAGTCGCCGCAGCCTACAAATTTCCCAAACCCACTACCATCAAAGCCCTGCAGGAATTTATTGGGATGGTCAACTTCTACCACTGTTTCCTCCCTTACATCACTCAAATGCTCCACCCACTCGCCCTTCACGGAAAACCGAAGGACCTCCTGTGGAACCCTGCCATGCAAGCTGCCTTCGTCAATGCCAAAAAAAGCCCTTACCCATGCCACCACCCTCTCCTTCCCTGCACCAGGTGCCCAGCTACAAATGTTAACAGACTCCAGCAATGTCACCATAGGGGGTATGCTCAAACAAATCCTCCATGGCAGACCTACACCTCTCTGTTTCTTCAGCAGGAAACTCTCCAAGGCTGAGCTCAACTACAGCAGCTTTGACAAAGAGCTCCTCTCCATCCACCACGCCATCTGCCACTTTCACCATTTCCTCAAAGGCTCCTCATTTATCATTAACACCGACCATCAACCTTTGGTGCACTCCTTCATGAAACAACAGGATGTTTGGTTTGCCAGACAGTTCCACCACCTCTCTGCCATCGCCGAGTTCAATTGCACCATCAGGCACATCCCCGGTACGAAGAATCCTGTTGCAAAAGCCCTCTCCCGAATAGCCATCGACACAGTTCAACTCGGCCTCAACTATGAAGCCATCGCCAGAGAGCAATGAGAGGATCCTGAAACACTTGCCTACAGGACATTCATCATATCCTTTAAGTGGCAAGATGTTCCTTTCCACGACAACCATACCATCCTCTGCAACATCAGTACCGACCACCCACAACCCCTCATCCCAGCCACCTTCTGATGCCGTGTGTTCAATTTAATACACAGCCTGTATCACCCTTCAGGGCATGTCACTGCAAAGCTCCTGAAGCAGATATTCATCTGGTACAATATCTCCAAGAATGAAGAGTGGGCAAGATCCTGCAATGCCTGCCAGCAAAGCAAAATTCACTGTCATACTAAATCAGGCATCAGATCATTTCATCAGCCCCGACAACGCTTCACACATATTCATGTCAACGTCGTCGGCCCACTCCCCCATCATTATCTCTTCACTGCCAATGATAGATTGACCCACTGATTGGAGGCCATCCCCATGAAGGATAGTGGATAGTACTGCCTTGTCCTGCACTACAATCTTTCTTAGTGGATGGATAACCAGATTTGGCCTCCTGGAGCACATCACCTTCGACCAAGGAACTTGCTTCACGTCACAGCTGTGGCACTCCCTTGCTGAACTCCTGGCTACTACAGCCCACCACACTACCTCCTACAACCCTGCAGCCAACAGCATGGTCAAGCGAACCCACCGCTCACTCAAAGCATCTCTTATGGCACACTGCGATAATGGCTCCTGGCAACCCCAACTACCATGGATACTCTTTGGCCTTCGGACAGCCATCAAGGACGACCTCAACATGTCTCCAGCAGAGATGGTCCTCAGCCAAATCCTCATCATGCCCACAGAATTTTTCCCTCCACAGGATTCTCCCAAGAGCCTGCAGCAGCTGCAGCACACTGTCAGCAAATTTGCCCCATGCGTGCTGACACATCACCGGGAGGTCAAAGAATACCTCCCAGAAAAACTGCACACCTCAAATTCACATCTTCCTGAAGATAGACACTCACACACCACCACTCACCCGTTCCTACACTGCCCCCCATCTTGTTCTCAAACATAAGGACACGACCTTCCGCATCTCCATCTTCGGCAGGCCAGAATGGGTCTCCATTGACTGCCTACAACCAACACAACTAAACACTCTGCCCACCAAATTCTCACATGCAGGATGCCCTCTGAAACCAAGGCAATTCTGAGAAGGGAATATTGTACACACCACAATAAACATGTGGCATGGTATGTGCGTCATGTCGCCCACAACCTGGCACTACTTTGACAGTATGACCCTGCTTGACTCGACCTAACCTAATCCTGTGCAATTATGTAATTACACACCATGGGTGAATACCCACACAGTATATTTATCGGCTCATGCCACTTGTAAAACCAGTTCGCTCTTACCTTACAATATAGGAAATTTCAACAACAAAATAACAGAACAAAGACACATCATGGCAGCAAAATAATTAAAGGTAGATCTTAATATCACCACAAGAAAAGCAGCCAAAGCTGCCTCCTATGTTCTCATGAATACCTAAGAGTATATGGATAAAAGAGATACCCATAAGCACAAAACAAAGTTTAAGATAACAAAGGACCCCACAGAGGCCCTAAAGAAGAAACTAAATAAACTAATATTGATAAACAATGCTGCAGCCAACACTATCAAATTTACTAAGTTGACCGGACACTATAGTATGGGATACTGTTACGACAACATAAAAACTCACAAACCAGGTAACAAGCTCAGACCCATCATATCTCAAATCCCATCCCCAACCTACAACATAGCTAAACAACTGTGCACCATACTGACCCCACATGTCCCTGCTACCTACAGCTTAAACTCTGCAGCTGACTTTTTGGATATCCTGAAGGCAAATCATGCCAATGGTATCATAGCTTTGTTGGACATACAAAAGCTATTCACAAACATTCCAATTGAGCACACTATTAACTACATAACTGACCATGTTTACTATAACAACAGTACTCCCAACATAGCCATCTCAGAGTCCATACTCCATGGCATGCTAATGTGTTCCACAAAATGTACCCTTCACCTGCCCACACAAGTGAAAAATACCAATAACTTGATGGTGTCACTAAGGGTTCTCCACTTGGAGCCCTATTTGCAAACTTTTATATGGGCTACATTGAGGAAAAAGTGTTTGATAAAACTGAAAACCTAAAATCTACTTACGATACATTGATGACATCTTCATAGAAACTACGTGTAGTGAAGATATTGAAGTACTGAAAAATTGCCTCCAAGACACTTTTGGGTTAACATTTACAGTGGAAAACAGCATAGAATCTAAGCCACCCTCTAGCACGCTTACTTTCATTTCATACATATTTTACTTTTCCATTTACACCATTCTTTCACAAATGTTATTTGTTATTCACCCTTTTAATTGATGGCCCCCATGCCTCCGATGAGCCAATTTATTCAAGTTCTGAATGCTATTTTCACTTAATATGATATTTTGCACTGTCAGGCTTCTACTTTTCACTTCACTATATTTTCTGTACAGGGGGAATGAAATGTTTAAAGGTTTAAAAATGAGCCTTCACCATCTACCCCACTTTCTACCCACATCTCTCTACAATCCTCTTACATAGAAGGATCAATACCATTTTTAGATATACTTGTTAAACAAAAACAAGATCATTTCACAGCTAGTGTACACATAAAACCCACAAACCCCAGACACTAAACAGTAAAAGTGAGTGCCCACAAAGATACAAAGATTCAACCATTAGCACATACATATGAAGAGCACTCACTCATTGCAGTACATGGGAACAAATTCACACAGAAATAAAAAGGTCCACACAAATCCTATTAAACAATGGGTTCACCAAACAAAATATAGATGAAGTAACCAAGAAAATAATCAACCATTGGCACCATTCAAAAAAAAAAAAATTAATTAAATTAAAATATACTATAGGGTATACTTCTCATCAGCATACAAAGAAGAGGAGATAATACTGAAACAAATTGTAAAGAGAAACATAAAACCAGAAAACCCAGAAAAAACATTAAACATCATAGTATATTACATACATATACCAAGGCTTTTTCCCCCTTACAAGGGAGGTAGCCAAAAAGGAAAAGGCATAAAATCATTCCCACCCATTCCATCCCTGAATACACTCCACACCCCTCCACCCTCCCTCATATCTTAGCACCTCCTGGATGACAGGTCACCCCTGCACCTTGTCCACTGCCCTGGGTCAGAAGCAGTGTCGCAAGACACAGCCCATCCACAGCAAGGCCGCTTCATTAAATCGGCGACCACCCTCTCCGTCCCCTCATGCATAAAGGAGAAGACGGGGAGAAATCCCTTCAGGCTGCGTCAAAATTTGCTCACACATACTACCTCACCCCCCATTCCCCTGCCCATTCCACCTCATGCATCACAATATCATCCATATACAACCATTCTCCATTCACCCCTGTCTTCTGTCCTCTCCCGTCCTTCCTCAACAGACATTCCCCTCTTCCCCAAAGCCCCCTTCACCCCATCCATCCACTTCATCCTAGGACGTCCCTTCATGTTCATTCCCTCCACATCTGCGTTCCATACCTCTTTTACTAGTCTTTCTTCACTCATTCTTTCCATGTGTCCAAACCATCCTAATACTCTTTCATCAACCCTATCTCCCAACCCCCTTTCCACCCCTGTTCTCCTCCTCACCTCCTCATTTCTCACTCTATCTAGCCTAGTAACCCCCATCATACCTCTCAGACACCTCATCTCAAACACATTCAAACTCCTTCTCTCTTCCTCTCTTATGTTCCATGTTTCTGCTCCATACAGTGCTGTTGGCACAATCACTCCTTCATATACAGTGGCCGCAAAAAGTTTGGGCGCAAAATTATAGGCGCCCCAACTTTCCCCTAAACTCAAAACATGCGAAAAATACAACTTTCCACCCAAACTTTTCGCTATTTTTCAATGCTAGCGTTTGTACCCGTATTTAGCCGAGACAATACACACTATTTGGCAACTCTGTTTAGGTGCACTCGATGTCACATGGAGTCACTTTCTAAACATCTCTCATGGAGAGTAGTCTTTTTTTTGCGGTGGTCTCTGTTTTTGTGCCTTGATATCTCCGTAATAGGAAGTGGTAAAGAGCTGGAAAGAGACACAGTTGTTACAATCATAACCCTCTAACTGCCTCCTAATAACCGTAGGAGGCAGTTAGAACCGTAGAAGTACGATTTGATATCTTCCTTGGCCGACCAGAGCGATGCTTTTGAGTAGGAATGATGTCACTTCCTTCTTCTCGAAATTTCTTGGTCCACTTTTGCACTTGACGCACTCCAATTCCCACACGAGTAGCAATATCTTCACACTTATAACCCTCCTTATAAAGGGTTATGATTGTAACAACTGTGTCTCTTTCCAGCTCTTTACCACTTCCCATTACAGAGATATCACGGCACAAAAACAGAGACCACCGCAAAAAAAAGACTACTCTCCGTGAGAGATGTTTAGAAAGTGACTCCATGTGACATCGAGTGCGCCTAAACAGAGTTGCCAAATAGTGTGTATTGTCTCGGCTAAATACGGGTACAAACGCTAGCATTGAAAAATAGCGAAAAGTTTGGGTGGAAAGTTGTATTTTTCGCATGTTTTGAGTTTAGGGGAAAGTTGGGGCGCCTATAATTTTGCGCCCAAACTTTTCGCGGCCACTGTAGTCTCCTCTTAGCATCCATTCCCAAATGTCTATTCCTCATTACACTTTTTAATCCACCAAGGCATTTACTCGCCTCTCCCAATCCACACTCCACCTCCACCTTCACTCCACCTTTTCTTGCCACACTTGCACCCAAGTATCCAAAACTATCCACTTCCTCCAGTCGCTCTCCCCCAATGCTGACTAATGCCACTTTCACCCCTTGTACATCCCATCACCCCACTTTTACCCACATATATCTTCAGCTTTCTTCTATCACACACTCGCCCAAACTCTGTCACCAACTTCCTCAATCCCTCCTCCGATCCTGCTACAAGCGCAATGTCGTCCACAAACAACAGCTGGCTCACCTCCCACTTTTCTCCATTTTCTTTAACCATCTCCAATCCCTGACCCACCACCCCTGCATCTACCCCTCGCACCACCCCATCCATGCATAAGTTGAACAGCCAGGGTGACATAACGCATCCTTGACAAAGTCCCACCATTACCTCGAACCACTCACTCTCTCCATTTCTAATCCCGACACAAGCTCTACTACTCTCATAAACACTCTTGACAGCTCCTAGAAGCTTTCCTCCTATCCCGTAAATCCGCAAAACCTCCCACAGTGCCTTTCTGTCTACCCTGTCGTAAGCCCTTTCCAGGTCCATAAAGACCCAAAAAACATCCTTCCCCTTTCCTATAGCTTTCTCACATATCTGTCTTACCACAAAAATCTGATCCACACAACCTCCACCCGTCCCAAATCCACACTGCTCCTCACCAATCACTCTCCGTTCCTCTCCCAATCCTCTCAATCAAGATCCTCCCACAAGCCCTCCCAACTACACTCAACAAGCAAAGCCCTCCCAACTACACTCAACAAGCAAACCCCTCCGAAACCACTACACTCACACCCGTTCCCCCTTCCCCCGCAAAAGCAAAAAACTAGTCACATGCTACTACATAACAGTCCTAATATTAAGAAAGAACCAACCCAACAGTAACATGTCATATATAGATTTACCTGTATACAAGGGAACTGTGAAGACCTACTTTCTACCTATATCATTGTATTCTAATTTTTTTATATTCTTTTTGGTACTGGGTGTCCATAGTGTTGCTGCATACTCGAGTTTTGGTCTTATTAGTGTAGTTGATATTTTTCTATCATTTCCTCGTCCAAATAGGGAAATACCACTTTTATTGACCTCAATAAATTGTAGGTTTCTCTGACTATTTTATTAATATGCTTATCCGGTGTCAAATCTTTGCTGATCATCACCCTAAGGTCTTTTTCTGAGTTTACTTTTTTGACCTCTTCTTCATCAATTTTATAATCTCTCAATATTCTGTTTTTACTTTTTCCAAATTCCATTATACTACATTTCTTGATATTGAATTTCACTTCCCACTTTTGAGACCATTTCCAGATCTTGTCCAAATATTGTTGTAATGAGTTGCAATCCTCCTCAGTGTTTACCTTCTTTAGTATTTTTGCATCATCTGCAAAGAAATTCATATAACACTCTATTCCTTCATCCATGTCATTTATGTATATGGCAAACATGATTGGGGCCAGTACTGATCCCTGCAGGACACCACTTTTAATTTTTTCCCAATTTGAGAATTTATCTCTAATTACTACTCTCATTTTCCTCCCAGTCAGGAAGTCTTTCATCCATTCCAATAATTTTCCTCTGATGCCACCCATTGACTCTATCTTCCTTATTAGTTTATTGTGTTGTACCTTATCAAATGCCTTTTGTAGGTCCAGAAAGGTTGTCTGGCCAACCATCTCTCTCTTGCATTATGTCTATCAATCTTGAGTAGAAGCAGATCAAGTTTGTTGTACATGATCTTCCTTGTCAGAATCCAAATTGATTTGGATTCCGTATAGTTTTTTCTTCCAAATGTTTAACCCATCTATTTTTGATTACCTTTTCACAAATTTTTGCTACTGTGCATGTCGGGGAGACTGGTCTGTAATTTGATGGGTCTTGTTTCCTCCCTTATAAATCAGTACAATGTTTGCATTCTTCCAGTCCTGTGGCACTTTTCCTTCTTTAAGTGAGAATTTAATTATACTGTATATTTTATCTGTTAATTCCTCCATGCATTCTTTCAGAATCCAATTTGCAATTCCATCTGGACCATGTGATTTTCTGACATCAAGGGTTTTGATTTTGTCACTGATTTCCTTCGGTGTTACAATTATTTCTTTCATTGAGGGGGATCTCTCTCTATCTCCTTACAGTTAGGTGAGTTTTCTATTGTGAATGCTGATTTGAAGTGGTTGTTCATAATTTCAACCATTTCCAGTTCTTCTGTATATTCATATTTACCTTGGCACAGCTTCTCTATTTCTTGTTTGTTCTTCAGTTTACCATTTACACAGCTTCTCTATTTCTTGTTTGTTCTTCAGTTTACCATTTACACATCTGTAAAATAGTTTGGGTTCTTCCTTGCATTTTTCTATTATTTTTTTCATATTTTCTCTTTTCATCTCTGCGTATTTTTACATAATCATTTCTTAGTTTCATGTACATTAGCCATTTGCTTATTTTCTTGTCTCTTTTCCATTTCTTCCAAGCTTTGTCTCTTTTATCCTTAGCCTCACTACACCTTTTGTTGTACTAGCTTTTTATGTATGTTCTTTCCATTTTTTTTTTTGTGGTACATATTTATTCACTCCCTCATAAATTTCTTTTAGTATATTTTAGTATATGTTTGCAGTTATGTGCTAGAGCCCTCAACTGTACTCATCTAACTCATTATACCACACAAACACAACCAGCTGAATGTAACAAAAACACCTCAACAGCTTGTCACTCAAATAAAATCAACAACCTACCACTGTACCACACAAAACATATTTATGCCAAGATCACTAAAGTTCAAGACAGATACTTGATACTTCAACAACCCTTAGGCATTAGTCCCACAAAAATCACTCTCATGAGAAGTAATGATTATACTGGTACACTTGTGTTCAGGTCACCAATCAGCTCTAAAACTATAACACAGAATAGGCGTGGCTGAAGAATCAAGTTGCCCTACATGCAACTACCAAACAGATGATACTAAACACCTCATTCTACAATGTTCCCCACTAATAATCCCAGGATATAAAGACAGTATTTCTTCCCTGAGTAATTCATGGACCCACCCAGTGAACATTACTATTTACCTGGGAGCTGTGAGTCTCCTGCAAGACCTGGGGCAATAGACTGATTGACTGATTGATCCAACAAAGTCCCTCAAGTGACTAAAATTATTGCAGTTTGCAAAAACAAAATCTTTGCAAATTGTCATAATGTTCAATGGTAGATCACATCAACCTTCAGTCCAACAGTTGCCTCCATGCTGAATAAAACTGTCAGGCTTTACCATTTCATTCTAAAGATAAACCCCCAGCTGCATAAAACCATTATCAATAACAAAATCTGTAAAGACTATCACCAGGTTACAGGGTTAAATGTGTTGAAGATAATGATTTGTACAATGACTAATAGGCCTGGGACCAATAGTGGGTAACTGTACAAGGTGGTCCTACAAGAAGGATGTCAGAGACAGTCATCTCCCTGCTACCCATTTTCACACCCAATCAACTTCCTCACTTCCATCTGATGGTGATCTTTGGAATAGGCCCAGAACCTCTTTCAATCAACTTCATCTGGATTATCCACACCTTTAAACAGAGAGTTGACAATCAGCAACTACTCCTCTCCTATTACTTTCAGCCAGTAACATGAAAGTCTTACACAAATCAAAGATATAGATTAAGTTGGCACCATACTTAAATTTGGATCCAGGTATGAACATAGAAAATTTGAGAACAGGAAATGGGATGAGGGTTGTTCCTTTCCTGTATACTACAATTAGGTAAATACAATTCTGACATTAGTCCAAGGTTACTTTCCAGAGATCTATAGGAGTGTCCAAGGACCACTTCCAGCTGTGATGAGGTTGTGGGTTTCTAATAAATGAAACTCTAAGTGACAAATGATTGACTACTAGGCTTTTTTCTTCAACTTAAACCTACAGAGGTTTTCCTGAGCTGAATGAAATAATCTGATGATGGCCAAAATAAATACAAGAGTCAAAAATTGATTCCAAAGGGTTAACAAGATAGGTTTACCCCACTGGTGTTTACAGGAGTTTTCCTCAGTTGAATGAAACTGCATATCTATATGTATAATCCATCCTTAATTTTACTGCATTTTGAAGTTAGATATACTTCTTTCATCTCAAAAAATCACTCATTTCATAAACACAATAACCTATCCAGTAAGAAGTTAACATTTCTATATTGCACAATATGGATAACATACATACATATACTATACATGTACTAATAGAATTCAAATTAAAGGAGCAAATGGACCTAAGAAGAAATGAGAAACATAGAATAAGAAGACCAATGTATAGCAAAACGAATTTTGAGAAACTTAAAGAATTTTTTCAAAATGCAAACTGGGAAAAATTCCTTAGTGAAGAAACAAGGATGGAAGAGAAATGGAATATACTAAAAGAAATTTATAATGAGGGTGTGATCAAATATGTTCCACAACAAAAGCAAGAAAAAATATACATAAAAAACTGGTACAACAAAAAAATGTAGTGAAGCCAAGGATAAAAGAGACAAAGCCTGGAAAAAAATGGAAAAAAGGCAAAAAAAGAGCAAATGGCAAACATACATCAAACTAAGAAACGATTATGTAAAAATACACAAGGAGAAAAAGAGAAATTATGAAAAGGAAATTATAGAAAAATGTAAGGATCAGCCAAAGTTATTTTACATATATGTGACTGGTAAACTGAAAAACAAACAAGAAATAGACAAACTATGCCAAGGAAGTCATGAATACAAAAAAGAACAAGAAATGGCAGAAGTTATGAGTAACCACTTCAAATCGGTTTTCACAATTGAGAACTCACCTAACTGTGAAGGAATAGACAAACAGAAATCCCCCCAAATGAAGGAAATAACCATAACAAAAAAGGAAATCAGTGACCAAATAAAAAACCTAGATGTAAGGAAGATACAACTAACTACAGACCGGTCTCCCTAACAAGCACAGTAGCTAAAATATGTGAAAAAGTGATTAAAAGTAGATGGGTTAAACATCTGGAAGAAAAATCTATACTAAACCCAAGCCAATTTGGATTTAGACATGGAAGATCATGTACAACAAATCTAATCTGCTTCTATTTGAGAATAATATAGATGAGAGAGATGGATGGGCAGACTGTGCCTATCTAGATCTACAAAAGGCATTTGACAAAGTACAACACAAAAAATTAATAGGAAAATTAGAATCAATAGGTGGCATTGCAGGTAATTTATTAAAATGGATGGAAGACTTCCTGACTGGGAGAAAAATGAGGGTAGTAATTAGAGACAAATACTCGAAATGGGAAGAAATGATAAGTGGTGTTCCACAAGGGTCAGTACTGGCTCCTATCATGTTTGCCATATAGGTAAATGACATGGACGAAGGAGTTGAATGTTATATGAATTTCTTCGCAGATGATGCAGAAATATTAAAGAAAGTATCAACAAATTAGGACTGTGACTCATTACAATCAGACCTGGACTCAATCTGAAAATTGACTCAAAAGTGGGAGGTCAACTCTAACCACTTCCATACGGTGACGCCTATGTAGGCGGCATGAGGAGCAAGTGGGTACTCAATGTTGCCGACGTCGCCATCTTGATTATATTTATTGTAGTCGTACCTACGTAATTTTCATTCTCTCTAAACTGGCTTCATCAGTTTTCTATAGTTATCAAAATACACGGGTGAAAGAGAACGAACGATTGAGCACTGACTTTATTTTTTATAATGCGATTATTATGACGCAACATCGCACGTCGGGCAGCTAATGCTGCCAGACATGCGATGTGCCCTGTAGTGAAGAGGTTAATATCAAGAAGTGTAGCATAATGGAGTTTGATAAAAGCAAAAACAGAATTTTAAAAAAATTCAAAATTGGTGAAAATTAAATAAAAAAGTGCACTCGGAAAGGGACCTTGGAGTGATAATCAGCAATGACATGACACTGGACAGACATATAAACAAAATAGTAGGTGAAACATACAACCTACTAAGGTCAATGAAAGTGGCATTTGAATACTTGGATGAAGAAATGATAAAAAAAATATTAGTCACATTGATTAGACCAAAACTGGAATATGCAGTGACACTATGGACACCCAGTACTTAAAAGAATATAAGGAAACTAGAAAGAATACAGAGCAACAACAAAGTTGGCACCAGCTCTTTCCAAATTAACATACGAACAAAGATTATTGAAACTAGAACTACCAACACTAGAGCAAAGAAGAGAAAGAGGTGATCTACTGACTATACTGTATATAGAATCATGAAAGGAATGGAAATCATTGACAGAAAAGATTCACTAAAAAATGACAATGGAAAAACAAGGTCATGAAAAGAAACTCAAAAAGGACAACTATAGAAGAGATAGGAAAAAGAATAGCTTTCCACACAGAATGCTGGATATATGGAATAACTTAGATGAAAAAAACAGTGTGTGCAAATACTATTCATGACTTTAAGAATGAACTTGATGCTGAAAGATACAAAGACAGGTCACTACGAGCATAGCTCCCTTCCTGTATAATACAACTAGGTAAATTCTAAGGACTTTTCCCCCTTACAGGGGAGGTAGCCAAAATCAACAGGCATAATCTCCCTCCCACACACTTCATTTACACTCATTCACCACCCCTCTCTCATCTTGGCTCCTCCTGGATGATGGGTCATCCCTGCATCTCACCCATCACCCTGGGTCAGAAGCAATGTATTGTAGCAAGACACAGCATATCAACAGCAAGGCTGCTTCATTTAATCGGTGACCACCCCCTCTCCCCCTCATGTAGAAATATTGAAGACAGGGAGAAATCCCTTCAGGCTGCATAATATTATTCACACATAACCACTCCCTAACCTCCCTATCCCTCACCCCTCCCTTATATGCATCACAGCATCATCCATACACAACCATTCTCCACTCAGCCCTATCTTCTGCCTTTTCCTTTCCTTCCTCAACAGACACCTCCCCTCTTGCTCAATGCTCCTTTTACCCCATGTTACCATAATCTCACATATTACAACACAATGGAAAACTACACAGCAACACACATACGAACATACATACACACACACCACCAACCTCTTCCTTCACGTGACCAAACCGTGAAGTACCCGATTCCTAACAACACCTTTTACCCATATCCAATATACTATGTAACCTAGATTAATAACCATAATATATTTATGAGCAGAAAGAACTAAACATTCTAACCATTGTAAAATAAAATAGTATCCAAGACTTATATCACTGTAATAAATGTAATGATATTAGATACCGTGCACCATTCATTATTGCTGATGCACGAAATTTGGAGATGTACACCACCCGAGAGAGGCGACAGCCGTCAGTCTTTTGAGGTGGTAGGAAAGCAGACAAGGAAGGTCTGCCAGTGTAATCATTTTTGAAATAGACTTCTCGATAAGTCTTTGAGATTTTGATTTTCCCCACCTACGGCTAGAACATTTACACCCATCCATCCATCTTATACTTGGCCGTCCCCTCATGTTTATTCCATCCACCTCTGCCTTCCATACTTTTTACTAATCTTTCTTCACACATTCTTTCCATGTGTCCAAACTATCCCAATACTCTTTCATCAACCTTATCTCCCATCTCCTTTTCCATCCCCGCACTCCTCCTCACCTTCTCATTTCTCACTCTATCCAACCTTGTAACCCCTACCATACTTCTCAGACATTTCATCTCAAACACATTTAAACTCTTCCTCTATTATGCTCCATGTTTCTGCCCCATACAATGTTGTCAGTACAATTACCCCTTCATGCAATGACTTATTAGCATCCATTCCTAAATGTACATTTCTCATTACATTTTCATGATCCATCTATACACCAACAATTAAACAAACAAGAAATCTCAAATGGATCTAAAATATATTTGATGCAAACACATCAATTTTATGGAGGAAGCTGAACATCTTGTACAACTGTCTTGAATATCAAAGCACTGCCTTTCTCTAGGAACCAAATATATAGGCACTGCCTCCACATGGAACAGGGACATCAGCCTTGGTGTGCAAATGTCTGAAAGTTCTTCATAGCTGGCAGCACTAATTATGACCATTTAAATGAACATCTTTGAGTAACCTCACGTGCAACAAATAAATGAGTGATCAAAAGATCACATTCAAGTGCTACCAACTATGAGGAGCTTCATGAAGTTATATACACCAAGACTGGTATCCCATCTGATATAAAGACAGTTATTCAATATTTTGAGAACATGAACATCTAGCATCACCTTAAAAATACACTTCCTCAGCTAATATTATTCATTTCAATATCTATAGTGTGTCACTAAATCAAAGTGATTAACCAAGATAGTTTTAGCCCCTTAGTTGAATAAAACAATTTGCCATCAGCCAGAGACAATTATGTAATAAAATATCAAAGATTTAAGAGATTGGATTTACAGGATTTAAAATACTTGTAGTCTTTTTTTTTGGTCAATAAAAAATAACAGCCCTAAAATTTCAAAATGCATGTTGCTCTTCTCTAGTCTCCAGCCAATGTATATTCAAAATTTCTTCAGGTGGCTTTTTGTGGGCAGGAAGGAAATGTGCAGCTTCCTAGAGCTCAATACAATAATTCCATTGATGAATTACCTTGGCTAAACCAGCTCAGACCCACCTGTTAACGATATGTGGATGACATGTTTGAAGGTGTTTTGCAGTGTCAGTCATAAACTCTGCACACATTGAGAACACTGTGTACCTGCAAAGGATAACAGGGCATGCAAATTGCATGGGAACCCTGACTACTCCAATCACATACACTTACTCTTCCATAGAAACAGTTCATCATTCCAACATTACTTTGTATTCTATCTATACTCACATCTAAAGTTAGTTACAATCACATGTTTCCCTCCCCCTCTCAAAAAAAAATTGACTTTCTGGTCTATTCCACATTGTGTTGCAGTTCTGAAGTCTTTCCATGCTAAAACTGATAAAAACTTCTCTATTTTAGCATTTATTCTGTAGTCTTTCAACGTTTTATGGTCCTGGGTTATTAATCTAAAGTGGAAAAGGAATTTCAGTATTTATTTAGAAGTGCACACCAATGCAACAGAAAATGAGATATTCATTTTGTAATTTATAATACATCAACATAACATACATTTTTCTTGGTGGAAATCAATAAAAAAAAAATTAAAAGCAATACACTACCAAACAAAGCTGCAACAATAGACTCAAGATGCCATATTGTCATTTGTCCAGTCCTGTCAATATCAGCTTGACAATGGTGTTGATATAGTGAATCAGGTGTTCTCAAACTCCAAGTGATATCACCATGCTACATATTCTTAAAACATCGCTATGGAGCTGAGCTTCATGCTATTCTTTAAGCTATGAAACTCCTCTACCCCCCACAGTCTGATCAGATACCAAAATTGGCTGTAAACATCCATGACGACCCTGATGACCTCTAGAATTACAGGTACTGCATCACTAAACACAAGTTAGGTTAGACAAATTTATTATACTTTAATTTCTTCAAGCTCTGCATCTATCAAAACAAAGATGGTGTCTCAAGCAGTTGTCATTCCACCAAGAAAAATGTACGTTATGTTAATGTTCCCCTACAGTGGGGGGAAAGAATACTGCCACCAAGTCTTCCCACTTGAGATGTAAGAGGCGACAAAAATGGGACAGGGATTAGGGCTAGGCATCCTTCTCCCTGTAGCCCCACAGGGGACATTCATAAAAAAGGTAAAGGTATAACAGGGTCTAGGAGTTTACCAACCAGCACCCTAAGGTTTGGGTCTTTTAATGTGTGTGGATGTGGTACACACGAGAGTAAAAGGGAAGAGATAGGCAATATGTTTTTGAGAAGAAAGATGGATGTGTTGGCATTGAGTGAAACTAAGTTGAGAGGGAGGGGCAAGTGTGATTTTGGGAGTGTAGTTGGGTGGTTATCAGGAGTGAAGAGAGGATGAGGGAGAGAAGGAGTGGCTATACTAGTAAGTGAAGAGATAGATAAGCAGTGAAGTGGAAGGAGATTTCTTCAAGGTTAATGTGGATGAAGGTGAAACTGGGAAGGGAAATGTGGGTTTTTGTAAGTGCATTTGGGCCTGGTAGTAAGAAGACCGTAGAGAAAAGGGAGACTTTTTGGATGGATTTAAATAATTGTATAGAGGGAATAAGGAGAAATGTCAATGTAGTGGTATTGGGAGACCTAAATGCTAAGGTAGGAAATGAACCAATAGACAGAGTGGTTGGGAAGTGTGGAGTTTCAGGAAAAAAATCATGGTGAAGAGTTGATGGTGGAGATGTGTCTGGAAAGAGAGTTGATGATAGCAAATACAGTGTTTCAGAAGAAAGTAAAGCATAAGTACACATGGGAGAGGGTGGTGGATTGAGCATTAATGGACTATACAGTAGTAACCAGGAGTATAGTAGGAAGAGTTAAGGAGGTACATATTCTAAGGGAAGAGAGTGGGGGAATATCAGATAATTTTTGGTGGAAGGTAAGTTGAGAGTGGAGGATAGACGGAGAAAGACAAAAAGGACAGAAGGTAGGGAGGTGCTTAGAGTGAACTGCTTAAATGAGAAAGAAAAGGAAAAGGAGTATAAAGGTAGGCGCACACTTGTCCGCATCGTATGGACGGCACGCATCGTACGCATCAGATTTTAGTATTCTTTACATTATTTCAAATGGGTCTGCGCGCATTTGACCGCATCGTACGCATCGGACATCGGCAATGCCGACGAGGATCCCCGAAAGAGCATTCAATCCGATGCGTACGAACGATGCAGATGGCCTCTACGGCATTTGCCGGCAAATGTGCGACCCCATCGTCAGTTGCAGCCAGAGCGCCGTCGCGGTCGGATGCAAACCTTCTTCTTCGGTATTTATTTTATTTTTTCTGTTTGCATAGCTATGCTTTGCTTGTACATAATATATAATGTTATATTAACTCACTGACTGTTTTTAGATATGTTCCTAAAAATCCTCTTCTTCTGCCAGCAAACAGCTAACCACTACAATTTCTTCCTCTTCACTATCACTGTTCAACATTTTCACAACTTTATACACTAGAAAGATATGGAGTATGTCCTTCCAGAGAGAGCTCAGCTTCACAACTGCGGATGGTGAATGGTCCAATGCCAACAATGTGCGCAGAAAATCCGATCCATCCGATGCGTGTTGTCCGTATGATGCGGACCAATGTGTGCAGACCCCAAAAACAATCCGATGAGTACGATGCGTGCCATCTGTACGATGCGGACAAGTGTGCGCCTACCTTAAGAAGAAGCTGAGAGAGGAGTGGGAGGGAGTGAAGGATATAGCAGAACTAGGAGTAGAGGAGGAATGAGGATGGTTCAAGGAGGGAGTCACAAGTTGCACAAAGATGGTGTGGGGAACAAGGATGGGAGGAAATAAAAGGAAGGGTAGTGAGTGGTGGGAAGAGGAAGCAAAGAAGGTTGTAGAAGAGAAGCTAGCTTTCAAAGATTGGTTACAAAATAGGATGAGGAAATCATATAAGAGGTACAAAGAAAAGAGAAGTAAAGTCTATGATAAAAGAAGCAAAGAGGAGGGCAGATGTAAAATAAGGTAAGAGTCTGACAGAAAATTTTGAAAGTATGAGGCATGTTTTTTAAGTGTGTACCATTTTGAAATAAAAATAAAACAAGTAGACTTTTCATAAAAAAATTATTTTCAACATAATTATGGAATCATCTGACCGTGTTTAAGTTTGTGAGTGTTTGAAATGCCTTCTCCAATTGAGAATGCCGCCATCTGTGAGATACGCGCTATTATTAATTTTCTTACTGCTAAAGGTGTGAAAGCGGCTGAAATTCATCGTCAGATCAGCGAAGTGTATGAAGAAAACATTATGAGTGATGGGATGGTGTGGAAATGGGTGAGAGCTTTTAAAGATGGCTGTACAAATGTGCATAATGAGGAACAAAGTGGACGACCTTCACTCATTCACTTGTTCCTCATCATACACATTTGTACGGCCATCTTAAAGCTCTCAACCATTTCTGCACCATCCCATCACTCATAATGTTTTCCCCATACACTTCACTGATCTGATGATGAATTTCAGCCGCTTTCACACCTTTAGCAGTGAGAAAACAAATCTCAGCATGTGTTTCACAGTCAGCGGTATTCTCAATCGGAGGCATTTCAAATACTCACAAATTTAAACACAGTCAGATGATTCCATAATTATGTTGAAAAGTAGATTACGGTACAGACCTTCATGTAAAAATAAAATTGTTTTGAAAAGTCTACTTGTTTCATTTTTACTTCAAAATGGTACTTACTTAAAAAACACGCCTCATAATGAAAAGATGTTTTGGAAAGAAATTAAGAGAGGAAGAGGAGGCAAATCAAGTAAGAGAAGAATAGGTAAAAGGTGCAGATGGAGAGATGATAATGGAAGGCAGTAAGAGGAAGATGGGCAGAGTATTTTAAGGAGTTGCTAAATGTGAAGGAGGACAGGAAGGGAAAGGTAGCTTCAGTGGGAAGCAATAAGAAAATGACCATGGTGAGTGAGGAAAATGGAGGAGAAATAAAGAAAGATGAAGTGAAGGCAGTTGTTAAGATGATGAGAGCAGGTAAGGCACCTGGGTTGGATGGATGTCATGCAGAATGTCTGAAAAAAGGAGGTACAGTGATGGTGGACTGGCTGATGAGGTTATTTAATGTTTGTTTAAGAGAGGGTAGAGTACCAGAGGACTGAAGGAGTGTTTGTATAGTTCCACTTTACAAGGGAAAAGGGGACAAGTGTGAGTGTAGTAGTTTCAGAGGGATCAGCTTAAGTGTAATTGGGAAGGCCCATGGGAAGGTTTTGATTGAGAGAATTAGGAGAGGAACAGAGGGAGTAATTGGTGAGGAACTGTGTGGGTTTAGGACAGGTAGGGGTTGTGCAGATCAGATTTTTGAGGTAAGACAGATATGTGAGAAAGCTATAGAAAAAGGTAAGGATGTTTTGTTGGGCTTTTATGGATCTGAAAAAGGCTAATGACAGGGTAGACAGGAAGGTACTGTCATCATAAAACCCCAAAAAACATCCTTAACTTTTCCTATAGCTTTCTCACATATCTGTCTTACCTCAAAAATCTAATCTATACAACCCCTACCTGTCCTAAACCTACACTGTTCCTTACCAATTACTAACTCTGTTCCTCTCCTAATCCTCTCAATCAAGATCCTCCCATAAGCCTTCCCAACTACACTTAACAAGCTGATCCCTCTGAAACTACTACACTCACACTTGTCCCCTTTTCCTCGTAAAGTGGAACTATATAGGCACTCCTCCAGTCCTCTGGCACTCTACCCTCTCTTAAACAAACATTAAATAATCTCAACAGCCAGTCCACCATCACTGTACCTCCTTTTTTCAGACATTCTGCATGGCATCCATCCACCCCAGGTGCCATACCTACTCTCATCATCTTAACAGCTGTCTTCACTTCATCTTTCCTCATTTCTCCTCCATTTTCCTCACTCATCACTCTCATTTTCTTAGTGCTTCCCACTGCAACGACCTTTCCCTCCCTATCCTTCTTCACATTTAGCAACTCCCTAAAATACTCTGCCCACCTTCCTCTCACTGCCTTCTCTTCTATTATCATCTCTCCATCTTCTTTTATCATCTCTTCACCTCCTCTTCCTCTTAATTTCTTTCAAAAAAAAAAAAAAATTCTATTAATTTCAAAATTCTGCCATACTCTTACCCCATTTCACATTTGCTCTCCTCTCTGCCTCTTTTATCTTATGCTTTCTCTTCTCTTTACTTTGTACCTCTTATATGATTCCCTTGTCCTAATTTGTAACCAATCTATGAAAGCCTGTTTCTTCTCTTCTACACCCTTCTTTGCTTCCTCATCCCACCACTCACTACCCTTCCTTCTATTTCCTCCTGTCCTCTTTGTTCCACACACCATCTTTGCATATCTTATGACTCTCTCCTTGAACCATCCCCATTCCTCTTCCACTCCTAGTTCTACTCTATCCTTCACTGCCAAACAAAGCTGCATAGGTTCAAGACACCATGTTGTCTGTCCAATCCCACTAAAAGCAAATACACTACCAAATGAAGCTGCAGCCACAGGACCTGCAATATGGCCTCTATACCACTTACACTACATATCTTTAAAACAGTGCTAAAGAGCTGAGATTCATGCATTTCTTAAAGCTATGCAACTCCTGTATGCCCTGCAGTCCAATTGGATACCAAAATTGGCCATCAACATCCTTGACAACAATGACCCTGATGACCCATAGAATTACAGATATCACATTACTAAATGCAGGTTAGTTTAGGTAGGTTAGGTTAGAATAGAATAGATGAAGTTATACTTTAATTTCTTCGACCAACGCATCTATCAAAACAAAGAAGACAGCTCAAGCAGCCCCAGCAGCTACATTTGGACGTGTATAGCTTTTAGCAACCTTTTCTGTTATTGATTTCTGCCAAGAAAAACATATACAATGTGGATGAACTATAATTTACAAAATTTACCTTTTTAAGAAAATGCTGAGGCTAAATAAGAGTAAGAACTCCTTTAACAGGGTGGTCAATAATTATAATTGGAATCTCCTGGCCCCTAGTGTGATAGCATCTGAAAGAGTTAAAGAATTCGAATACAACTTGGACAACGCATTGAAGGGTCAGGAGCTATATTTCAATTATAAGGCAAAGATATTATATCAAAAAATTCCCACACTTACCAATGCCACTGCTGCCACGATAGTAGCAGAGTCCCAAGTTAGATGTACAGGCTCAATAAAGGCCTCTTCCAGGACATCTACTGTGATGAGTAACTGTGTGATATGCTTTGCTCTCCTTGTAGTTCTATGGAGTATAGAAGTACTAGGTGATCCATGACTAAACAATCCAAGATAGGTAAAGGAAGCAAAGAAGCACAGTTGGTATGGATGGGCCACATTGGCAATGGGCCAAGTTAGTAATAAAATAATGGTAAACTTTTAGAAGTGCACACCTACACAATATAGCAATAGAAAATTAAATAATAACTTTGTAAATTATAATACATCAATGTCATATAAGTTATTCTTGGTGGAAATTAATAATAGAAAAGGTTGCTTAAAGCTATAAACAAACAAACATTGCCACTTCGGTTGCTTGAGACACCATCTTTGTTTTGGTAGAGGTGGAGGCCGAAGAAATTTAAGTACATGTATGATAAATTTGACTATTCTAACCTAACCTAACCAAACCCAACCCAAACTACTTACCTGACCTGCATTTAGTATTGTGGTACCTGTAATTCAAGAGATCATCAGGGTCACCATCTCTGACCTCTGAATCTAACAAAACAAAGGTGACATCTAAAGGAGTCGAAGTGATTCCATTCGTTTCAGCATAGGTTTTGGTAACATTTTCTGATATTGATTTCCGCCAACAAAAATCTTTATCTAATTTTCTAATGCTATACCGTATAGGTGTGCACTTCTAAAAAAAATATAACAAAATAAGATACCAGGGATAATTCAATAAGACCATATTTGTCTTTTAATGTTACATACTGTATGTTAAAAAATTGTCCTTAACATATATAACATTAAACAAAATAATTTTACAAGCAATTCAAGCCCATAACCAATATAAATTGAATTGAATTGAATTTTACTTGGCACTGATGATTGAATCAATATACATGGAGTGCAGATAATGAAAAAAACATAGTTCAAAATAACGGACAATTACAAATGCCGAGGACAACACAAAAAATGAATCAATCAACAACTGTAAAGAATATAGACTGAGTCACAGGTACAATTAATAACTTACTAGGGATATCTAAATAACTTTAAAATCTGTTTTGTTTACAGTTCAGATCTTGAAAGTCTGAGCCAATTCTTAGCAATACCTATCCTAACCTACACTAGGTTTTTTGTTTTAAGGTGGTATTACACATGCACGTTTTAGTTTAACTCAGTACGGAACATTCTGAAAATTTCGATGAGCATCTCACAAAACTAATTACACAGTACGAGCTATGCTTCCATTTACAAACAGGGTCTCATTGTTTTTGTGATCAGCTGATTGACAAAACACATATTCTTTCTCTTTGATATGTCTACTTCCATGTACACAAGACAGCAGAAGGCACTTATTGCTAAGGCCATGCTTGTTATTGCAATGGCAGAACACATGGAGTCTGCAGGTGGTGAAAAAAGAGAAGGAAGGTATAGACTTGACTGTGGCTGACATGACGTGAAGAGGGAAGCCAATATGAATATAACAATCTCGTTTAAGAACTGGCACTTGAAGACTTATATTAACACAATATTTACCCCTAGTCCACCCTCTATACTCCGAAGGAACTCGTCAGAAGCCCCAATCCCTGGTGGGCAGAAAGTAGTCAGAATTTGTTGTGGGGAGGGGGAAGGGGTGAGGGGTTAGACTAGGTTAAGCTATATCTTATACTTTATATTCATATATAGAGAGTGGTTTAATGAAGTCAAGAGACCAGATACTCTACGTTGAGAACGCCGAACTTAATAAAAAATCATGTTTGGTTAAGTTTAAGCAAAATGCACTTACAACGGGACGTAACTAATGTGCTGTACTCATGCAAAATTTGCCCGTGTATCCCCTTTACACATGAAAACTTAGTTTACAATATGAATATCGGACTTATCATACGCCTAGCGGTCATATCTTTAATTCAAAACAGGAAATTTCGTGTTAGGGACGTTATAGTATTTTCAACTGACTAATTAAGAAAATATCCAATGCATTTTGATATTCGAATTACTTATTTTGTACAGCTTTTGTTAATTGAATGCCAAATAAAACGAATGATTATTACAACGATGTTAAATTAACCTTCCATGAAATGCAATATATACAAAATAATAGTAATTAATTACTTCTCTGTAGCTGGTTCTGACGTGATAGTGTAGTCGTTTTCTTTAACGATTCATGTATTAAAGAAAACGAAATAGCAGTCTACAAATAACCATAACCTATTGCAAACGAACGTAAAACTACGAGCACCGTTTAATAGAGTGGAACGCAAATTTTCACACCAATAAAACCAAATATTTGAGCCATGCTTATTTACATGTCAGGGAGCACTGATACTTCATCAAAGAACGAGGTAGAATTGGAGAGAAAGCTTAGATTTGATCTAGGAGATGGAGAGCTTAGGAGGAACAAACTATAGTAGTAGTAGCCTACATAGAATTGAAGAAAGTTCCAACACAGATAGCAAGAAAAGAGAAGAAAATGACTTGAAATTTATAATAGATCTTTGCTATGGATCTCTATAGTTACCAGACATATCTGGACAACATAACAAGAAAATTTATAGGATAGGAGCTAGAAAAGAGGGCAGTACAAGACCCTTACTGATAGTATTAGACACTATAGAAAATAAACAGATGCTTTTAGAATATGTTAATAGACTCAAAAATGCTGAAAGTAGGTTTATGGAAATAGCTGTACAACATAGTGCTGAGCAAATACCGCTAATTTCAATACCGGAATTACCTGTAAACAACAATGCCGTTACCGGAATTACCGGTACTTTACCGGTAAAAGACTCGTGAGGTAGTAGTGACGTCCCAAGTTCGAGTCGCCTTTATGACTTAAATCTTTAAACAAATTTCATCCTACTATGGTGTGTAGTCACAACTCAAGTTTTGTAACGTCGTCACTATAAAAATCCTGCCTGCATCACGAACGGGCGAAGGAAGCACTAACCTACCCTACATGCCTACCGGTGCTATAGGCAAAATGTAAAGGGAAATATACAGAATATGTATATATATATATATATATATATATATATATATATATATATATATATATGTATATATATATATATATATATATATATGTATATTTATATATATATATATTTATATGTATATATATATATATATATATAAACACTTATTCTGAACTTCACAAAAATCCTAGTGACTCGGTTGATAAGAATTTCCATAAAGAATTAAGAACTTTACTTAAAGGCAGAGAAGATTTGATTAAACATTTCTCTACACAAAATCCTTCAACACCTTATTTGTATGGGCTTATTAAAACTCACAAACCAATTCACCCCACTAGGCCCATCATCAGTTCTGTAGGCTCTGTAAGCTACAAGCTTTCTAAGTGGCTTGTGACAAAGCTTTCTCCATTGGTAGGCACTATTTCCAACTCATTTATTCAAAATAGTGAAGACTTGATTCAAAAGATTAAATCTCTTAACATTGATAATCCTTACAAATTAGTTAGTTTCGATGTCACTGAGCTTTTTACACATGTCCCAATTAAAGATGTTTTAACCTTTCTCCCAAATATTCTAGGTAACAGTATTGATGGTATCCCTTGTAAAAAAATTAATTATATATATATATATATATATATATATATATATATATATATATACATATATATGTGTACGTGTGTGTGTGTATTTACCTACCTAGTTGTATTTACCTAGTTGTATTTTACGGGAAGGGGAGCTATGCTCGTGGGGTCCCGTCTTCATATCTCATTTTATCTAAACTATTTTTAAATTCATGTATTGTTTTTGCACACACCACTTTATCACCTAACTTGTTCCAACTGTCTATTACACTGTGAGGAAAGCTGTTCTTTTTCAAATCTCTTCTATAGCTGTCTTTTTTTATTTTCTTTCCGTGTCCTCTTGTATTTCTGTCATCCCATTTTATCAGATTCTCTCTGTCAGTAATTTCCATGCCTTTCATGATTCTGTAAATAGCTATCAAATCTCCTCTCTCTCTTCTTTGCTCTAGTGTCTGTAGTTCAAGTTTTTCTAGTCTCTCTACATATGATAGTTTTGTGAGTGTTGGTGCCAATTTTGTAATTGCTCTTTGTATTCTTTCAAGTTCTTTTATACATTTTTTTGTACTTGGTGACCATATCGTTGCTGCATATTCCAATCTTGGTCTTATCAGGGTGATTAGGATTTTCTTCACCATTTCTTCATCCAGGTATGTAAATGCAACTTTGATTGTTCTTATTAAATTATAAGTTTCTCCAAAAATCTTATTTATATGTTTCTCAGGTGACATATTATTCATAACAATGACTCCCAGGTCCTTCTCATTTTCTATTTTTTTTATTCCTTCTTCTCCCAAATTATATGCTTCTGTTATTCTGTTTTTGCTTTTTCCAAATTCCATTATACTACACTTTTTTGTATTGAACTCCATCTCCCACTTCCTACTCCATTCCTGTACTTTATATAGATCTCTCTATAGTGATTCACAATCTTCTTCTGTTTTCACTCTTTTTAGTAGTTTTGCATCATCTGCAAAGAAGCTCATATAGATTTCAATTCCTTCATCCATATCATTAATATATATAGCAAACATTATTGGGGCCAGTACTGTTCCCTGTGGAACACCGCTTATTACTTCATCCCATTTTGAGTGCTGGTCTCTTATCACTACTCTCATTTTTCTTTCTTGCAAAAAGTCTTCCATCCAATTTAGCAGTTTTCCCTGTATTCCTCCTTCAGTTTCTAATTTCTTAAGCAACTTCTTATGTGGTACTTTGTCAAACGCTTTCTTTAAGTCTAGAAATGCACAGTTCGCCCATCCATCTCTTTCTTGTATTATATCTATTAGCCTTGAATAGAAACATATTAAATTGGTGACGCATGATCGTCCTTGTCTGAATCCAAATTGCCTTGGATTTAACATTTTGTTTTTGTTTTTCTAAATATTTTACCCATCTACTTTTGATAATTCTTTCACAAATTTTTGCTATTGTACTTGTTAGAGAGACTGGTCTATAGTTTGTAGGGTCTTCTTTATTTCCTCCTTTATATATAGGTACTATATTTGCTTTTTTCCAATCTTCTGGAACTTTTCCTTCTTTAAAGGAACTGTTTAGTATGCTATGTATTTTGTCTGCCAGTTCATTCCTGCATTCTTTCAGAATCCAGTTTGCTATTTCATCTGGTCCATGCGATTTTCTGACATCAAGATTACTCAAGTGTGTTAATATTTCATTCTTTGTTACTTCTATTTCTTCCATTGGGGGGACTTTCTCTTTCCATTCAATCTCTTCAGGTTGTATGTTCTCCCGACAACTCTTTCGTTAATTAGGCCGAGAACATGGCCTCCTTGTCGGAAGTATATGCTCACTCGATCTGGTATATATCTATTTTCCTGAAAGTTGTAACGATTATTGCTTTACGTGTCCACGTAACTGCCACCCAAGGCAAGTGGGATGGCGACGTTTGATTTGATAATACAAATCGAATTCATCAGTTCAAATTCCATATGGTCTATGTCTATAAACAACAGAGGGAAATATACCCTTTAAGAAAAAAACTCATGATATGATTATTGCAAGTAAATGTTTAGTTACTTATACCAAAGTCAAAGTCAAGAATGATGTAGCGATCCAGTCTGAAAGAATTCGTTTTGTCCACCAGTGGAACATTTTAGGGCACTAAGAATTCCTATTTCCTAAAAACTATAAACAAATTAAGATTAGTTTAATTCAGCAGCTACTTGCGACTCCTACTGCACTGCAAAGTTGACGGTCTCGGTTGTAGCTTAGCTTTGTCCACATGGACATACAAGAATGTTGTTTACAGCGACTGCAGAAGGCAGACACAAAGAACACTTTGGTTGTTGGTCGTCTGCAGGCAGAAGTCATGTGTAACAGAGTAATATTCTCGCATGTGTCTGCAAACACTACATTGTGTGGAGCGTGACTTTAATGATGTATCTACAGTATAGTGAGATCACCCTTTGGTCATTATAGTTACTCTCTCGTAATACGGTATTAGGGTCAGATTAGTGTTTGTAATTATCTGGCTACTTTAATTCATGAAAGGATGTCCAAGGACCCACGCACAATAGATATCTATTGACCGTATTGAAGTTATTTTACCTATGGACAAGGATGAAATAACTTTATCAATGCTAGGCATGCCAGATTAACATTAAGTGTTCTACTAAAGCACCGAGAGAGCTTTTGGTCGACATCGAAAGAACGAGATAAGTCGTAGGAGTCGGTACCAGAGGTTTTGGCAACATCCATATAATTTATATAACAAAGAGAACTGGGCCAAGCAAAGATCCCTGGGGAACATTGCTCATTGCGTCACACAAATCAGATGAGTTTCATTCAATAGATATATACCAGATCGAGTGAGCATATACTTCCGACAAGGAGGCCATGTTCTCGGCCTAATTAACGAAAGAGTTGTCGATAGATAGATTTTATTTCAAAGAAATCTACAAACCTCATCAAACATGAAAACTGTTGAATGGAAGTAATGGTTTATCATGGGTGTTATGCATTCTTACCCACAAGCATATTTGTGCGTTTATGCATTGTGGAGTTGTGTGGTAGTTGATCTGACTCGATGGTCAGAAAAGTCAGAAATAGTTGACTGCTGTCATGGACAGATATATGACAAGCACATATGCATACAGATGTTCATTCATACCAGGGGCACTCTCTCCGTCGCCTCGTCTCTTCCTTTCCCGGGAACAACTATCTCACGTGACCCCCAGTCAGACCTTTGTTATTTCAGTTATATGAGTTATTGTTGATTTTGTTATTATACATATAAAGATGGCCAGATCTTGCGATCATTTCATGTAATATTGTTCTTCCATTGTGCCCACACTAGACTCAACCTGATTCGGTTGCAAAGAAAATCCAAAACGGGAATATTTTGTAACATGGGTAAACTGAAAATTCTCCGTCTGTCAGACTCTAGTATGGTTTCCGATAGTGAAGAGGAATCAGGTTTTCGTGGTGAGCCTCAGCCACCCAAGTTTCAACTTCATAGGGTCGTCTTAAGTCGTAGGATACGTTGGTAGCATAGATGATATCCCCCTTTGCCAGTAGTCCTCCAAAGAAACCATAAGTACCAAGGCCATATATCAAGTGGTCAGACAGAGCCATAAGTGCGAGGTCTTCGTCCCTCGATATGGGTTTATCAAGGGCCACTGCGTCCGGATGACGCCAGAGCACGTTCTCGCGGCACCAAGGCAGGTCGTCCGACACCACGATGAAGGCCACTTTGCCATACCTGAGGAGAGGAAGAACAAAACCACGTTTAATAACAGAAAAAAGGTAATAAAAACGTTCCTAAAAAATGGGGAATTAATTAAACAGGATGGAGACCCTGCTCACCTTTTTCTGGCAAAAGCAAAGGCGTCATGGAAAAATATGGGTTCCATCGCTTTAGAACCATGCCTCATTTTCATATGATTTATGTAATTACTCCTTCTTATGTGAACTCCAATGACCACAGGCCGTTCGGCACCAGGACCCTGAATAGTCTTGTCTGCAAGGGACGCTTCCTCCATCTGCTTCCTCCACCTCTCCAAAAGTAGGTCTCTGTATCTCTCTGCTGATTGTTGGACCAGGGGCTGGAATCGGTAGATAAATCTCAAGAGGTTCCTTCGAGGTGAAACAAGGAGACAATTAGAATAAGTAGAGCGTATTGATAGTTGGCGAGAAAAACATGATAAACAAGTTAATTTCAAAGTAAAAGACAACAATTCTACCAACCTATATTGCATAAAATAGGCAGGGTGACAGGGGTACGAACCAATATTTATGTTTTTATCTAGACCATTCAGGGCCACATAGTTCTCGGCAATATCAATTCTCATACTCCGGATACCAGTCTGTTTGCATTTAGAACAAAGGAAAGGAGTTACTAGGATTAGAATCCGGTGTGTTCAAAATCAGTCGATTGAATGTACACATGATAAGGCAGTGATAACTTTCATCTGATTGATTGGGAGAGAGAAGCTGTACTGTACAATATTCATGTAGATAGGATAAAGAGTAGATGTCTGATATGTAACAAATCTAGTAGACAATACTTCCAATATAAACTCAAAGATATACAATCGGAAAATGTTCTCCACATCCCTCCTCTGTTTAGGCCAAGGATTCTACGCATATTCCCTATGTATCCTATCTTTATATAGTGCTGTTCTTTAGCCTCCTAGAGACTATTTCAGCACTAGTTATATCGTGAAGCACCCACTATCAGTACATTTTTGGTTTGTAGTTTTACTTGTGGCACCTAAAGGGCCTAGGAACTCCAGATGACCAGTCTTCTGTTGAACCTAAGCATATGTAATAGTGGATGCCGTGTGAGAGGATAAGGGTTGTACTTTTGAGACCGCTCTCCAACCCTGACGAACATTTTCTACACCTATGAAAATTATCAATAAATTTGATAGGTAAGCCAGAAACCCAGCTCTTAACTAGACACACAGACCACATCTTAATTTGTAATGGCAGAAACCTTTCACCATGACTGGTGAAAGGTTTAAAAGTACGACCCTGAGTAGTTTTTATGGACCCTCACCCTATTCATGCACTCCTCAGGGAGAAACGGTAGTAGGAAGTTCGGGAAGATCGCCCTCAAGTAGTCATACATGTCCTTCCTCACCCCAACCTGGAAAAAAGAGAGAATGAACGGGTCACCATTAGTTATCACACTGAGTCCCCAAGATACTATGATATCATGAAAAAATCGCATTCAACTCCAGAACTATATGTGAAATGTGGTACAGTGCCACGCCTTGGTCTAGGCGCGAAGCGCCGACGACTCAATTCCGTGACGCTGTACCAACCAATCGCCTTCCCACACGTGCGTTACGTCACCATGCCAGCCAATAAAATCCTAGTTCTGTTTACCAGGGTCACCCTTTAGACTGGTTATTTTCTCTTCATTCCACGGCCACTTCACAAGGGCTACTCTCTGGACTGGGTACTCTTTCCTCACTGCTCAGCCAATTCATAAGGGCTACAATCTGGAATGGTCATCTTCTCCTCATTCTTCAACCAGACCAGAAGGGTTACATTCTGGACTGGTCGTCTTATCCTCACTCCTCGGCCGATTCACAATGATCCCTGGACTGGGCACTCTCTCCTCACTCCTCGGCCAGTTTACCAAGGCTACACTCTGGACTGATCTTCATGTCCTTACTCTTCGGTCAGTTTGCAAAGGATACTCTCTGGACTGATCGTCCTCTCCTCGCTCCCCGGTCAGTTTCGTTATAAGTGTTTTCTGAACTAATCACCCTTTTCTCACTTTTACCCTCGTGCTGATCCGACCCTTCGACTCCAAACCAACATACCACTCTTGGGCGCCTGTCTAATCGATTTTTTGTAAATATTCTTATATTCAGCTTACCGCATCATCATGTCTGTTTTTCAAAAAAAAAAAAAAAAAAAAAAAAAAAAATATATATATATATATATATATATATATATATATATATATATATGTGTGTGTGTGTGTGTGTGTGTGTGTGTATTTACCTAGTTGTATTTACCTAGTTGTATTTTACGGGAAGGGGAGCTATGCTCGTGGGGTCCCGTCTTCATATCTCATTTTATCTAAACTATTTTTAAATTCATGTATTGTTTTTGCACACACCACTTTCTCATCTAACTTGTTCCAACTGTCTATTGCTCTGTGAGGAAAGCTGTTCTTTTTCAAATCTCTTCTATAGCTGTCTTTTTTTATTTTCTTTCCGTGTCCTCTTGTATTTCTGTCATCCCATTTTATCAGATTCTCTCTATCAGTAATTTCTATGCCTTTCATGATTCTGTAAATAGCTATCAAATCTCCTCTCTCTCTTCTTTGCTCTAGTGTCTGTAGTTTAAGTTTTTGTAGTCTCTCTTCATATGATAGTTTTGAGAGTGTTGGTGCCAGTTTTGTAATTGCTCTTTGTATTCTTTCAAGTTTTTTTATACATTTTTTTGTACTTGGTGACCATATCGTTGCTGCATATTCCAATCTTGGTCTTATCAGGGTGATTAGGATTTTCCTCACCATTTCTTCATCCAGGTATGTAAATGCCACTTTGATTGTTCTTATTAAATTATAAGTTTCTCCAAAAATCTTATTTATATGTTTCTCAGGTGACATATTATTCATAACAATGACTCCCAGGTCCTTCTCATTTTCTACTTTTTTTATTCCTTCTTTTCCCAAATTATATGATCCTGTTATTCTGTTTTTGCTTTTTCCAAATTCCATTATACTACACTTTTTTGTATTGAACTCCATCTCCCACTTCCTACTCCATTCTTGTACTTTATTTAGATCTCTCTGTAGTGATTCGCAATCTTCTTCAGTTTTCACTCTTTTCAGTAATTTTGCATCATCTGCAAAGAAGCTCATATAGCTTTCAATTCCTTCATCCATATCATTAATATATATAGCAAACATTATTGGGGCCAGAACTGTTCCCTGCGGGACACCGCTTATTACTTCATTCCATTTTGAGTGCTGATCTCTTATCACTACTCTCATTTTTCTTTCTTGCAAAAAGTCTTCCATCCAATTTAGCAATTTACCTTGTATTCCTCCTTCATATTCTAATTTCTTAAGCAACTTCTTATGTGGTACTTTGTCAAAAGCTTTTTTTAGGTCTAGAAATGCACAATCAGCCCATCCATCTCTTTCTTGTATTATATCTATTAGCCTTGAATAGAAACATATTAAATTGGTGACGCATGATCGTCCTTGTCTGAATCCAAATTGCCTTGGATTTAGTACGTTGTTTTTTTCCAAGTATTTTACCCATCTACTTTTGATAATTCTTTCACATATTTTTGCTATTGTACTTGTTAGAGAGACTGGTCTATAGTTGGTAGGTTCTTCTTTATTTCCTCCTTTATATATAGGTACTATATTTGCTTTTTTCCAATCTTCTGGAACTTTTCCTTCTTTTAAGGAACTGCTTATTATGCTATGTATTTTGTCTGCCAGTTCATTCCTGCATTCTTTCAGAATCCAGTTTGCTATTTCATCTGGCCCATGCGATTTTCTGACATCAAAATTACCCAAGTGTGTCAATATTTCATTCTTTGTTACTTCTATTTCTTCCATAGGGGGGACTTTTTCCTTCCACTCAATCTCTTCAGGTTGTATATTTTCCCTTGTAAACACTGATTTAAAATGTTTGTTCATAATTTCTGCCATTTCCATTTCCTCAGTGTATTCAACTCCTCCTTGTCTTAATTTCTCTAAGTCTTGTTTGTTTTTCAGTTTATTGTTTACAAATCTGTAGAATAGTTTTGGTTGATCTTTACACTTTTCTATAACATCTTTTTCATATTTTCTTTTTTCCTCTCTGCACTTTTGTACATATTCATTTCTATAACCAGTATATATTTTCCATTTTTCAGGTCTTCTGTCTTTTTTCCATCTGTTCCAGGCTTTGTCTCTTTTGTCCTTTAACTCCCTACAACTTTTGTTGTACCAGCATTTTACATATTCTTTTTCTTGTTTTTGTCTTGGGACATACTTTTCCACTCCTTTTTTGTAAATTTTTGTTAAAATATTCCATTTCTCTTCCACTGTTGTTTCTTCTTTGTATATTTCTTCCCAGTTTTCTTGTTGGAAGAATTCTCTTATTTTATCAAAGTTTGTTTTTTCATACATCATTCTTCCTTTTCTATATTGTTCATTTCTTTTCATATATTTTTCTTCATTAAGTTCCAGTTCAATCAATATGTGGTCACTTTTACCTATTGGTGTTTTATATTCAATCTTGTCCACTATTCTAGGTTCAGATGTAATTATTAAGTCTAGCCTCGATGGTTCTTCTTCATTTCTATACCTAGTGTTCTCTTGTATCCATTGTGTCATTGAATGGTCAGTAATCATCTCAAGTAGAGCATTTCCCCATGAGTCATCACCACTCTTTACTGACATTTCTTCCCAGCAGATTTCTTTGCAATTAAAGTCGCCCATCATAACTATTCTTCCTCCGTCTTCCATTATTTTAGTTAATGCTATCTTTGTGTCCTCTAACATACTTTTATGTTCACTCTCCTCCCATGAGGCTGTTTTCGGAGGCACATAATTGATCACAAATTTTCTGCTCTTCTTATCTCGGTCTTCCACTTCTATCATAATCATCTCTACTGTATTCTTTCCATATATGACACCTTTCACGTTTATATCCTTCTTAGTCAGGAACATAACTCCACCCCCTTGTTTTTTCTCTCTGTTTCTAATCCAATAATTGTATGTATCATGTCCTACACTGTTGGGTGGTAGTGGGCCTTTTAATTTTGTTTCTACAATTCCCATTATGTCCGGTTCTTTTTCTTTCAAATAATCATTCAGTTCATTCAATCCTGTTATCAATCCATCTATATTTGTGTAAGACACTCTTAGTTTTCTGCCACTTCCATTGTATTCTCTGTTTCCCTTATGTTTTTCTTTAGTATGTCGAACTGCTTTATTTTCATGTTCACTACTCTCCAATAGAATCTCTCTTTCTCTGACTCCGTTCTTTCCTCGTTTTTTGCCTTAGCTTCAATTCTTTTCTGCTTTTCTGCCTCTCTTTCCTCCTTATTCATTTCTCTTTTTATCCATACCTTTTTATATTGATCATTTGTTGCTAGTTTCCCTGTCTTGGATAGAATTTTCTCTGCTGTTGTTTGTGACCTGAATTTAATCTTAATTGGTCTGGTCTTATCTGTACTATATTTTCCGAGTCTGAATTTTTCCTCAATTTCCTTTATAATTTCTGGTTCATCTTCCTGGACTAATTTTAATAAACTGCTTACTCTTTCATTTTCCTCCTTGATTCTTGCGGTTCTATCTGGGTTATGTTTCTCTTCCATTCCTAATATAATTATACATTTCTTTTTGTCAGCTAATTCTCTTACTATATTCTCCTTCTGTCTCATCACTTTAATAACTGAGTCTTCATTATGTTCTTTCAATTGCTGTTTGACTATGTCAGTGAATGAAACCTTATTCCCTTCTTGAGTTATTCTCCAATTTTTAGCTTCTGTAGCTATTGTCTCTCTGTTTTCATTACTATTCTTATTCAATTTCTCATTCTCCTCCTTTACATTTCCTAACTGTCTTTTTAGGTCCTCTATTTCTTCAGTTAAGTTTCTGTTAGCCTTCTCTAGTTGTTCCAACCTTTCAATTCTTTGGAAAATGGAGTCTACGTTACCTAACTTACGCTCCAAGTCCTCGATCACCTTATCAACTCTCTCCTCTAGTCTTATCAGTCGGGGGGGGGGGTTGTGTCCCCCCCACCCTCTTTAAATCCCTGGAACATATTCTCGTCACTTTCTTCTGTATTGCTCCTCTCTATACTTCTAATCTTTACATTTTTATTAGACATTTGATCCTCGCTAAGTCTTTTGTTTACCTTCCGCTTGTCTGGCTGGGCAAAGTCTACTCCCTCCTCATTTCCTTCCATTTCCCTCAGTAATCCCTCCCCTTTTCCTCTTTCCCTACGTTCCCACTACTCCACGAGCAATTTCCCCCCCACCCTGCAAAAACACTAGGCACTTCTCTTTGCGTTGGGATCCACAGACTTCACTTTTCTTCAGAACGTCTTCTAAGCCGTCCATTCGTTGAAGTGTGTGTGTGTGTGTGTGTGTGTGTGTGTGTGTGTGTGTGTGTGTGTGTGTGTGTGTGTGTGTGTGTGTGTGTGTGTGTGTGTGTGTGTGTGTGTGTGTGTGTGTGTGTGTGTGTGTGTGATTAGGAGTTATTAATTATTCGTTCGATACCTACTGCGGTGTTTTGGCATGAGCCGAACAGAATTTTGATCATCTCAATTACAAAAATATGTGTTTTTTCTTAATTGTATTCAAAATATTGTTATTCTTTTTCAGCTGATAATTTCCTTTAATCAATTGTTCTGTTTTGAAGTTGTGAGACATATGTTTGAATTTTTCAAACTAACTTTATTCTAAGTCCATAAAATCTGAATTCGTGATCCTAAACTTCTCATAGGACTGGTATTTGATGTCTTCATGTATGCCTTCCTTGTTCCCCATTATTCTTTGTACTATTTCTTTTTGCGTTCTGTCATTCTTTTCTTTCCGGTTCTTTTCTTACAGGTAAATGTTCTTCCTTCTATGCTATTACTAAGTAGCGACGTAACCTAACGTAGAAGGTTACCTTTACATTTTACATGACTCACTTCTCTGTGCAAATATCTCATGTAAATAATATTACTTTTCAACAATCCCCATGTATAATATATATATATATATATATATATATATATGTATGTATATGTATATATATGTCTATATATATGTATGTATATATATATATATATATATATATATATATATATATATTAAATCTATAATAATCGCATAAACAGTTTTACTTATCACCAAAGATTTTGTCATTTGATGATAGCAAATACAGTGTTTCGGAAGAAAGTCAAGCATAAGTACACATGGGAGAGGGTGGTGGATGGAAGGGTGGTAGATAGAGCGTTAATGGACTATGTAGTGGTAGATAGGAGTATAATAGGAAGAGTTAAGGATGTACATGTGCTAAGGGAAGAGAGTGGGGGAATATCAGATCATTTTTTGGTGGAAGGTAAATTGATAGTGGAGGATAGATGGAGAAAGAGGAAAAGGACAAAAGGTAGGGAGGTGCTTAGAGTGAACTCTTTATGTGAAAAGGAAAAGAAGAAGGAGTACAAGAAGGAGCTGAGAGAGGAGTGAGAGGGAGTGAAGGATAGAGTAGAGCTAGTAGTGGAGGAGGAATGGGGATGGTTTAGGGAGGGAGTCATAAAGTGTGCACAATGGTGTGTGCAACAAGAAGGAAAGGAGGAAATAGAAGGAAGGCTAATGAATGGTGGGATGGGGAAACAAAGAAGGTTGTAGAAGAGAAGAAGCGAGCTTTCACAGATTGGTTACAAAATAGGACGAGGGAGTCATATGAGAGGTACAAAGAAAAGAAAAGAGAAGTAAAGCACAAGGTAAAGAAGGCAAAGAGGAGAGCATATGCGAAATGGGGTAAGAGTACGACAGAAATTTTTGAAAGTAATAAAAAGATGTTTTAGAAAGAAATAAAGAGAGGAAGAGGAGGCAAATCAAGTAGAGAAAAAATGTAAAATGTTGTACTATTCTGTAGCCAACACGTGGAGTTTCCCCATTAAAACTCGTGACCACTAAGCACAGAACAAAACTATGGTCACCCCTTAGGACGACACGCATTTGATTAATTCGTATTCATACAAATATATATACATATATATTCACTCCAGCAACGTTATTTATTTTGTAAGTAAAATAAGAATTATTTCTCTATATTCTGTAACAAGGATATATATGTATTGTAGAAGGATCTAAATTATTGTATACTGAAAACGAAGAATCGGGAATTTCGCCACCACTTTTTAAAATAGTATCATCGACATTTGCCATAAGCAGAGATCAGATATAAAATTAATTTAAAATATCCAAGCTATTCACTTGAATTAACCATATATATATATATATATATATATATATATATATATATATATATATATATATATACATATATAGATATTCACTCCAGGAACTATATTTTTTGGAATTAAAATAAAATATATTCCTCTATATTCTGTAACAGGAATATATATGTATTGTATAAAGATTTTAAATTATTGTAGACTAAAAACAAAGAATCAAGAATTTCGCCACCATTGATGTAGATAGTATCATCAACATTTTCAATAAACAGAGATCAGTCATAGGATTGACTTTAGATACCCTAGCTATTGTTGTGGAAGATAGCTGTTCTCTAAGGAATAGTACCAGCCGTTAGCACTGAGCACGGAAGTGTTCATTCCAAGGGTGAGTAAGGGTAAATACACCGCAGCGATCTATCTTCTGACAGGTACATTCCGACGAGAACACCACCAGCCGCCGGCACAGAGTACGGAAGTGCTCATTCCAAATGTGCCCAAGGGAATCATACCACGACAAACTCAATGGTGTGTTCTGACTCCCTTTGTGAAAAACCTCCCATACCTTGTCCCTACCACTTGTTTCAGGCTGGTCGCTTCCAAACAAGGGCGACA
>NC_134778.1:89995712-90008212 GCF_046742065.1 Oratosquilla oratoria
TTTCTTAAGCAACATCTTATGTGGTACTTTGTCAAAAGCTTTCTTTAGGTCTAGAAATGCACAGTCCGCCCATCCATCTCTTTCTTGTATTATATCTATTAGCCTTGAATAGAAACATATTAAATTGGTGACACATGATCGTCCTTGTCTGAATCCAAATTGCCTTGGATTTAACACTTTGTTTTTTTCTAAATATTTTACCCATCTACTTTTGATAATTCTTTCACAAATTTTTGCTATTGTACTTGTTAGAGAGACTGGTCTATAGTTTGTAGGGTCTTCTTTATTTCCTCCTTTGTATATAGGTACTATATTTGCTTTTTTCCAATCTTCTGGAACTTTTCCTTCTTTCAAGGAACTATTTAGTATGCTATGTATTTTGTCTGCCAGTTCATTCCTGCATTCTTTTAGTATCCAGTTTGCTATTTCATCTGGTCCATGCGATTTTCTGACATCAAGATTATTCAAGTGTGTTAATATTTCATTCTTTGTTACTTCTATTTCTTCCATAGGGGGGACTTTCTCTTTCCATTCGTTCTCTTCAGGTTGTATGTTCTCCCTTGTAAACAGTGATTTAAAATGTTTGTTCATAATTTCCGCCATTTCCATTTCCTCAGTGTATTCAACTCCCTCCTGTCTTAATTTCTCCAAGTCTTGTTTGTTTTTCAGTTTATTGTTTACAAATCTGTAGAATAGTTTTGGTTGATCTTTACACTTTTCTATGATATCTTTTTCATATTTTCTCTTTTCCTCTCTGCACATTTGTACATATTCATTTCTATAACCGGTATATATTTTCAATTTTTCAGGTCTTCTGTCTTTTTTCCATCTTGTCCAGGCTTTGTCTCTTTTGTCTTTTAACTCCCTACAGCTTTTGTTGTACCAGCATTTTACATATTCTTTTTCTTGTTTATGTCTTGGGACATACTTTTCCACTCCTTTTTTGTAAATTTTTGTTAAAATATTCCATTTCTCTTCTACTGTTGTTTCTTCTTTGTATATTTCTTCCCAGTTTTCCTTTTGAAAGAATTCTCTTATTTTATCAAAGTTTGTTTTTTCATACATCATTCTTCCTTTTCTGTATTGTTCATTTCTTTTCATATATTTTTCTTCATTAAGTTCCAGTTCAATCAATATGTGGTCACTTTTACTTATTGGTGTTTTATATTCAATTTTGTCCACTATTCTAGGTTCGGATGTAATTACTAGGTCTAGTTTCGATGGCTCTTCTTCATTTCTATACCTAGTGTTCTCCTGTATCCATTGTGTCATTGTATGGTCAGTAACCATCTCGAGTAGAGCGTTTCCCCATGAGCTGTCTCCACCCTTTACTGTCATTTCTTCCCAGCAGATTTCTTTGCAATTAAAGTCGCCCATCATAACTATTCTTCCTCCCTCTTCCATTATCTTGTTTAATGTTATCTTTGTGTCCTCTAACATACTTTTATGTTCACTCTCTTCCCATGAGGCTGTTTTTGGGGGCACATAATTTATCACAAACTTTCTGTTCTTCTTATCTCTGTCTTCTACTTCCATCATTATCATCTCTACTGTATTCTTTCCATATATGACACACTTCACGTTTATATCCTTCTTAGTCAGGAACATAACTCCACCCCCTTCCTTTTTCACTCTGTTTCTAATCCAATAATTATATGCATCATGTCCTACACTGTTGGGTGGTAGTGGACCTTTTAATTTTGTTTCTACAATTCCCATTATGTCTGGTTCTTTTTCTTTCAAATAATCATTCAGTTCATTCAATCCTGTTATTAATCCATCTATATTTGTGTAAGACACTCTTAGTTTTCTGCCACTTCCATTGTGTTCTCTGTTTCCCTTTTGTTTTTCTCTTGTATGTCGACTTTCTTTAGTTTCATATTCACTACTCTCCAATAGAATCTCTCTTTTTCTGACTCCGTTCTTATCTCGTTTTTTTTCCTTTTCTTCAAGTCTTTTCTGTTTTTCTTCCTCTCTTTCCTCTTTATTCATTTCCCTTTTTATCCATACCTTTTTATATTGTTCACTTGTTGCTAGTTTCCCTGTTTTGGATAAGATATTCTCAGCCGTAGTTTGTGACCTGAATTTAATCTTGATTGGTCTGGTCTTGTCTGTACTATATTTCCCTAGCCTGAATTTCTCTTCGATTTGTTTCATTATTTCTGGTTCATCTTCCTGAACTAATTCTAGTAAATTTCTTACTTTTTCATTTTCCTCTTTGATTCTTGTGGTTCTATCTGGGTTATGTTTCTCTTCCATTCCTAATATAATTATACATTTCTTTTTGTCTGCTAAGTCTTACTATATTCTCCTTCTGTCTCATCACTTTAATAACTGAGTTTTCAGTTTGTTCATTCATTTGCTGTCTGATTATGTCAGTGAATGCAACCTTGCTATTTTCATGATTTTTTTTCCAACCCTCCTTGTTCTCCTTATTATTCTCCTTTAAGACTTTATTCTCATCTTTTACTTCTTTTAACTGTTTTTTTTTTAATTCTTCAATTTCCTTAGTTAAGTTTTTGTTCGCCCTCTCCAGTTCTTCCAATTTTTCAACTCTTCGTATAATACTGTCAACATGACCGAACTTACGCTCCAAGTCCTCGATCATCTTATCGACCTTCTCTTCTAGTCTTGTCAGTCGGGGGGTGGGTGGGTGGGGGGGTGTCCCCCCCACCCTCTTTAAATCCCTGGAAAATATTCTCATCACTTTCTACTGTATTGCTCTTGTCTATACTTCTAATCTTTACATTTTTATTAGACATTTCATCGTCATCGGAAGGCCTTTTGTTTACCTTTCGCCTGTCTGCCTGGGCCAAGTCTACTCCTTCCTCATTTCCTTCCATTTCCCTCAGTAATCCCTCCCCCTTTCCTCTTTCCCTACTTTCCTACTACTCCACGAGCAATTTCCCCCCACCCTGTAAATACAATAGGCACTTCTCTTTGCGTTGGGATCCACAAACTTCAATTCTCTTCAGAACGTCTTCTAAGCCGTCCATTCGTTGAAGTGTGTGTGTGTGTGTGTGTGTGTGTGTGTGTGTGTGTGTGTGTGTGTGTGTGTGTGTGTGTGTGTGTGTGTGTGTGTGTGTGTGTGTGTGTGTGTGTGTGTGTGTGTGTGTATTTACCTAGTTGTATTTTACGGGAAGGGGAGCTATGCTCGTATTGTCCCGTCTTCATCATGACCGGTCGTGACAAAGGAGGAAAGGGACTTGGAAAGGGAGGCGCCAAGCTCCACCGCAAGGTTCTCCGTGATAACATCCAGGGTATCACCAAGCCTGCCATCCGCCGTCTGGCACGACGTGGAGGAGTCAAGCGTATCTCTGGATTCATCTACGAAGAGACACATGGAGTTCTAAAGGTCTTCCTCGAGAATGTTATCCGCGACGCTGTCACCTACACGGAACACATCAAGAGGAAGACGGTCACTGCTATGGATGTCGTCTACGCCCTCAAACGCCAGGGCAGAACCCTCTACGGCAGGGGTTCTCAGCCTTGCTTGGCTCATGCACCCCTTTCACCATTTGCCAGAATGTCATTCCCCCCACCTTTCCAAGATTGCATGTTTCAAAAGGTGCATTCTAAATAATATGCAGATATTATCGCACAGCGTAATGTATACGTCTCATATACATGTGAGTATATCAATAAGTCATATAACCCACTCACTTCCACTCACCCCCCACTCAACCGCCTGCACCACACTATCCCTACGTCCAGGCGCCAAAAGCTCGCTGAGCTAAGCGCATCCTCTCAAACTTGCCGACTCAACACTTCGTGCCCGTGTGACCGGCACTGCCAAGCACCAGACGACTACACACACACACACGAACACACGCGATCAATCTAGTAGCCACCCAGTACTGACATACGATATTACGTATACTGACGGTCCTCCCCTGGATATATAATTAACATGTATGGTAGTAGACATCAATACGTAATTAATGCAGTTGCCCCACCCATGTGGGACAACAGACTAACAAGAGATTATTGTTAAGATCACGATTAAAGGCAACTCAAGAACTTGTCCATTCGGCACTTCCGGAGAGGAAAACTCTCTGGCAAGACCCAGAGGAGCGTCGGTTCTTGTGACGTGCCCTAGTATTAAGATTGTGTAGAACTGTGTATCTAAGTTTCAAAGAGTGTGACGAATTAAGAACGAAACTTAAAAGGTGTGTACCAAGTAACCCCTTTCTGGAGATGATGTAACGACCCCGTTACATCTTGTGTGTGCAAGTAACCCTCGGTGGAGATCATGTAACGATACCGTTACACCCATTCCGTTACATCTGGTGGCAGCGTGTACCCGCAACCCAATTTCTCCGAAGAGACTACGATGTCCTATAAAGAAGTGACCAGTACCTTCAAACCCGTCCATTTTCTCCACCTACATTCAAGTACGAACACCACCCGCACGGAACGAACCGCTCTCCACGAACAAGAACTTAGTTCACACTACACAATCCAGGGCAATCGTCACAACCTATTCCACACTACCAAAATCAACGATCTCAAGGTAACATAAATTTCTTCCACTTAATTCCAATATATTCCATAATAATAACCCTACATTACCCATTCAAACCATCCCTGATACTCGCTTTGTCTCCCTTTCCATAACATGCGAGCATAATTCATCCGCCCCAGAGGATTCACACCACTTACGCACAGACCCGCGTAACAGCCACCTCATCCCCCCAGCCAGCATTCCCGCTTATACACTCCAACCACCCAACCTACCTTACCGATCGCCACCTTCGGCTGCTACAATTGCTACGTAAACAAGATCACCCCCCTGCTGGACATTGGCATACCACTCGATTCAGCTCACGGTATCAAGGTAACCATTATACCTTCAGATACCCACGTGCCCAACGCACGTAAACCTTACTCTATTCCATCTCTATATATATATATATATATATATATATATATATATTAATTCCACATTTATTAAATTTATACATATTTGGTTTCTCTGTATTTATATACTTTATGTACACCTTTTTCTTTTGGTTGTCATACCTTTCTCATAATTTAACCAGTAGCTCTTATAATTATATATTTCAACATTTAACATATTTTGCCTATTTTTAAAACAACATATATTTGCTTAAAAGTGGCAGTCTGCCGACAAGATTGACTAGATAAACACCATATGAGGACGGAGCCTTTATTTGTACGACGTTTCGCTTATTACAGCTTTTTCAAGTACAAGTTGAGATACAAATGCTTGAGATTAAATAAGGGGAAAGGAGGGAACGGGGAGAGAAAAAGGGGGGGGGGAAGGAGGAGGAGGAGGAGGAGGAGGAGGAGGAGGAGGGTGGGGGGATGGACACTGGGAAAGGATGAGAATGCCGGCCCAAACGTCCGTGAGCGAAATGTCCACAAAGGGTGGTTTAAGTATTTAATATTTTGCTGGCCATGGGTATTAGGGGAATAATGTGAGGAGATATGTTAAACATGCCCCTGTTTTGTTCAATAGTGTTCGTTCCTTGAATGATTGCTGCTTCTAAACACTTCCTGCGGATTTTGTCTGGTTCCCGCATCAGCAGCTCTGCATTCTTCCAGTCCATAAGATGGTTTTTCATTTCTACTCCCACCATGATATAAGGACCAAGAGAGGAGTAGTAATAGGTTTTTTCCTTAGGGCATTTAGGATATGTAGTGCAAAATACTTAGAAGAAGAGTGCAGGTTTATTAAAGAGACCTTTTTAACACTAAAATTTCCAGAGTTTCTTTTAGATAATTGCAAACAGCAGGCCGCTAAGATTCGGGAAAGCCGTAGGCAGCAGGACAGCACAACTAGACGTCTCGTGTTGCCAACCGGCGACATTGCCACCAACCTGACACGTCTTTTAAGAACCACCAACTTGGAAATAGTGTGTCAGACAAGCAGAACAATAAAAGACATCACGAAGACGGAAACACACAACAATCAGACACCGAGCACCAAAGCCGGTGTTTATCGTATTCCGTGTTCAGGATGTGATAAAGTTTACATCGGAGAAACGTCACGTGACCTGAATACACGAATACGTGAACACCGTTACGACGTCAGGCATGATGTCACCACCAATGCATGTGTGACACATAGAAACAAGGAAAACCATCTTATGGACTGGAAGAATGCAGAGCTGCTGATGCGGGAACCAGACAAAATCCGCAGGAAGTGTTTAGAAGCAGCAATCATTCAAGGAACGAACACTATTGAACAAAACAGGGGCATGTTTAACATATCTCCTCACATTATTCCCCTAATACCCATGGCCAGCAAAATATTAAATACTTAAACCACCCTTTGTGGACATTTCGCTCACGGACGTTTGGGCCGGCATTCTCATCCTTTCCCAGTGTCCATCCCCCCACCCTCCTCCTCCTCCTCCTCCTCCTCCTCCTCCTTCCCCCCCCCCCTTTTTCTCTCCCCGTTCCCTCCTTTCCCCTTATTTAATCTCAAGCATTTGTATCTCAACTTGTACTTGAAAAAGCTGTAATAAGCGAAACGTCGTACAAATAAAGGCTCCGTCCTCATATGGTGTTTATCTAGTCAAACATATATTTGTATATGCAATAACTTTTACTAGATTTAACTATTACATAATATCATATTCATATGCATTCTTCCAGTTAAGTAATTCTTGTTTACACTATATACATTTTCAATATTTTACGTATTATCCGTTTATATTTAATATAACTTATACATTTTTATCAATGTAACCTATTTGTTATTGTAAACCCATTTTATATATAACCTATACAATTTTAAAAAATTTCGATAACCATAGTTAATTCTATTATAAGTGGAATATCACAATATTTAACTCCTTGTTATATCTCATAATATTCCCACATTTTATTATATATATATATATATATATATATATATATATATATATATATATATATATTTATGATTTTACATATGTAAACCCGTTACATATTTATACTGTATAACCGTTGACACCCTATATCCCCCCCCTCTCTTATCTAACCATAACATACTACCCCTTAGGTGATGTATACCAAATATTTCTAATTTAACTATTTCAACTTAGACCTCCCATCTCACCTAACTATTAAGTAATACATGCATCTCTAGTTAACCACTAACATGGCAACAGGAACGAGAAGCAAATTAAAAAAAGCGGTAGAAACCATCCTCTCTAAATCTCAAGAGGAAAACCCATCACGTAACTCAAAACTAGACAAAGACGAACCAGATCCTCATCAATTAAATCCACAGGTTGACATTACCACAAAGCCCTTAGACCATAACCGCTCACGTACCTCCGACCACGACGCCCCTAAGGCAGGTACCCCAATAATCCCTCTTTATGAGAATGATATCTTACCCTTTTTTAACCAACTCTATCAAATAGACCCCTTTCACCCCTCACAACTACAACAACCCATTCCTCCCATCCAGCCAAATATGCAAACTACACCTCCTATAAGCCATAATCAGTTCAAACCCCATATCCCAACACACAATACCTCCCCTCACATTCAGCCACAGAACCAACCCTCTCAAATAGACCCCTTTCACCCCTCACAACTACAACCACCCATTCCTCCCATCCAGCCAAATATGCAAACTACACCTCCTATAAGCCATAATCAGTTCAACCCCCATATCCCAACACACAATACCCCCACTCCCATTCAGCCCATCACGCTCCCCATGCCTACCAAAACTTCCCCTTTCCTTCTCCCCATACCCCATCTGGTCAAGACACCTCCACACCATACCACCAACCACCACCTAACCTTCCTCCAAACCCACAATATTATCCTTACCCACAACCTCAACCAACAATAATTAACAACTATCAAACCATTACCCCCCTCACAGAAATCCCAACCTTTTCCCAAGATAGTGGATTATCCATTACAGACTTCCTGACAGCATGTGACCTGTTTTTCTCAAAGAACCAACACTACTCTGACTCAGATTAATTTGTGCCGTCAGAAAATAGACCCATCTGACATTTGCCGTTCAAAGGCAAGGATGCTAGACAGTTTAGTTGCATGTGGAATCACATATCAAGAATATAAACACCACCTTCTTAATGTCTTTCACAACAAACAAGCAAACAACATCACTTTCCTTCTCACTTTCCTCAATAACACTAGAGTCCAACCACAAACGAACATTATGGATTTCGTAGCAAACGGAATTAAAGAAGTCAGAGAGGACCTGGAGAATAACTCTCCTTGGATCCACACTGACCAATTTGGTCAAAAGGTCATGACCTTACAACACTTACTAACATTCTTTGAGATAGGTTTCTATCTCTCCCAACTCCCTCCAAAGTGTTTAAAGGAAGCCTCCAACAGGGAGCTAAACACTAGAAACCCTCTAGCTTATACCTATATCCTAGATATCACCAATGCTTGCAATGTATCTTTATCCACCCCCCACTATCTCCCCAGACTAAATAGCCTTCAGTCACAGCAGCCCCCTCCCACCAATCAAGGACAATCTTCTAAGTGGTGTTCCTACCATTTGTCAAACAGTCACAACACTAGAGACTGCATACAAAAACAACAAATGCAAACACAGGCACCACGCCACCCTATCCCTTGCTCAGTTCATGGAACCATTTCCCACACCGATGCCCAGTGTCGAACACAGCAACAACAATACCCGCAGGTACAACACCACCCCATCCCTTGCTCAGTTCATGGTACTACCTCCCATACGGATGCGCAATGCAAGGTGCAATATCAAACCATACAAGCTCCACCCCCCTCCAAACCTCCACTCCTACCTACACCAACACATCCAAACAAATACTGCAGCCTACAGAAAACAACAACTCACTCCAACGAAGAGTGTTACCTACAGAAATCACAACCACAACCTCACCAGAGAACTAGCAAACCGTTCACCACCTCTCGACAAACAGCTCCCTCCCACACAACACGCACAACTCAACACCGATTGGGGGAACGCGTACCAGCCTCACGCACCAAACCACCATAGGAATATCTCACACACAACACAACTACGTCACCCTAAAAGTGACCCTAGATCAACTCACAGTTGACATGATGGTTGATACAGGAACAAACCTGAACATCATCCCAAGAGCTCTCTATGAAGCATTAAATGACCCACCCCAAATTCAATTTTCCAATATGGAAGGACTCCTACTAGAAGGGAGCACCATTTCTCTACACGACACCATAGACTTAAATATAGAAGTCAACAACTTCCAAGTAAGTTTCACACCTTTCCACATAGCTGACGAATGGAGTCTCGATCAACAAGGTATAATAGGATTAAAATCATTGAGGACATGGAAAACTATTATAGACCTAGAGAAAAATAACATCTCCTTCTCAGATGTGAATGATGAGCCAACTGTCCCTGAAACACCCGACTCAGACACACAACCTCTCTCATGTCTCCCTTCCTCAAATACTCCAATTCCAAATAACAGCTATTCCTTCCGACCACCCCCTTATGTCACCTCAAAGGCATAGATGTCTAACATAGTCATCATTCCCCCTAGACATTCCATGACTGTCCCACTATTCATACCCGGAGCAATCGGACATCAGGACGTCATAATTGACTCAGAAACGTCTAGACTTACCAACATCTCAATTGAACACTCTTGGGACATAATCCAGGAAAATAGAACGACCTTAGCCATGTTAACTAACCTCTCAGACCAACACCGTAAAATCAGGAAGAATACTAACATTTGCGCAGTCCACCTCCATAATTCCCCTATCCAGGAACCACTCCCACAACACATCAACCCAGTAAGACCAACACAACCCCTCACCCCTATCCATCCAGACCAAATCATAACATCAGCTGACGGAGAAATTCATAACGAGCTATTAGCTCTCCTACAGAGGAATAGATCAGCTGTCGCCTTAGAAGGTGAACCACTAGGCAAATGTGATATAATCAAACATCACATCCAAATTCCCCCTAACACCCCCCCCCCTTCATACACCCCCGCTTACCGCATACCTCACAGTAGGAAATCCCAAGTCAATAGCAGTGTACAAGAGATGATACACCAAGGCGTAATTTCCCATTCAGACTCCCCATGGAACAGTCCCCTCTTTTTGGTCCCTAAGAAAGACGGAACCCTACGCCCTGTTGTAGATTTTAGGAGTGTCAATCATCTAACTCAATCTGACCCACACCCACTACCTGCCATGCAGGACGTCCTCCAATCAATAGGTAACGGTAACTCGGTTTTTTCCACCATTGACCTTAAGTCAGCCTTCTGGCAAGTAGAACTCACTGAAGAATCAAAACCCGTAACTGCATTCTCCACTGATAAGGGACATTTCCATTTTGAACGTATGCCCTTTGGCCTTAAAAACGCCCCCTCAACCCAACAACGGTTGATGACCCGCATATTCAGTGACATGATAGGAGTCTCATTATTCGTCTATTTAGACGACCTCATTATATATAGCCCCACAGAAAGAGACCACCTTAACACTTTAGAGATTGTCATCAAACGTCTCAAATATACGGGGTTAAAGATTCAATTAGGGAAATGTAGATTCCTCATGAAGGAACTCACCTTCCTAGGCCATAAAGTGGATGCAAAGGGGATCCATACAAACACAGACAAAATACATACCATAAACACCTTCCCAACCCCCAGAAACGCAGATGAAACCAGAAGTTTCGTAGGGCTTGCATCTTATTATAGACATTTTATCCAAAATTTTGCACACATAGCTTCCCCCCTAACCAAATTCACAAGGAAAGGCGAACCATTTCAATGGTCAGAAACAGAACAACAAAGTTTCGACACACTGAAACACTCTCTGACCACAGCCCCTGTACTAGCCTTCCCTGACATGAAGAAAGAATTCTTTCTTTACACAGACGCCTCCTCTAAAGGAATAGGCGCAGTCCTACAACAGAATGATGACAATGGCAAAGAGCATCCCATAGCCTACGCAAGTAGAGTCCTCAATAAAGCTGAAAGTAACTACTCAACTCACCCAATGTCCTAAATATCATAATAATTCTTACGGAAATATATACATATATACTGTGAGTATCAACAAGTGCGATGTGCTACACCTCACTACCCATAGAACTGGGTTAGAAAATGACATTCCCTACAGTGATGGTGATAAAACACATGAACGCCATAACATTTGGAAAGTGATTTCAACAGTGTTATCAAACATATAGTGAAACCTTTCATATGATATTTGATATAATATGTAATCTGGTGAGACACAACACTACTCTTCGGAGACACAACATCGCATACCCTTATTTACAGTTCATGATCCCCCTTGGGACCTCGGATTCACTTCAGCAACAACCCCCCCATCTCCACATATAATCACCCAGGATTTTGTGTCTCTGAACCTTTTCTCAATGTATTACCCATATGAATACTTTTGTAAACCATGTAACCTAAGGTGCCGGGTGCCACCTAACCCCAGGGGGAGAGCGATATGTATACGTCTCATATACATGTGAGTATATCAATAAGTCATATAACCCACTCACTTCCACTCACCCCCCACTCAACCGCCTGCACCACACTATCCCGACGTCCAGGCGCCAAAAGCTCGCTGAGCTAAGCGCATCCTCTCAAACTTGCCGACTCAACACTTCGTGCCCGTGTGACCGGCACTGCCAAGCACCAGACGACTACACACACACACACGAACACACGCGATCAATCTAGTAGCCACCCAGTACTGACATACGATATTACGTATACTGACGGTCCTCCCCTGGATATATAATTAACATGTATGGTAGTAGACATCAATACGTAATTAATGCAGTTGCCCCACCCATGTGGGACAACAGACTAACAAGAGATTATTGTTAAGATCACGATTAAAGGCAACTCAAGAACTTGTCCATTCGGCACTTCTGGAGAGGAAAACTCTCTGGCAAGACCCAGAGGAGCGTCGGTTCTTGTGACGTGCCCTAGTATTAAGATTGTGTAGAACTGTGTATCTAAGTTTCAAAGAGTGTGACGAATAAAGAACAAAACTTAAAAGGTGTGTACCAAGTAACCCCTTTCTGGAGATGATGTAACGACCCCGTTACATCTTGTGTGTGCAAGTAACCCTCGGTGGAGATCATGTAACGATACCGTTACACCCATTCCGTTACAGTAACACTTTTCTAATCCTAAGATTAACCTGGGTTAGCACTGGTATAATTCCAGCCCAGGTGACAGGCCAGATAGGCCAAAGCCTATATTTGCTTTCCTCACCCCGTAAACTTACCGAGGTCACAATTCACCCCTAGAAACCCAAAATTCCCCCCTGGGGGTGAATTTCACCCCTAATGAGAACCCCTGCTCTACGGTTTTGGAGGTTAAATTAAGCCCAGGCAGGCAGGCAGGCATGGGGAAACGCGTGCACGCGCGTGCTTCTCTTCTCCTCGTCCTCGGCCTCCTCTTATTATCTTCCACCAACGTATGTGTGTGTGTGTGTGTGTGTGTGTGTTTGTGTGTGTGTGTGTGTGTGTGTGTGTG
>NC_134778.1:90023212-90028212 GCF_046742065.1 Oratosquilla oratoria
ACCTCACCCCCCATCCACCCGCCCATTCCACCTCATGCAATCACAACATCATCCATATACAACCATTCTCCATTCACCCCTGTCTTCTGTCCTCTCCCGTCCTTCCTCAACAGACATTCCCCTCTTCCCCAAAGCCCCCTTCACCGCATCCATCCACCTCATCCTACGACGTCCCCTGATGTTCACTCCCCCCTACATCTGCCTTGCACACCTCTTTTACTAGTCTTTCATCACTCATTCTTTCCATGTGTCCAAACCATCCTAATACTCTTTCATCAACCCTATCTCCCAGCTCCTTTTCCACCCCTGCTCTCCTCCTCACCTCCTCATTTCTCACTCTATCTAGCCTAGTAACCCCCATCATACTTCTCAGACACCTCATCTCAAACACATTCAAACTCCTTCTCTCTTCTTCTCTTATGTTCAATGTTTCTACCCCATACAGTGCTGTTGGCACAATCACTCCTTCATACAGTCTCCTCTTAGCATCCATTCCCAAATGTTTATTCCTCATTACACTCTTTAATCCAACAAGGCATTTACTCGCTTCTCTCAATCTACATTCTACCTCCATTTTTACTCCACCTTTCCCTGCCACATTTGCACCCAACTATCTAAAACTATCCACTTCCTCCAGTTGCTCTCCCTTAATGCTCACTTCCAGTCTACTGCCACTTTCACCCCTTGTACATCTCATCACCTTACTTTTACCCACATTTATCTTTAGCTTTCTTCTATCACAAACTCTCCCAAACTCTGCCACCAGCTTCCTCAATCCCTCCTCCGATCCTGCCACAAGCGCAGTGTCGTCCGCAAACAACAGCTGGCTCACCTCCCACTTTTCTCCATTTTCTTTAACCATCTCCAATCCCTTGCCCACTACCTTGCATTTACCTCTCGCACCACCCCATTCATGTATAAGTTGAACAGCCAGGGTGACATAACGCATCCTTGACAAAGTCCCACCTTTACCTCGAACCACTCACTCTCTCCATTTCCAATCCTGACACAAGCTCTACTATTCTCATAAAACTCTTGACAGCTCTCAGAAGCTTTCCTCCTATCCCGTATATCTGCATAACCTCCCACAGTGCCTTCCTGTCTACCCTATCATAAACCTTTTACAGATCCATAAAAGCCCAAAAAACATCCTCCCCCTTTCCTATAGCCTTCTCACATATCTGTCTTACCACAAAGATCTGATCTACACAACCTCTACCTGTCCTAAATCCACACTGTTCCTCACCAATTACTCCCTCTGTTCCTCTCCTAATCCTCTCAATCAAGATCCTCCCATAAGCCTTCCCAACCACACTCAACAAGCTAATCCCTCTGAAACTACTACATTCACACTTGTCCCCTTTTCCCTTGTAAAGAGGAACTATACAGGCACTCCTCCAGTCCTCCGGCACTCTACCCTCTCTCCAACAAACATTAAATAACCTCACCAACCAGTCCACCATCACTGTACCTCCCTTTTTCAGACATTCCGCATGGCATCCATCCAGACCAGGTGCCTTACCTGCTTTCATCATCTTAACAACTGCCTTCACCTCATCCTTCCTTATTTCTCCTCCATTCTCCTCATTCATCACTCTCATTTTCTTCGCACTTCCCACTGCAGCAATCTTTCCTTCCCTATCCTCCTTCACATTTAGCAACTCCCTAAAATATTCTGCCCATCTTCCCCTTACTGCCTTCTCCTCCATTATCATCTCTCCATCTGCACCTTTTACCTTTTCTTCTCTACTTGATTCGCCTCCTCTTCCTCTCTTAATTTCTTTCTAAAACATCTTTTTATTACTTTGAAAATTTTCTGCCAAACTCTTACCCCATTTCACATCTGATCTCCTCTTTGCAACCTTTACCTTTTGCTTTACTTCTCTTTTCTTTTCTTTGTACCTCTCATATGACTCCCTCGTCCTATTTTGTAACCAATCTGTGAAAGCTCGCTTCTTCTCTTCTACAACCTTCTTTTTTTCCTCATCCCACCATTCACTACCCTTTCTTCTATTTCCCCCTGTCCTTCTTGTTCCACACACCATCCTTGCACACTTTATGACTCCCTCCTTGAACCATCCCCATTCCTCCTCCACACAAAATAGATACATCCCTCATAATGGGGAAATAAAAACTAAATGCTACAACAAATTAAGCAAAGACAACACAAAACTAACTAACCACAAGAAGAAAAAATGGGAAAACGTACAAATAAAATTGACCAAAAGGAAATTGGTTCCCTGTTCGCACCATGCAACACTGGAACTCTCTTCCGAAATACGTAGTGACAGCAACGCCAATAGTCTCTTTTAAAGGACAGATATAACAAGTACACAAAGGCGTAAGGCGAGCGCTATGGAGGTGGGCGGACACAGCTGTTTACCCTGACCCCCCCCCCCCACACACACACACTAACTTTTACTAGATAAGCAAGACGGGAAATTAAATGGAAATGTGAACCATAAGAATAAGAATAATAAAAAAGAACATACCCCCCAAAAAATCTAAGCCTCGCTTTTGATGCTTACATGACCTTCAGCCCACTCGTCATAGATCTCACAGTGAAAATCAGCACGAAAATAAACATACAAAAACCAATTGTAAATGTGGGATCACAGAAATTTTAACCACACTTGACAAACAGTTCTTAGGAACCACACTCGACTACGCTCCCACACCTCGGTTCACAACAATAAGTGAAATGAACATAGACACTTTACAAACTCAACAGAATAAACCATTGACAATAATGACAGAATGCATTAAAATCACTCCAATAGAACACCAGTAAAAAAAGAAAAAAAAAATCCACTGGAGAATAGTATATGAATATGATAGGTGAAGAGTTATTTGAAGGAAAAAAAAATCTGAGCCATACCCATTTCATTACATTACACAAACACAACCAACAGGAATTATTCATTGTTATTACTCTATCATTATCACCACACTTCACGATCACTGACCACACCTGATTTCTGTCACTGGTAATTAAACAGCAGTTTCAGCTACCGAATTTAGCTTGCTCGTATTCAGATACTACGAATTTCATATATAGAGCACATTGTCATTAATCAGAGATGATCTGTGCTGTCATTTTGTCATTATTTTTATATATTTTTTTGTCGATTTTTGAAACGTGTAGAAGATATAACGGCTGCTGATTCTATTTCGTTTAACACACTTATTTGTTTAGATAACATTTTTTTCTATAAGCTGGCTTGACGTCATCCTTAGTTTAGCACGTTACCGGTGACAATGAGGCGGAAGGGAAGGACGATGATGAAAGACGAGACGAAAGCTAACCCCGTTCTTATCGAGGTACAATGTACGAATGATGACGATGGTTTATGGTCGAATGTGCATTCATTTTGAGCAACGTGTCCCGCAGGTGTTCCCGCTGAGTCTACCACAGTGATCAACATTTTCTCCTGAAACTATAATATGAATGTGTGCGAGTGTAGACCAATGATATGTATATTCTTTATATAATCGCGTAATATACACACACACACACACACACACTATATCTTTCAATATAGGTTAATTTGGTAATATTTTCTTTCAAAGGATTACAAAGGATTACAAAGGCAAAGCATGCCGACAGGAGACCTTTTGATCCATATCTAGGTCGGATGCAAAAAAAAAAAAAGAAAGAAAGAAAAAAAAATCATATTAATAATAAATTAAAACTATAACAATGTAAATAACAATTAAAATACATAAATAAATGCATTGGTATAGTTGAATAACAAACAAACAGGTAAATAGTAATTTATAATAAATTGACATATAACTAATAATAAATGAAAACCAGACAGACAAATTATAACAAAACAAAAACAAATAATATAACATAAATTATAATCATTACAGCATCTTACTTAGGTATTTATCTAAATGATTCTTAAAGCTTCGAACTGAACTACATTGCACTACCTGTGCAGGAAGTTTATTCCATTCATTAACTACACGGTTGGCAAAGTTGTTTCTACCTACTTCCAAATTGAATCTATTTCCGGACAGTTTGAGACCATTGTTTCTTGTCGGATTCTCATTCAATGTGAAAATTTGGTCACTTTTGATGTTGTCAATTCCCTTTAAAATCTTAAAGACCTGTATCAAGTCACCTCTGAGTCTACGCTTTTTTAGGGAAACCAGATTCATGTGCTTAAGTCGATTTTCGTATGATTTATTTTTGATATTTGGAATCAGTTTTGTGGCTCGCCGTTGTACTTTTTCCAGTCTGTCAATGTCTTTAATGAGATTCGGTGACCATACAGAAACAGCATATTCCAAATGTGGACGAACTAACGATTTATATAGCTTGTTAATGAGTGATGGACTTTTGAAATCAAAAGATCGCGCAATCAATCCCAGAATCTTATTTGCTTTCTCAGAGGCTGAAATACACTGCTTAGATGATTTGAGGTCGTTACTGATAATTACGCCGAGATCTTTTTCACTATCCACTTTTGTTAACGAATTTCCAAATAACTTGTAATCGTACTTGCTGTTATTTTTACCTATGTGCATTACCTTGCATTTACTTGTGTTAAATTTCATTAGCCACTTTTCAGACCATTGCTGTAATTGATCTAAATCTTCTTGAATATCTAATTGGTTTGAGTGATCATTTGCCACTCCGCACAGTTTTGTATCATCAGCAAATTTGGAAATAGTAGATTTTAGTCCATGGTCTATATCATTTATATATACTATGAATAGAAGTGGCCCAAGAACGGAACCCTGAGGAACTCCACTTGCAACACTTTTCCATCCAGAAGTTTTTCCATTTAAAACAACTCTCTGTTTTCGACCTTTCAACCAATTACTAGTCCAACCTAATAGGCTACCACTTATTCCATGCAAAGCTAATTTAGTAAGTAGTCTTTCGTGTGGGACGGTATCAAAAGCTTTTGCAAAGTCTAGATATATTAAATCTATATTGTTTCTTTTGTCATACTTCGAGACAACAGAAAGTTGGTCAGTAAGATTGG
>NC_134778.1:90030712-90065712 GCF_046742065.1 Oratosquilla oratoria
ATTTTCTCTCAAGCATGTATGGTTAAACTTAATGGCAAGATTATTATTGCAGAGTTTTTCATCTGCCTTTTCTCTTTCTCTGAGAATCTTTTTCCCTTCCACGGGAAGTTGTCTTATAATGTCACCATATGACATTGTTTTGTCAGTTACTTTGGGCATGGCTTTACCAAAGTGAAAAACTGGCCAGAACGCGTTTTCACACTACTTAGTGCTTCATCAGTGGCTAGACTGTGAATCACAAAAAGAACTTTAGACAAATGGTACCAGGACAAAAGCCACCCAGACAAAATCCCACAGGACATTAACGCCAAAAACCTGATTAAAATTTACTATTAGTCCTTCTTCTCCACAGCCTACAAAGAAGATGAAAGGGTTATGCAACAAATTATTAAAAGAAATATTAAACCTAAAGAAGAAAACTCTAAAGTACAACTGATTATATATTATCAAAATAAAAAGACATCTCAACTGCTACTAAAGAATAATATAAGAGAAAGTAAAAGTGACCTTCAGAGAACTCACGTCATATATAGGTACACGTGTAAACTTGGGAACTGTGCATCCCAACCTTCAAACTATATTGGCATGACAACAATGAAGCTCTCACGCCGGTTATCATACCACCTCTCTTCAGGAGCTCCCAGAAACCACCATCACTCTGCTCACAAAAGAAATTTAAATAAAGAAACTCTAATAGAAAACACAGAAGTGCTGGCAACAAATCAAGACAATAGAAGGCTACCTATCCTCGAAGCTCTCTTTATTAAAGAAACATCTCCCAATCTTAATATACAAACTAGGGATTTAGAAGCCCTCCCTAGCGTAAGGAGATCTAAGCCCACTGAAAGAAGACACAATACTGATGACGTCACACAACAGCCGACCAATGAGGAAGTAGAATAGTTCGGGAGTCCCAGTCCAGCCCACTAGCCAATCAGAAGCCCCAAAATGTAATATCAGACCACCACCAACAATATATAAACACAATAATTCAATCAGATATTCACAGTCTAGCCACTGATGAAGCACTAAGTAGTGTGAAAACGCGTTCTGGCCAGTTTTTCACTTTGGTAAAGCCATGCCCAAAGTAACTGACAAAACAATGTCATATGGTGACATTATAAGACAACTTTCCGTGGAAGGGAAAAAGATTCTCAGAGAAAGAGAAAAGGCAGATAAAAAACTCTGCAATAATAATCTTGCCATTAAGTTTAACCATATATGTATATATATATATATACATATATATATATATATATATATATATGTATATATATATGTAAATATATATATATATGCGAAAAAAAATACACGGGAGTGACGAGCGATTTCGCTCGGGAAAGTTCCTATGTCGTCCTCGCAAATCCAATAGCGGGAGCGATCCTCCCCCCCTCCCCACAAAAAAAAAAATCGCTCCCGCGGCAAGATTCAACGTTTTTCATGCATTATCCATCATTTGGCAATCCCTGAATCCCATCACCAGTGATAAAAGGATCAGAGCAAACACAACTTACCCGTGATCAATCATTGCATTATCAATCGATATCATAAACGCAACGCATCAATCAACTTTATTTTTTTGATGTACGTACGTATGTGTACGTGGTATAGCTGCTAGAGTTCAATGGGTTACTAAGCCTAGCTTCGTATCAGCTGCATGCACGCGTATACTAGTACATGTTGACTAGACTCTACACGACTATCGTGCTATATAATGTCGCTAGTTGCGAATTGCATGGTACCTGTATGTAGGGAAGTTCATTGGTTGCATGCAGCTAGCTGCCCAATCAATGCGCTGACTACATGTACAATGCACCATACCCAATACCACATCACCGCATGCATACGTACACTGTACATATGCAAACTCGCTCGAGGCCTAGGAGGGAAACTGGGAAATCTCATTTATAACTTCGTTCGCGTATCTATGAGAAAACAAAATAGAATCAAATGTTTGGTTAGTGATTGAAAGTAAATCAATTTATGTACAAATATGAACATTTGATAATTATATATACATGGCTCTGGAAGTATCAAAAATGGCTCTGGTGAAAAAAAAAATGAAAAATGGCTCTGGAAAAATGAAAATTATGTTTCCCTGATATATACATATATATATGTGTATATATATATATATATATATATATATATATATATATATATATATATATATATATACATATGTATATATATATGCATATGTATATATATATACATATGTATATATATATATATATATATATATATACACATATATGGGTCTTTTCCGTTTGGCGACGCGGAATTTTTCGATGAAACTTTCACAATTAATATAGTTTCGTACGCTGATCACAGATATAACTTTTTTTTTTCTTTTTTTTTTTTTGAAAAATTAAAGAAAGTACCGAAAAAAAAAAATGGTCTAATGGTTAGAAATTACCGAGACCTTAGCGGTACATACTCGCTTAATGATAAAAGTTTACCGGTAACGTTAACGGGACCTTAGTGGTACACTCGCTTAACAGTACAAGTTTACCGGTAACGTTATCGGGACACTGGTCCCGTCAGTACCACCAAACAGAGACGGGCTTACCGAGACCTTAGCGGTACACTCGCTTAACGGTAGAAGTTTACCGGTAACGTTAGCGGTCGCTTAACGGTACAAGTCTACCGGTAACGTTAGCGGGCCGTGGACGCCATCACCTCTATGATGGTGGTAACACTTCGACCAAATATTACAGCTGAATTCAGTTGTTGTTGTTTTTTTCATACAGACTAAAATAGATAAATTATTGGCAACCTCTGGCAACCCCATTGCATATTCTGTATATTGAAATAAAGTCAAAATTTCGATAGCCAGTTCTATTTTGTTTACGATATTGTGTTTATGGAGATATCTGACAACTCTTCCCACCAATCGGAAGCAAGCTATGATTCTAAACAATAAACACATATAATATTGAATTATATTGATATCAGTGCGTTATCAAAGTATGAGGTAGAAGCACGCCGCCTATCCAGCCTCCCAGTTTAAATGTCTCTCCTGAAAAATCAATGTTTTTGTCATTTAATAAGCTATATCTCTGGTTTTATTTTACATATTATTTTGATTGTTATGTCATTGTAAAGGGAAAAAGTCATACTTTAATTGGCGCTATAGTATGCGCGGTAGATAGCATACTAAAGTAGCACCCTTTAATTTGTTTAAGAAAAAACAAAGGATTTTCAAAGGAATCTAACTTTTTTCATTCATTCTAACAGATTTCCACAGCCTTTTTCACTATTCAAAATAAAAAAGTAATGACAAAAATACGAAAAAAAATCATGAAAAAATACGAAAATAAGATAAAATATAATCTTAACAACTATTCAAAATAAAAAAGTAATGACAAAAATACGAGAAAAAAAATCATGAAAAAATACGAAAATAAAATATAATCTTAACAACTATTCAAAATAAAAAAGTAATGACAAAAATACGAAAAAAAATCATGAAAAAATACGAAAATAAAATAGAATATAATCTTAACAAGTTGTTACCAAGAATCTAATCTTTCACTTCCTGCATAGGCAGTTGATATGGACACCTTCATGTTCAAGATATATCATCTTCACTATGCAATATTATACAACATAAAAATATTCACTGCACGTAACATACACATGTGACTGAAACAGTTTAGTGGGGAATTATACTCTATTGGAAAGGGTAATTATACATATGCTCACCAGGGAAGTTGAACAACTTTTATGGCACGCTCACGTATAAGAACTCCCAGATTCCCTTGTACCGCTAATGTCTCTGTAAATTTTTACCATTACAACCGTTTCTTCGGCACTTTCTTTAATTTCTCCAAAAAATTAATGTTATTTCTGTAATCAGCATTCGAAACTATACACGACACACACACACAGCTCTCTTCTGGGAGGGAAATGGCTGTCGATCACGAGTCCAACACGTGATCCAAAGACCAAGGTGACCAAAGTGAATCACACACACACACACACACACACACACACACACACACACACACACACACACACACACACACACCTCTCATGGCGCTGTGGTTAGAGCTCTGGCTTGCCACTACGGAGGTCCGGGTTCGATCCTCGCCCGGGGCTGAAATAATATCAGTATCGCAGCGCTGAGGGGTGTTACTCCAACTCTCGTGGGCGGGGAGTTGGGGGTGTGTGTGTGTGCAAGGTCATAGCATTACCCATAGATCGGACCTACGAGCTCTGAGCTCTCTTCCAGGAGGGAAATAGCTGTCGATCACGAGTCCAACACGTGATCCAAAGACCAAGTGAATACACACACACACAGTTGGTAGAACGATGAACTACTAGCATGGTGGTGCGCGTAGTGCTTGGTTCGAATCCTGCCCAGGGCCGAAATTAATTTCGGTACAGCTGCGCTTCGGGTCGTTACTCTGACTCTCGTGGGCGGGGAGTTGGGGGTGTGTGTGTGTGTGAAAGGTCATAGCATTACCCATAGATCGGACCTACGAGCTCTGAGCTCTCTTCCAGGAGGGAAATAGCTGTCGATCACGAGTCGAACACGTGATCCAAAAGACCAAGTGAATACACACACACACACACACACACACACCTATCCAGGGCTGAAATGATTTCAGTATCACTGCGCTCCGAGTCGTTACTCCAACTCTCGTGGGCGGGGAGTTGGGGGGGGTGCGTGTAAGGTCATAGCATTACCCATAGATCGGTCTTACGAGCTCTGAGCTCTCTTCCGAGAGGGAAAATAGCCGTCGATCTCGAGCCCAGCACGTGATCCAAAGACCAAGGTGAATACTCAAGGATATATTAGATTTCATTGTCAGCATGTTTTTTTTATTTATTTCCTCAATTATTTTTTCATACAAATTAGCTCATATTCTTATTTATAAACAGACAAGGGGAGAGAGTGGCAGCAGGCTGGAAGTGAGTATTAAGGGAGAGAGACTGGAGGAAGTTGATAGTTTTAGATACTTGGGGGCAAATGTGAAAGGAAAGGGAGGAGTGGGGGTGGAGGAAGAATGTAGATTGAGAGAAGCAACTAAATGCCTTGGTGGATTAAAAAGTGTAATGAGAAATAGGCATTTTAGAATGGATGGTAAAAGGAGATTGTATGAAGGAGTGGTTGTGCCGACAGCACTGAACGGGGCAGAAACATGGAACATAAGAGAGGAAGAATGAAGGAGTTTGAATGTATTTGAGATGAAATGCCTGAGAAGTATGATAGGGGTTACTAGGCTAGATAGAGTGAGAAATGAGGAGGTGAGGAGGAGAACAGGGGTGAAAAGGGAGTTAGGAGATAGGATTGATGAAAGAGTATTAGGATGGTTTGGACACATGGAAAGAATGAAGGAAGAAAGATTAGTAAAAGAGGTGTGGAAGGCAGATGTGGAAGGAGTGAACATGAGGGGGCGTCCTAAGATGAGATGGATGGATGGGGTAAAAGGGGCATTGGAAAAGAAAAGAATGTCTGTTGAGGAAGAACGGGAGAGACCAGAAGATAGGGGTGAATGGAGAAGGGTTGTGTATGGATGATGCTGTGATGCATGAGGGGGAGTGGGTGAGGGATGGGGGTGTTGAGGGAGTATATATGAGAAATAATTTGAAGCAGCCGAAAGGGACCTCTCCCTGTCCTCTCATTTTCTGCATAAGGGGACGGAGAGGGGGGTCGCCGAATTAATGAAGCGGCCTTGCTATAGATGTGTTGTGTATTGCGACACTGCTTCTAACCCAGGGCAGTGGACAAGATGCAGGGATGACCCGTCGTCCAGGAGGTGCCAAGATAAGAGAGAGGGAAGCGGGTAGAGGGGAGTGGAGTATGTATAGGGATGGAATAGTTGGGATTGGTTTCTGTGCTTTTTTCTTTTTACGATCCTCCCCCGTGTAAGGGGGAAAGAAGCCTTCGAGTTCTTCTTCTTCGAGTTTTTCTTCGAGTTCTTCTTCTTCTTCGAGTTCTTCTTCGAGTTCTTCTTCTTCTTCGAGTTCTTCTTCGAGGTCTTCTTCTTCTTCGAATTCTTCTTCGAGTTCTTCTTCTTATTCCAAATAATTCCTTTGGTAATCCCCATGATCCGATTTCCCCCCATGTTTTGTAAAATTCTTATAACCCGCAAAGTAATGTTTTTCGAACTCACACGTACTCTCTCGCGAAATTTCTCCGTCAAACAACTCGAGTTTTTCAAAAGTTTCGTCACTGTGCTTGTGCGATAACAATTTCCGAAAAAAAAAACTCATAATATTAATAAATGAACAACGTGAATCAGATCAGTTCCAGTTGAAAACGTGAAACGAACTGAATAAACCCTTACTAACCAGGGTCCGGTGCGACCGTTTTGCCGGGTCTCGAGAAAAACTCGCAAACCGGAGAATTCTTTTTTTATTTTTATACAAGCCCCCGGCTACGCCGGGGGGCTTGGCCTGCGGCGCTGCTCGCTATTCTTCTTCTTCTTCTTCTTCTTCTTCTTCTACTTCTTCTTCTTCTTCTTCTTCTTCTACTTCTTCTTCTTCTTCTTTTTCGAGTTCTTCGAGTTCTTCTTCGAGTTCTTCTTCTTCTTCTTCGAGTTCTTCTTCTTTTTCGAGTTCTTCTTCTTCTTCGAGTTCTTCTTCGAGTTCTTCTTCTTCTTTGAGTTCTTCTTTTTCTTCTTCTTCGAGTTCTTCTTCTTCTTCGAGTTCTTCTTCTTCTTCGAGTTCTTCTTTTTCTTCGAGTTCTTCTTCGAGTTCTTCTTCTTCGAGTTCTTCGAGTTCTTCTTCGAGTTCTTCTTCTTCTTCTTAGAATTCTTCTTCGAGTTCTTCTTCAAGTTCTTCTTCTTCTTCTTCTTCTTCTTCTTCTTCTTCTTCTTCTTCTTCTTCTTCTTCTTCTTCTTCGAATTCTTCTTCGAGTTCTTCTTATTCCAAATAATACCTTTGGTAATCCCCATGATCCGATTTCCCCCCATGTTTTGTAAAATTCTTATAACCCGCAAAGTAATGTTTTTCGAACTCACACGTACTCTCTCGCGAAATTTCTCCGTCAAACAACTCGAGTTTTTCAAAAGTTTCGTCACTGTGCTTGTGCGATAACAATTTCCGAAAAAAAACTCATAATATTAATAAATGAACAACGTGAATCAGATCAGTTCCAGTTGAAAACGTGAAACGAACTGAATAAACCCTTACTAACCAGGGTCCGGTGCGACCGTTTTGCCGGGTCTCGAGAAAAACTCGCAAACCGGAGAATTCTTTTTTTATTTTTATACAAGCCCCCGGCTACGCCGGGGGGCTTGGCCTGCGGCGCTGCTCGCTATTCTTCTTCTTCTTCTTCTTCTTCTTCTACTTCTTCTTCTTCTTCTTCTACTTCTTCTTCTTCTTCTTTTTCGAGTTCTTCTTCTTCTTCTTCGAGTTCTTCTTCTTCTTCTTCGAGTTCTTCTTCTTTTTCGAGTTCTTCTTCTTCTTCGAGTTCTTCTTCGAGTTCTTCTTCTTCTTCTTCGAGTTCTTCTTCTTCTTCTTTGAGTTATTCTTCGAGTTCTTCTTCTTCTTTGAGTTCTTCTTTTTCTTCTTCTTCGAGTTCTTCTTCTTCTTCGAGTTCTTCTTCTTCTTCGAGTTCTTCTTTTTCTTCGAGTTCTTCTTCGAGTTCTTCTTCTTCGAGTTCTTCGAGTTCTTCTTCGAGTTCTTCTTCTTCTTCTTAGAATTCTTCTTCGAGTTCTTCTTCAAGTTCTTCTTCTTCGAGTTCTTCTTCTTCTTCTTCTTCTTCTTCTTCTTCTTCTTCTTCTTCTTCTTCTTCTTCTTCTTCGAATTCTTCTTCGAGTTCTTCTTATTCCAAATAATACCTTTGGTAATCCCCATGATCCGATTTCCCCCCATGTGTTGTAAAATTCTTATAACCCGCAAAGTAATGTTTTTCGAACTCACACGTACTCTCTCGCGAAATTTCTCCGTCAAACAACTCGAGTTTTTCAAAAGTTTCGTCACTGTGCTTGTGCGATAACAATTTCCGAAAAAAAACTCATAATATTAATAAATGAACAACGTGAATCAGATCAGTTCCAGTTGAAAACGTGAAACGAACTGAATAAACCCTTACTAACCAGGGTCCGGTGCGACCGTTTTGCCGGGTCTCGAGAAAAACTCGCAAACCGGAGAATTATTCTTTTATTTAGTATAAGAAACAGAAGCATATTAGCATTTTCATCACTTAAAGGTCAGATATCAAGACTTCCATAACTTTTTGTATTTACAGTTTAATGTACATAAAAGAAAACATACTGATAGCATTCTATATAATTCCACCATCTACATCTTATCAAATTTGGCAAAAAACAGTTGTTTGTCTTTATTTCATTGCGTCGTCTGCTATTTGAAACAACCCGCCAGTGCGCTTCGGGAACATTCGGGGAATTCCGCGTTCGTGACGTCACAGTTGCCAAACAATATTGCTATTCTGAGAGTGCATTGTATCGCTTTTGCATTATGCCATTGTCAGTCGTGTGTCGTCTCTTGAGTGTCTCAATTTAATTCTTTATTTTATTGTCACAAAATTGTGATAATAATGGTGTACTGCATTGCCGCAGGCTGCAACAATGGTAGTGGAAGTGGGAGGAGTTTCTTTCAATTTCCTACGGAGCCAGGCCGACGATTGGAATGGATAAGAAAGGTGAACAGAGCAGGCAAAAGACCGGGCAAACTGTGGGAGCCTTCGAAGTTTTCAAAAGTTTGCTCTGACCACTTCGAAGAGGAATGCTTCGAAATGAATCTAGCGTTATCGATTGGATTTATGGAGAAGACCAGGAGACATCTAAAACCTGATGCCGTGCCCTCAGTTTTTGCAGCCACTACAAAGTATTCCACGCCAAAACCAAAAAAGAAAAGTAGGAGGTCAGCGTTTGATAAACGCCGGAGGCTTGAGGTACCGTAGGCAGTTTACTTTTCCTGACTCCATGCATCATGTGCATGCGTTAGGCTTAGGCCTATGCCTATGCCAGAGAGGGCCTGTTATAAATTCCATGGACATGCAGGATGGCCTATATAGGCCTAGTGAATTAAACTCTGGCCCTGAAGCCATGGACCGGAGGTATAAACTAAGAGTTGAAGCCGCGAGTCGAGAGGATCGAGGGCTACCCACCCCCCTGGCCCGAGGGCAAGGCCTACCTGAAGCCAGGCTATGCATGTGCATCGTGCTCTGGATCGATAAACTATACCATAACAGTCAGAGAGCGGTAAGCACGTTTCGCCTTGGTGGTACTCAGTGACGGACTGACAGCACGGGCCCAGTGTGCCGCTAACTTTACCGGTAAAATACCGTTAAGGGGTGTACCGCTAAGGTCTCGGTAAGCGAGTCTCGGCTTGGTGGTATTGACGGGCCCAGTGTGCCGCTAACTTTACCGGTAAAATACCGTTAAGGGGTGTACCGCTAAGGTCTCGGTAAGCGCGTATCAGCTTGGCGGTACTGATGGGCCCAGTGTCCCGCTGATTTTACCGGTTAAACTTTTACCATTAAGCAAGTATGTATCGCTAAGGTCTCAATAATTGTTTACCATTAAAACCGTTATTTTCTGCACTTTTTTAATTTTTTATGTTGTAAAATATTGTATAGTGAAGATAATATATCTTGAACATGAAGGTGTCCATATCAACTGCCTATGCAGGAAGTGAAAGATTAGACTCTTGGTAATATCTTGTTAAGATTATATTTTATTTTATTTTCGGTTTTTTTTTTTTAATAGTGAAAAATACTGTGAAAATCTGTTAGAATGAATGAAAAAAAAGTTAGATTCCTTTTTTTTTTTTTCTTAAACAAATTAAAGGGTAGTACTTTAGTATACTATCTACCGCGCGAATGGGTGAATGGAGGGTGTCTGAGGGTGGGTGTGGTGTATAAACTTTCGTCCGCGTCTGTCTCCATAAACACAATATCGTAAACAAAATAGAACTGGCTATCGGAATTTTGACTTTGTGTCAATATACAGAATATGCAATGGGGTTACCAGAGGTTGCCAATAATTTATCTATTTTAGTCTGTATAAAAAAATGAAACTGAATTGAGCTGTAATATTTGGTCGAAGTGTTACCACCATCATAGAGGTGATGGCGTCCACGGCCCGCTAACGTTACCGGTAGACTTGTACCGTTAAGCAACCGCTAACGTTACCGGTAAACTTCTACCGTTAAGTGAGTGTACAGCTAAGGTCTCGGTAAGCCCGTCTCTGTTTGGTGGTACTGACGGGCCCAGTGTCCCGATAACGTTACCGGTATACTTGTACCGTTAAGCGAGTGTACCACTAAGGTCCCGTTAACGTTACCGGTAAACTTTTACCATTAAGCGAGTATGTACCGTTAAGGTCTCGGTAATTTCTAACCATTAAACCAGTTTTTTCGGCACTTTCTTTCATTTCTGAAAGAAAAAAAATTATTTCTGTGATCAGTATACGAAACTTTATTAATTGTGAAAGTTTCATCGAAAAATTCCGCGTCGCCAAACGGAAAACCCATATATGTATATATATATATATACATATGTATATATATGTATATTTATATATATATACATATATATATATACATATATATATATATATATATATATATATTTCCCTTTACATTTTGCCTATAGCACCGGTAGGCATGTAGGGTAGGTTAGTGCTTCCTTCGCCCGTTCGTGATGCAGGCAGGATTTTTTATACTGACGACGTTACAAAACTTGAGTTGTGACTACACACCATAGTAGGATGAAATTTGCTTAAAGATTTAAGTCATAAAGGCGACTCGAACTTGGGACATCACTACTACCTCACGTGACTTTTACCGGTAAAGTACCGGTAATACCGGTAACAGCATTGATGTTTACCGGTAATTCCGGTACTGAAATTAGCGGTATATGCCCAGCACTAGCCAGAAGCCTCCTACCTAAGATAGACGAGTTCCGTCTACTAGCGCGGCTGACCAGGGCAGCAGTCATCGGTGTCACCGAAACTTGGCTAGACAGTACCAAGATCTAAGAATATAAGGTCTAACCACTTCCGACCGAATTTCGAGGGAGTTGGCGCAGCGGGCCCGTGAACGTCACCTGGCTGCTCAAAGTGGGGTTAGCGGGTCCTATAGCTGTCAGTTGAAGCTGGTCCGTCGTTCAAAAATGACGTTGCCTTCGCTCGCACTGCTCCACGCAATTAGTTATATTCTGACAAATATTATATAAAATATATATATAAATATATATAAAATATTATAGTTCCTGTCTATATATATGAATATATAATATATATGATATATATAATATATATATATATAATATATAAAATATTATAGTTCCTGTCTTCCTTGGCGTTTCACAGTTTTCTTCAGTGTATCACAAAGAGAAAATGGACTCAGCCAAATGACGTCAGAAGCTGCGCAGAAGAATGTAAACGGTCTGACCTGTATATTTAGACCTTGGACAGTACCATCTCCGACTCAGAAATTGCGATTCCGGGTTATAGTGTTGTGCGTAATGATAGAAAGAGGACCGGAGGAGGGGTATGTACTTTCATTTGCAATAATTTAGCATTCAACCCCCATACAGACCTTATGAGTAACGAGGGGCTCGAATCTGTGTGGGTAGAAATATTGTTACATAAATCGCATCCCATCTTATGTGAGGTCTGTTACAAACCACCGAAACAGATGTCCTTCCGTAACGCATTAGAATCTACCTGTTTCAATCGGGTCAATATGCATGACCAAGAAATTATTATCCTAGGTGATTTGAATACGAATCTGGCAAGTACAAATAATAACCTTATTAAGGCAATGAGAGACTTGCTAAAATCTCATGGCCTGACATAACTGATTGACAAGCCTACTAGAATAACAGGCACATCGAAGTCCATCATAGATCTTATCCTGGTCTCCGATTGTAATAAGATAACCCGGGCCGGTGCTTGTGATTATGGTCTTAGTGACCACAAGCTCATATATTGTACTAGGAAAGCTAGGAAGACGATTTTCAACAAACACAACACAGTGAAGCTTCGTTCCATGAAACATTACTCACGGGAACATTTTGTAGATGAACTGGGTAGGACAGACTGGTCGCCAGTACTAAATTGTACCGATGTTTATGAGGCCTGATCTAACTCTAAGTACACATTTCTTACTATTATTGACAGAGTAGCGCCTCTCAAAGAGATCCGAATAAAACAAAGGACGGAACCATGTATGACAAACGAAGTACTGGATTAAATTAGAGATAGAGACAGATTTATTGCAAGATTTAGGAAAAGTAGAAAACAGAAGGACTATAATGGCTTTCTGTACTATAGGAATCAGGTGGAATATTGGAGGGAAAAAGCCAAAGTTGATTATTGTACTAACATGGTGAACCAGAACAAACACGATCCAAGGAAGCTTTGGCAAACTCTGAAGACCCTAGAAGTTCACACAAAGCCTAGTAACAAAGTAGACAGGATAGGACTCATGATAAACGACGAGCTTAACTCTGATAGGAACACCATAGCCAACCACTTCAACTCCTTTTTCACAACCATAGCCACTAAACTAGTAAAATCCCTCCCAACGGGTTCTGGGAAGTTTGGGCTGGGGTACGTTCAGGAGTACTATAAAGATAAGTCCACAAAGAGTTTCCAACTACATAAGACCACTCAAAAAGAAGTGTTTAAATTACTGGCTAGCATAAGTGCCAATAAGGCTACAGGGTTAGACGACATTCCTGCGAGGTTTGTTAAGAATGGAGCCACAATTATAACTCCTCCCATAACCCACATGATAAATTTGTTTATCAGTTCAAGATTTATCCCAAGCGACATGAAAAGGGCTCGGGTAGCACCTCTTTATAAGAAAATCGCAAAAACTGAGGCAGGTAACTACAGGCCTGTTTCAATTCTAGGTATTATTTCCAAGGTTTTGGTACGTATTGTATACAATCAGTTAGATACCTACCTCAGGGAACGTAATCTACTATACGCCATGCAATCTGATTTTGGAACGAATTACTCAACAGACACCAGCTTAATATACCTTTGCGATCTGATAAAACAGGAATGCGACAGAGGTAACTGCAGGGGTTTAGTTTTGTTGGATCTATAAAAGGCATTTGACACGGTGGACCTTGATATTTTATTTAAAAAAATTCAGGCATTAGGAGTGGCGAATATTGGCTGGTTCAAGTCCTACCTTACATGTCGCAAACAGCCTGTACAGGTAAATGGAGCCTGCTCAGGTGGCAAAGAGATAACTTGTGGTGTACCACAAGGTTCAATTCTAGGACCGCTACTGTTCCTGGTCTATATTAACGACATGCCAAGTACGGTGAAGTGTAAATTACTGCTATATGCAGACGACTCCGCACTAATTGTCTCAGCTAGGGACCCAGTTGAAGTAGAGAAGGCACTGAGTGTTGAAACGTCATCAGTCCAGGACTGGCTCATAGATAACAGTTTGTCTTTACACCTCGGTAAATCGGAAAGTATTGTCTTCACATCAAAACCCAACCTCAGGAAACACCGTGATGTACAGGTCAGATGTGGGGTTAATGTCTTGGAGTCAAAACAAGAAGTAACCTATCTTGGAATACCCTTAGATCAGTCCCTCTCAGGGAATGTCATAACGGATAAGATTGTATCCAAGTGTTCACATAAAGTCAAATTTTTGTACAGAAAAGCCAAAATTTTTGATTTGGAAACAAAGAAGCTTCTGGTCTCACCCTTATTACAGCATCACTTTGATTACGCTTGTAGCTCTTGGTACAGTAGTCTGAGCAGAAATAACCAGTCTCGGCTACAGGTTGCACAAAATAAGATCATTAGATTCATGCTAAATTTACCTCAACGTAGCCATATTGGTATAGAAGAATTTAGCAAGGTAAGAATGAAACTAAACCATGTTTACAATGTCGTTCATAATTCTGCTCCCTCATATGTGAGCTGTAATTTTACGTTATCTGCTGAGAACCGAACCCGGAACAGTCAAGGGTCTTTTATTGTATCTCATGCAGGTCCCTTCACCGAAAAGAGCTTTCACTTTACAGGTGCTCAACTATGGAACTCACTACCTGTGTCCATTAAGAAGTCAAATAGCAAGGTTACCTTCAAGAAAAAAGTCAAGGGTTACTATATGTCTCAGCTATGGACAGAGAACAGCCTTGATTTTATGTACTTCTAGTTTAGTGAGGGATACCTGACCCCATGAGTAATACCATCCAAATCTGCGTTCACTCTGAACTGTTCTGACCTCCCCTTTTATTTGTCCTTCAGAAGTTTAGTTTAGTATAACAATGTTTGATGTTACAAATTGGTTTCTACCTTTGTTTTACTAGTCATAGTATGGTATATGTCTCAGATAGGGTCCGAGAACAGCTATGATCAGACCATAATATAAGCCTGGTGAATCAGGGCACCAAGCAACAAGGTAATTGGACTTTTTCCTCGTTCTCCTTGTTATTTTACTCATACGAATACTGGTCCCCTGTACCCTACTTCTGATGCCTCAGGTTATAATGTACTACTTCCTAGTGCTCATACTAATTGCCCACTCCGTCCTGAGATACAGGGACAATTTTAGAATAAATTAATAGGTGACCCTAGCTGCAATGTAGCATTCACTATAACAACATGTTGATACAGCTGTAGAATAATGTAGTATATCATTAAGGGTACTACTCTCATATGGTACTCACTCATACTGTTTTGTTACCATTTAACATTATTTTGTTGTTCCTTTGCTTAATGCAATGTTCTTTATTGTGATTGTGCTCAATTTTTGGTCTCAACATCCTATGTGTTACGAACATTTTGGTAATATTAGCAAAACTATAATAATGTTTATGTGTCATATGTGTACTGACTGGTATTACTCATGATTGTCTCTGGTCCCCTTAACCCCCTACGTATATTGTCTGCGTAACATAGTGTAGAATAACAATCTAATGAGGACCACAATGGAAATAAGCGTACATGCTTTTTTGTGTTATCCTCTGCAATTTGCAATTATTATTTCGAACTGTGTTCTTGTCATTATCTGCACTTCATGTATATTGATTCTTTGCCAAATAAATTTATTATCATTATTGTTATTAAGGAAAAAGAGGCAAAATATACCACAGGGAATTTTCATTTCCAAGGTCAGAGGTCCCCCAGGAGGGTGGCATATCAGAAGACTTAGGAAGAAAGATTAAGATACAGGTATCATGATAAGAATTCTAGCACTGTAAACAATGTGCAATATAATAATGTTCTTACTGTAGATAAAAAGCTGTTGCAACAAACAGATATGGATTCTAATATGAAGGTAAGTTAATATGTTGGTATGCAAATGCAGATACTCTCACTAATAAAACAGATGAATTAAAAATTTGATTGAAAATTGAAATAAGGAAATCGTATATCATTATGGTAACAGAAGTAAAACCTAAAGCAAGTCGATATAATCTTTCGGTGTCACCAAAACCTGGCTAGACAGAACCATCTCCCACTCAGAAATTGCAATTGCGGGTATATAATGTTGTGCGTAATGATAGAAAGAGAACCGTAGAAGGGGTGTGTACTTTCATTTGTAATGATATAGAATTCAACCCCCGTACAGACCTTATAGTGCATTAGAATCTACCTGTTTCAATCGGGTCAATATGCATGACCAAGAAATTATTATCCTAGGTGATTTGAATACGAATCTGGCAAATAAAAACGATAACCTTGTTAAGGCAATGAGAGAATTGCTAAAATCTCATGGCCTGACACAACTGATTGACTAGCCTACTAGAATAACAGGCACATCCAGGTCCATCATAGTGTGGCGACGCGCCGCTGGTCAAAACCAGACTGGCCGTGACACATTTGACTTGACTTTGAAAATTTGGGAATATTATTTCCACGGGCTTTAATGGCGAGCCCGTTTAGAGGGTGATTCAGTGAATGAGAGTGTGTGGCTTTGGCCACACCCACTCATACATCTCCTAGATGAGCATACGTATGTAATATATGTATGTACATCCCTGTGAATGCACCCTTTCTAACATTAAGTGTATGAATTCAATGTGTAAGCAACATATGATATGTAACTTAAAGGGGGGGGGGGGCTGACACTCCAGCCGACGCAATTCGTATTCGCTAAGGTGGCTGCATAGGCGGAGCATAAGACCCCCAGATGTTGTCGGAGGCCCTATCCTCAGAAAAACAGTTGCAGGGCAGTGCTGGAGGTAATGTTCAAGGGTGGCTTATGGGTGACGACAGTGGTGGCATCTTCTTTCTTCTGTTGTGGAATTTCTCTTGATTTGCCAGAAACAACGGTCCTCCAGCCGCAGGCGGAAGAGCAGAGTTTTCGCTTTTCTAGGTGTGGAGCGAGGAAGTACAAGGGGCTCGTAGTTGGCGACTGCCCTGTACCACCTCTGCCTCCAGTCTATGCTGAAGGAACCGTTGTACCTGGTTAAGAGCCCTGGTGTGTATGCACAACTGATTTCTTCTAAGAGGGACGACAACATCGACTTCGGGTCTTTGGCGCGCCGCTTCTGCTGCCGCATCGGCTAGCTCGTTGCCTGGGATGCCCAAATGGCTCGGCACCCAGTTGAGCGTAACACTCCTGCCTTGCTGGTGTAGCTTCAGCAAGAGTGCTAGGATGGAGGTCAGTAGGCGTACATTGTCGCTGGGCTGTGTCGTATCTAAATTGCCTAGCAGAGACTGTGAGTCCGTGTGGACCACCACAGGACCAGTTCTAGATATTAGAACATGCTCTAACGCTCCTTGGACTGCTATGGTCTCAGCTTGGAGAGTGGACGCATGATCAGATACTCTCCTGCCAAAGGTCAGGCCATCCGTCACGAAGGCAGCCCCCGCACTGCGAAGCCTGTTGGGGTCCACGGAGTCATCCGTATAATATACCGCCATTCCAGGTGTCGACAGTGCGCGGATGCCTTGTAGGGCCTGCACTCGCACTCTTTCCTGGTCACATGACTTCTTACTGGGAAGATTTGTGACAACGAAGGTTGCAGGTATCGACAGCCATGGAGGTGGGGACTTGAACTCTGGGTGAGGTGAGTCCCTACCCTTTTCAAGGAGAGCACTGGTAAGCTTGAAATAGTCTAGTAGTCTAGCCGCTTGAGATAGCCAGGTACCGCAGTGGATAAGATTATCCACCCGTCCCAGAGCTATCACAAGGCTCTGACTCAGCTCAGTTATCCTGGAGCTCTGGACTATCTTGGCAAGAAAGTCAACCTCCAGCTTTCTGACCCGTGATGCTAATGAAGCCAATGAAGCCTCCATCTGGAGGTTAAAATTCTTGGTCCAAGGTTGAGCTCCCAAGATAATCCTTGCTGCGGCATTTTGGCAAGGCTCTAGTTCTTCAAGCTTGGCAGTCGCCACAGTTATGAGAGCTGGAGCACCGTAGTCCACCAGACTGCGGACTGCTTGCACATAGAATGTGCGAAGGACCTGGTGCGTGGCACCAAGTGCCTTCCCCGTCAATGCTCTCATGACTGTGGTTCTCGCCTTCAGCCTCTCTTTGAGATAGGCTAGTTCCTTCTGAAAGGTAAGCCTCTCATCAATCCAGACCCCCAGGTACTGAAACTGGTGGACCCAGTCTAGCCTAAGGTCCTGGATGGTGAGGTGCTCCTCCTCATTCCAGAGTCCTAACGCCGTGGCTTTCGATTTTGAAGGGGAGATCTTTAACCCTAACCTGCAACATTCTGTCGGTACAGTGCTTAAGCAGCTCTGTGCCCTGCTGAAGCACCGCCGCTTCCCAGTAATTATGAGTACAAGGTCATCTACATAAGAGATAACTTTGCACCCATTGGGTAGAGGTAGTTCCAGAATGTTGGAGACGAGCACATTGAACAGAGTGGGGCTGAGGAACCCCCTCCCATGTGGAATGCCATTCTCCAGCATTCTGTCCTCTGATATCTGACCCTGAAATCGTACTTTCGCAGACCGGTGACTGAGATAGTCAGCAATCCAAGAAAGCAGCTTGCCTTTTACACCCTTGCGAGCAGAAGTGTCTAATATCACCAGTGGACTGGCCAGCTCAAACGCCTTTTCCAAGTCCAAAAATACCACGATGGACGGTGTGCCACTGACAGCATTGAGGAGTGTTGCTATACTGTTTGCTGTGCCAGTGCCCTTGCAATAAGCATGTATATGCTCATGCATTGGGTCCAGTTTCCACAGCAGCCTGTTTAGAACTATCCTCTCCGCAGTCTTCCCCATGCAGCTTGTCAGGCTGATGGGGCGATAGGCACCAGGTTCCTTTGGCTTTGGAATTGGCATTATGATTGCCATCTTTCAGGCTGTTGATAGCTTGCCAATCCTCCAAGACGCGTTAATCACCCATAGGAGTGCCTCATCACCCGCTGGCCCAAGGTGCAAGCGATATTAAGTGAAGTGTAAAGTTAAAAGTATAGTTATTATACTTCCGAATAAGTGCAGTGTAAGCGATAGATAAAAAAAATTGTATTATCAATCGGTCGTTTCGCTACATTTTCTTTTTTCTTTTTTTTTAGATCCGAATATGGTAAGAAATACGATGTGTGCAGGTGTATAATGTAACTTTGTAGGCGACAGAAGAAGAATTTGCCTAATGAGGCGATTTGTCGATTATCTGGACTTGTTTTGTGCAATCATTAATTACTTATGATGCACACTATCAGAGTGCAGGTCTCGCATTACTACATCGCTTATTGTTATCTTAATTAAAGTGCCGCAAACCTTTGAAGCCTCGAAAGTTTCAGATGCTCCACGGTTATCTATGGACAGCTCGAATCACAAGTGAACGTGAAGTCAAGGGGTGTTTTTTCTTGCATCACGCGTTGAATTCATGATCGTCAGCTACCCTCCAAGATGAGAACTCAGAGCTCTTATCGGTGGGCATTACTGGGCCCTATCACACACTTGCTAAAGAGGACATGAAAGTTGTGTTGAAATGTGAGTATATGTGAACTGCCTGACATGTAGAATGATGTACTACTGTATTTTCCATCGTTTTAATTCAGCCACCTTTTTATGCTTATAGATGCGTTATCTTACCATCTTTGCACCCGACTAGATAAATATATTTGTCTTTTCACACAGGGCGATCATACAAACTCTCTTTTCTCCCTTTCAGCAATGGTATGTCCATTGTCACCACCCTGCATATAATAAACTTTGTGAGGTTGACATCTACTCGATGATAATTCATTGCATCTATTCCAATCTTATTACTGTCCTCTTTCGACTCCATATTAGTACAGCATATTCTGAATTCGGTTTGAGGATTGAACAACTAACATTTCAGCAATTTCCGAATCAATATTGCTGAAAACTATTTATGTATGTGAGATCATGCAAAACTTTGATTACTTGGCATGTACATACTAGATGGTTATCACTTCAGCCATGTATTGAAAGAATTTTACTTTCTTGGAAAGCCTTGAGTTCCTACTTCTTAAGTAGACCAACTGATTGCCCTAAACTGTTATATAAACTTCTTTCCATTGATGATGATTCCGCAGAAATATCCTAAATTATTGAAATCTATTTGATGTTCTCGCAACATGTAATGGAGGTATTCAAATGATCAATTAAAAACTTGAAAAGACTGAAATTACACCTGTGAATGTTTTCAATATCATGGCAGATTTAGAAAATGAGCTCGATATGCGGAAGAATTTTTCGCCTAACAAGTTCAAAAACAATTGAAATTTTTAGGTACTGATGAGGCTCGAAAGATAGTTGTAGACTTTAAATCTTTTTTTACTTCTGCCATCTCGTATTTGGAAAACAGAATAGATTTCGATGAAAAGTCAACATTCGGCAAATGATCAACCTAAGTGTCTTAGGCCATTCATTCCCAAAGTTTCAGAAATTTAAATCTAGGAGGAAAGCTTGAATTAAAGATGGATGAACTTTTTGATGAAGTAGTATCAGTTCAAAGAAACTTCGACACTGTCAAAAGCTCCGAACTCTTCATAAGCTCAAAAACAAGCAGAAATGGGTATTCTATTTTGAAATCTATGGACTGTAAATGTATCAATGTTTTCAAAATAGTTTCTTTTATACTATCAGTTCGTGGAACATCATCTTATTGTTGGAGTTTTTAGTTTAATGTCATCTATACGGCGAGATGAAAGGAACCGATGCTCTGTTGAATTAATTAACAATAAACTTCTCATATATTTTAAACTAAAATATAGTTGCTTGGAATTCGCTAAAAACATCAAAGATGATACCAATTTTCTGAAGGCAGCAAAAGCCAGGGCAAATATAGTTTTAAAAATTAGAATCATTTGATCAAGGTAAAATAAATGTCTTCTCATTCTTGGTTTTTTTTTTCATTTAGGTAAGAGAAATGTAATTTTGAGCTGCATTTAATATTGGCATCTATTATGATCTATAGCCACTTAAATAGATATCAATAAACTTTATATGTCTTTTATTGTAGCTTAACAGAGTTGGCAACCCTAACTGTAGGAAGTTTACTGATGAAATCTTTGATAGCAACTTTATGATGAGACTTTTGACACATGTCAACGTAAATGTGTCACCAACAAATAATTTGGATTGATTGATTAAAGATGAGTAATTTTTCCTCCAACCCGTGCATAGATTATATTCAAACACCAGCAGCATCTTATAAGTATGGCTCGAATACTTGGTTTTATTGGTGTGAAAAACTGTGTTCCACTCCATTAAACGGTACTCGTAGCTTTAAACCATTCATTTACACGAGTTTCTGGTTATTAGTAGACTTCTATGTCGTTTTCTTGAAAAATTAATCTTTAAAAGTAAACGGAGGTAGTAGTCGTCACTCAGATCAGGTCAACTGGGTAGCTGCTTCAAATAGTGATAGGGCAAGTGGTTGTGTTACCGTGTTCAGGGCTGATGAGGTATAATCTCTACTTAGTAGAGATATAGAGGATGCTGTAAAGTGCCTTAAAGAGGAGAATTGAGTTCTCCGCTCGAAGGGCCAAAATACGGAAGACAACATTAGCTTGGAGCCTGGATGGAAAACGGTGACAAATAAGATGCGGGAAAAGTGGGAAAAAAAAAGTCCTCACCAGCCCCGCTCGATTGCAACATCTCTTTTCAAGCACTAGCGGGTCTACAGGAAGAAGAAACGAAGGAAATTCAAGAGAAGAAGGGAAGGGCAGACGCTGGATCCCTACCCACAGGTAAGATTTTGGTTGTAGGAGACAGCCAAGTGAGATACATGGACAGGGCTTTATGTGATAAAGATAGGAAACATAGGACGCAACTTGGAGAGGGACTGTGAAAAGAATCACCAAAGCAGGTGGAGGGAAGATAAACTTAAAGTTTTCTATACAAATAGCAGAAGCATAATTAACCAAATATATTTGCTGCGAGGTAAAGTATGCGTAGAGAATTTTTATATTATAGCTATTACTGAATCCTGGATCAACATGGCTGATAAACATTTCCTTCCAGAAATTGTAATAGAGGGATATAAGTTTTTTCATAAGGATAGGGTTGGCAGGAGTGGGGGAGGTGTAGCACTTTTCGTTAAAAATACAATAAACTGTATTATCAACAATTCGATTAAGAAAGAGGACTGTACGAAATCTATTTGGGTAGAGATTATAAGCAATAATAAAAAAGTTATCATTGGCGTCTTGTATAGACCTCCTTATTCTCAGCATTGAGCAGACTGACCCCCTGATTCATGAAATTCGCAGAGTGTCCCAGTACAAAAAACGTTGTGATCATGGGAGATTTTAATTATAGAAACATTGACTGGGAAACTTTAATAGGAGATCAGTAAACGAAGAAATTCCTAGATGTGGTGCAGGATAATTTCCTAAAACAAATTATTAGCGATCCTACGAGGGGAGAAAATACTCTGGACTTATTTTTAACTAATAATGAGCACCTAATGAGTAACGTAAAATTGAGAGATAGTCTAGGTTCTCGTGTAACCATTACTAACCATCACCTACCACGCACGTGATCCACATGCTTGCAACATAGCGAGACTTCCCTCTTGCTTACCTTGCTTTCCCAGAACAACCACATACACCTAACGCAGCAGAAATCAGACAAAACAGGATATCGCCACGAACATGTTAAATGCCACCAGACTAACCCATTAAACCCCCTTTATTATAACTGCCTTATTATATTATCCATAAGCTAACATATATATAACATACCTAACAACATCCACCAACTATACGACTAACCCTCATATATAAAACTGACCCCAATGTATAGAATAGCGAGACTAACGCCTTTACTTACAACAACCCAATAACCCCCTATATTAACCTACGACACCTATGTCACGAGCGCCAAAGCTGGGCAGGTCAAAAGCCTACCAGCCAGAGAGCTGAGCAGGTCAAGCCTGCCAGCCAGGTATGCCCGAGGTCAAGGCCCGGCACTTATTGTATTTTACCCAAAGAGCCTAGATATATATTCTATTTCGTTAATAACTCCAGATTAATAAATAGAAGAAAACTTCCATATTGGAGTTTATCTCGCCCGCATTAAGTCCTCCTTATATAGCCTACACAAACCAAAAGGTTACATCTAGCGATCATCAAGAAATAAGATTTAATATTATTTGGGAAGAATTAAAAAGTACGAATAACGTCCAAGTACCAGACTTCAGGAGAGCAAACTTTGACAATATAAAAACCTATTCAAAATTGAATATGAAATGTTATACGGACTTTACGGTTGTTTCGGACATTGTCGACGCCGTCAGGTCTCGGTAAATGACCAAGGGTCGGGTCACGGAGGGTAATATGCATACCTTGGGTCAGGTCACTTAGGGGGCGGGGGCTCAACAGACAGGTCAGCGATTTGGATGAAATGTATAGCAATCTAACTGATCTAATTATTAATGCACAAAATACATTTATCCCCCTGTAGTCAATACGGAAAAATAGTGATACTCCCAAATGGATGACGGACAGATTGAAACATGAGATCGGAATGAAAAGAGGACTTTACGTTAAAATAAAAAACGGGGAAACACACCTTAGATCAAGATATAACGAAATGGTAAAGCTGGTTAAAAATAATACACGTACAGGGAAACGTAATTATGAAGTTAAGGTTGCCAGTCAAGCAAGATCCAACCCAAAGGGTTTCTTTCATCTCTATAGAACAAAAAATTAAGAAAGAATAGGACCAATTAAATACGATGAAAATGTCATGATGGAATCGGAGTAAAAAACGAGTGAGGAGTTTAGCAATTATTTTCTCTCTGTGTTTACTAATGAGAGGTTAGATAAAGTACCTGACTGCGATCCGATTTTCAGAGGGGATGAAGAAAGTAGTCTATATGATATCAGCATTAGTAAAGAAGTAGTCAAGCAGATTGAAAGACAGATACAAAATCCCCGGGACCAGACGATATTTTTCCGAGAATGATTAAGGAGTGTAAATTTGAAATCTGCGACCAGTTAACTGAAATATTTAATAAATCGGTAGACACTAGTTTTGTGCATATTGCTTGGAGGCAGGCAAACGTTGTTCCAATTCTTAAGAAGGGAGATAGATCGTCTATATGCAACTACAGGCCAATCAGTTTGACATCCGTTATAGGAAAAGTGCTTGAATCAATAATAGTAAATAGACTCAGAGAACACATCGAAAGACATAATTTAATTCGCGATACACAGCTTGGTTTTATCCAGGGGTAAGTCATGTGTGACTAATCTTCTATCCTTTTACACTAAAGTATATAAGGCATCAGATAACAATGATAATTACGATGTTATTTACCTTAACTTTAGCAAAGCGTTCGATAAGGTGCCACACAAGAGACTACTAAATAAAATCAAAGCCCATGGCATAGGGGGTAAAGTGTTAGAATGGATTAGAGCTTGGATTAGTAACAGTAAACAGCGGGTCACCATAAATGGAGTAAAATCTAGGTGGAGCAATGTTACTAGTTGGGTTCCCCAGGGCTCGGTTTTGGGTCCCTTGTTTGTTATGTACATAAATGACTTAGACGATGGGATAAATAGTGATGTTAGTAAGTTTGCGGACGACACTAAAATAGGACGCCTAATTAGGTCAGGAGACGACGCAGAGGTTCTGCAGGATGATCTTAACAAACTGTTCACATGGTCGGTGAAATCACAAATGACCTTCAATATCTCAAAGTGTAGCGTGTTAAATGTAGGGCTACACAACCCTGAAAATAGATACAGCTTAGATGACACGCTTTTAGAGAAAACTGAGTACGAGAGAGACTTGGGAGTTCTGGTGAGTCCGGACCTTAAAACCAGGAAACAGTGCATTAGCGCCAGGAATAAAGCAAACAGAGCATTAGGTTTCATTGCTAGGACGGTAACAAATAGAAGTGCAGAGGTAATTATTAAACTCTATCTAGCGATAGTTAGACCCATCCTTGACTATGCGGTACAGTTTTGGTCTCCGTCCTACAGAATGGACATCAATTCACTAGAATCAGTACAGAGAAGAATGACCAAAATGATACATGGACTCAGAAATTTGCCTTACGAAGAGAGGCTTAGGCACCTTAACTTACACTCTCTGGAAAGACGCAGAGTGCGGGGTGATCTAATAGAGGTGTTCAAGTGCATCAAAGGCTTTAACAAGGGTGATGCAAACAAGGTCATGATATTAAAACAACAGGGCAGGACTTCCAGTAATGGTTATAAAGTGGACAAATTTAGATTTAAGAAGGAAATAGGCAAGAATTGGTTTACTAATAGGGTGGTCGACGAATGGAATAGACTTAGTAACCATGTAGTAAGCGCTGAAACTATCAGTTGTTTTAAGAAACGATTAGACAACTTTATGGATGGGGATGACAGGTGGTGATGGATACGGAGCTGTCTAGTGTAGGACTTATGGTCTCTTGCAGTCTCCTTCATTCTTATGTTCTTATGTTCTTATATTATGTTTATCACGTCAGTACCAGCTACCGGTAATGATAAAGTAGTTACTATTTTCACCACCGATTTGCGAAGTACAAACCCAACACTTACGGTTTGAATTTCCTCCAAACTCACTAAAAGATTTAATTTAAGAATGAGCCGGGAACAGCTGAAAGATGAACAGATTGTGCCAAAGACTGTGGCAGATGGTTCCATACCACTTGGTAAAATTACATTTCGACTATTTTCGCCGACCGGTGATGATAAAATAGTTACTATTTTCACCACCGATTTTCGAAGCACGCGGCCAGTCAACAAGTATAAACTCAACACTTACACTTTGAATTTTCCTCCAAATTTATTAAAAGATTTAATGAGTGGAGTTGGTGTAACCCTCACTAACCATCACCAACCATGCACGTGATCCACACACATGCGAGATGGTACTCGTCTTTGGCAAGACCCCCAATCTTGCAGACCTCATAAATTTCTCAATTCCAAAACAGCTTGACTTAGTGCAAAGACAAACAACACCCCCGCAACCAAGATGCCTAATGTCACAAGACAGACCCATTGAACACTTTTTCATACCTACTTCAATTACATTACCGTAACCTAATATATATACGTCATATCTAACTAAGCCCACCAACCATATAACCAACCCCCATACAACGGAACTAACACCTATATCTATATTTGATGAGTAACACATCCCCCATACGAAAACCCACAAAACCTTACCTCTCACCTTTATAACGAACGGCTGCGCCGTTGGAGGTAGGACTGCCGAGGTCACCGGTCCGGCATAGGACTGCATAGATCAAGTATCTGGCAAAAGGACTGCCTAGGTCAAGTACCTGGCAGGAGGACTGCCTAGGTCAAGTACCTGGCAGGAGGACTGCCTAGGTCAAGTACCTGGCAGGAGGACTGCCGAGGTCAAGGCCCGGCATATAGCTGTCCAGGTCAAGGCCCTAACAAAAGGTCTGTCTAGGTCAAGTACCTGACAGAAGGCCTGTCTAGGTGGGGAACCTTATCTCACCTGACATCCCTACCTGTATTCGCAGATCCCTTTTTGAAAAAAAAAAAAAAAACGAGGAAAACACCATCAAGGCATTTCTCGCCCAAATTAAATCCCCTCTTATGTAAGACACCCATTACAGTTGGTATAAGAATGAAAAAAAGGTATTTGCCTTGTGGGCGTGAGTCTTCTATTTCACTGACAACCAGGAGTGACTGTCTTGTAATTAACAACAAAATGCTGTCACATAATCATGAGGTGAATCAAGAACTTCAACAGTTTTTATGCACACAGAACAAGACTGACTGCTGGACAATCAGTAGAAGTAGATGTAATCAGAATGAATCCAGGAAATAAGCAACTTATATAAATTTTGCTGTCAAACTTTGATCTTTTAGGAGTGTACACCTACGCGCTATAGCATTAGAAAATTCAATATTAATTTTGCAAAATATAATATATCAATATAATAAATATTTTTCTTGGCGGAAAGCAATATCAGAAAACGTTGCTAAAACACATGCAGAAACGAATGAACTCGCGTCGACTACGGTAGACGCCATCTTTGTTTTTATAGATTCGTAGATCAGAGACGACGACTACCCTGATGACCTCTAGAATTATATGTACCGCATTACTAAATGGAGGTTAGGTTAGAATAGACGGATGTTATCATACTTTAATTTCTTCGACCTCCACCTCTACCAAAACAAAGGTGGAGTCTCAAGCAACCGAAGCGGCTCCGTTTGTTTGTTCATAGCTTTTAGTAACTTTTTCTATTATCTATTTCATCCAAGAATGACGTATATTACATTGATGTATTATAAATTACAAAATCATTATCTAATTTTCTATTGCTATATCACGTAGGTGTGCTCTTCTAAAATTTTACCTAATAAAGCTGTAACATGGCAAGATATCAGGAACCTTAAAGGTCAACTGAGGTTTTCAAAGAGGTGGTAAATATTTTCTAGATGGCTAAGTCACGTTTTGATAACATAACGCAAAAAATCCTAATTATTGCACATTGTAATAAAAAAGGCCTATCAAAATATCGGTAGCTGACGAACTTTTCCTTCGCCGATCTTCAGCTGTTCTCGTAAGGCTCTATAGCAGCGATTCTCAACCAGTGTTCCCCGGAACCCTAAGGTTCCGCAAAAGGTTCCTAAGGGTTCCGCGAGATCACATGAGATAAGCTGATGCACTTTTGATTTTCTTTTTTCATATACGTAATATAATTAGACACGCACGACATATTCTTGGTTATTGTCATCCGGTGCGACTATAGCGTGAGGCCTACCGCCATATGTCGCCTACCCAGGTGCAGCTTGAGGTCTACCGCGTGGTCCCCCGCAACTGTCCATCAAGTCACGTGACCTGTCCACGTGACTTGACCTAACCTAACCTATTTGCGTAATTTTTAGAAGATGTACGAAGTTTGTATCGCTAGGATAAATGTATGGAAATATATAACATGTTTATTTTTACGTTTTTTCCTTAATTATGAATGTAATTAGAAATCCAATTATCTAAGTCATTCCTGAGATATGTACAAAATATGTATTTATCGCTAAGATAAATGTATGGAAATGGTAGACCTCACGCTATAGTGCTACCGTGAGATAGACCTCACGCTATAGTGTGGTAGACCTCACGCTATAGTAGCACCCATCATCCTATCTAACCTATTATTAAGATGAAAATAAAATGAGAAAGATGTGGTATATGTTTTTATTTTATTTTTATTTTTACTTGTTTATTTTTTGTGCAGGGGTTCCTTGAGACCTGCAATTTATTTTAAGGGTTACCCAAGGGTAAAAAGGTTGAGAAATGCTGCTCTATAGTGATCTGTCATATTTCGTGTGCTAGCAAGGTTTTATCAAGTATTTAGTTCGAAAATTGTTTGTTATCTCGCCACTAATTACAACAGTGATTCGACGAATTTTTTTGATGCGGATGGACTTCATTTTCATTCTTTTCCGAAAGATCCTGTTCACAAAAAGGACTGGATCATTCGGTCCAGAGAGCATGAGTCATGGCAGCCTGGATTGAAAGCGAAACTTCGGTATATTTAGAAAAAAAAGATAGTACAGTCGGGGCCCTGGTCTTGTCAACAAGCACGAAGGCCATGGTGAAATGATTATATCCAACATGTCTGCACGTGCCCGTTGACGATAGGGAATGGCTGGAAGAAGGCAATAAGCACAGTTCACACTGTTAAAGATTTGATCAAATTTTCTTTCTCTCCACTGTACAATGTAATAAGATTTAAGTCTTCGACCGTGTGAACCTGATGTTTATTCTAAAATTATAATATAAAGTGTAGTAAAGCGTTTGGCAAGGAACTGGTATGTAGAATCTGGTTGACGGGGAATAGTAGCTATTACCTACACTGCACCATGATTCTAGCTTTGCACTTGCTTCATAGATGTCCATCTGCTTAGCAATCGTGCACCACACAACAGCCTGCTTATCATCTTGCTTTCAGGTTCAAAAGCACACAAAGAGCTTGAGCTCATAGTAACGCAGAAAGCACTTCTCAGGGATATCGGTCAGCTCTCGCCTTGTCAACAAACATCAGCGCTGGAATCGTATCACAAGGTTGTGTGCTTCTTTGCTCCTAAGTCCCAGCACTTTTTTATAAAGCAATAAAAAGAAGGTAAGTACATATGTAACTTCCAACATATCTTGATGTAATTTCACTACGGTAATTTGGGCACAAGGGAACTGAATTCATATTGAGAATGGTAAAAGGCATGCATGGTGATTGAAAATTATCATTATTAATTTTCCACTTTCAGGCTACTATTTGCTGCCTTTCGTTTTAATGAAAATTCATGTAAAAAGCAGAAAACTGGAAAAATGGAGAGGCGCAATGGTCTATATCTTATTCCAAAGCCAAAGCAGGTGTTGGAGTGGCGAAGAAGAAGTTTCATCTCCTGGAGCAATGTGATAAATCCAAAATTAATACTTGCCTAAAAATTAGTATTGTTCTGATAATATGACAAACTAAACAATAAAATGTACAAACTATAAATTTCCATTTTGTATTTATAGAACATGTGCATATTTTACTTGGTGAATTACTGAAATTGCGTTCTGAATATCCATCATACAAACTTGCAAACTTGCACCATGAAAGTTCCTAAACCAGTCTGTTCCAAGTATGAAAAACAAGAAAAGTCTGACATCATCCAGAAACAGAGGTCCAGGTTTAATCGTCCAACACAGTGAACTCTTTTCATATACCAAGGACAAATAGTACTCCGAATATAATTCCAATCTGAACTAAAGTCAGCATTGAGTGGGCTGATCCCCTAATTCATGAAATTCGAAGGGCGTCCCAGTATAAAAACGTTATCATGGGAGATTTTAATTATAGAAAAAATGACTGGGAAATTTTAGTAGGAGATCAGCAAGCGCAAAGTTTTTTAGATGTGGTGCAGGATGATTCCCTAAAACAAGTGATTACCAATCCTACGAGGGGAGAAAATACTCTGGACTTACTTTTAACTAATGATGAGCACCTAACAAGAAACGTAAAAGTTGGAGATAGTGGGTTCTAGCGATCATCAAGAAATAAGATTTAATATTACATGGGAAGAATTGAATAGTACGAGTAACGTTCTAGTACCGGACTTCAGGAGAGGCAAGTTTGATAAGATGGGAAAGTATTTAGTATTATATATATAATTATATATATTTATAATTATATATAATAATAATATATAATTATATATATTTAGTATTATATATATAAGTATTGGTCATCTACAAAACCAACCCAGGGTGTCGTAACGGGGTGAGATACACGGTCATTCCGGATATCTATCATTAGCGCACTCAGATGTCGGGCCACGGAGGTAATATGCACACCTTGGGTCAGGTCACTTACAAGCGCGAGGTCAACAGCCCGGTCAGCGATCTGGATGAAATGTACAGTAACCTAACATCTTTAATTCTAAATGCACAAAATAAATTAATTCCCTTTAGGTCAATACGGAAGAATAGCAATACTTCCAAATGGAATGAAGGACAGGCTGAAAATGAGGTAGGAATAAAAACAGAAATTTATGCCAGAAAAAAAAAAAAAAAAAAGGGGGAAACATTTAAGATCCAAATATGACGATATGCCAAGACACGTGCAGAGCGAAACGTAACTACGAAATTAATGTTGCCAGACAAGCGAGAATCAAACCAAGGGTTTCCTTTCTACAGAACATAAAATAAGGAAAGGCTAGGCCCAATTAAAAACGACGAAGATGTCATGATAGAATCGGAGGAAAAAAATTATGAGACGTTTAACAAATATTTTCTCTCGGTGTTTACATGGTTCGTATTGAGACAACAGGGCAGGACTCGCAGTAATGAATTTAAATTGGACAAATTTTGATTTAAGAAGGTACCTGACCGCAATCCAGTTTTCAGTGAAGATGAAGAAAGTAGACTATCTAACATTAGCATTAGTAAGGTAGAAGTAGTCAAACAGATTGAAAGACTTAAAGCTACGAAATACCCGGGTCTATACGATAAAATTCCGAGTGCTTAAAGCGTGTAAATTTGAAATTTGCGATTAGTTAATTGAAATATCTATTAAGTCGGTAGACACTGGTTTTGTGCCTATTGCTTAGGGGGGAGGGCTGGCAAACGTTGATCTTGTTGAAAAAAGGAGATAAATAATCTATATGCAGCTACAGACCAATCCGTTTGACACCAGTTATAGGTAAAATGCTCGAATCAATAATAGCTAATAGAATCAGAGATCACATCGAGACATAATTTGATTCGTGAGTCACAGCATGGTTTCTACAAAGCTAAGTCACGTGTGACTAATCTATCTATTTACAATAAAGTATATGAGGCGTCAGATAACAATGATAGTTACGATGTTATTTACCTTGAATGACCCGTATGTAAATTAGTGTGATTTTACATACAACAATGTTTTTTCAGACACATTACTAGTGTTACTGTAAAATTAATTAAACAGTGAACACGGCGATCTGTTATTTGTATATTCTTATCTGGTAGAGAAGCCAGTACACTACCATGCCCTTGCCTGTATAACTGCGTGAACGTGAAATTCAAATTCGTTCAAGTGGGCCACTTGGTAACTCACATTTCATTGTAAAGCTGAGCTGTTCAATATAAGAAATAACCTGGATTGAACCAACTCAAATACTGCGTTCCTGATTTCAATGATGGCTGTAGTCCAAGAAGACAAGTATGCATTGCAACAGAAATCTTATCACTTGTGTATCTTGGCTGACTAACCCCCTTATAAAGGGAAAGGGATATTTTGGTATATAGATAGTGTGCTGTCAAGATATCCAGGATAATCCAATGTTGTCGGGGTACATGAATTTGTGTTTATCAAGTCGTGGTAGATAACTTATCTATGTCCAGTATAGTTCCATATCAACCTATTGCATGATGGGAAACATTAGGATCCATAAGTTTTGACCGACTGGTTGGTGACTTGAAGGTATTGTCGATCACGTGACAATGAAATATGCTAATTTGAATACATGATGTATTCACAATAGCGCTTAAATTGACCGATTTAACGTACATACAGGCTTGATACATTCAGGAGGTAAAAAAGTTATTCAATTGCGGAAGAAAGAAGGAACGAGAGCGAGAGGGAACCAGATATTCATGGTGAGCACGGTGTAAGAGAGAGACGAGTGACGTTCAGTTATCGTCAGCGTTCAGTTGGACAAGGTTCTTTGGTGAGGTAAGGTTCCTATTTGATGTCACTACCCGGGATTTATCGAAAGCAACCACCCAGCTCAAATACTTTAGCTTTGAAGCCAAATCTCAGTTTTCTCACCATGCATTTTCTTGTTACATACGGGTTCAAGAAAAAAAATAGATACGTAACTCATCACTTTTTTTTTTTATAAATTTTTATGTTTCTTTTATCTCTTGACCGTACTTAAGTTTTCTAAAATTAAGTTGATTAGTGTGATTTATATCAGTTTTTGGGGTACTCGAGACACTAGTTTTTACTAAGTTAGGGAACTATCATAGAAAATACGCACGTGTAGAATTTCTCTTATAATGTATCGTAGAATAAACCTCAGACTAGACTTCAGGTTTGTACTATCATTGGCTATCTATGGTACTCGAAAAGACAACTCAGTAGTTTTGAGGGATTGAGTTGGTAAAAAAAAAAAAAAAAAAAAAAAACATGGCAGAGACCTACCTTCTCCCTTATCCAGTGTTTGAACCCTGTGGAATAATGCAATACGTCATACAGAAGCACTATGTGTATCCCAGGGATTTGCAGACCGTTTGCTCCATAACTATGAACATTCTACTAATTTCTCACTGAATAACCCATACACCGGACCGTCTGGCATGAAGACGAATGTCTAGTTCAACGCAGACGTTCACCTGGTAATACTGCTGAGGATGTAGCTTCATAGCTCGCTCATGAACTGCCTCAATGCTCCAGTTGCTCGCGTCTACATCGTCATTTTCCTTGTACTCGACGCTTCCATGCTCCAAAACCACAGGTGCCCACTGAGTCTTAAACCGAAATGAGTTTTCATAAATGGAATATGTAAGATATGTGGTCTCTGCTTTTATTTGCTTAATCGATATGTGCTACCAAAAAGGTTGTCATACTTAGAAATTCCAAAAAGTTTATCTTTACAAGGATGAGCTAGTTTTCGTCCACATAGAAGTATGATGGCATCTATACAAACAAAGGAGCACTTGCAGGCAGTAGTTGCCGCCAGTATAATGCATACTGCCAAAATAGAGATGCAAAAACTTGACCCTAGGCTATTCCTGACATGTTTCCAGATATTCTACCCTGTATGGTGCATTGCCCACATTAATTCCACACAGTCAATATCTCAGTCCTTTATGACATTCCTACGGACCAGAGTAACACAGCGTTCTTATATGATTAGAGAATAATCTCAAAAAAAAAAAAAAAAAAAAAAAAAATGCTGACCACACTTCCTCCGTTTTCCCTCCGTCCTACTGATCTTTAGGGGGGAAAACCTCCTTTATTACCTCTATCACACATTCTTCTGTGTGATGTCTCCAACAATACCAGTGCTATCATACATTGTAGTAAAGTTATCTGTACATTATTACATTGCATCCAAAGCAATAAACTCTAAAGTCTAAATAGTGTGTGTCAGGTCTCCTTGCGGTTCTACACTCCTATCTCCAGCATTTGATTAGAAATATTTCCCAAGCACCAAAAGTGGGAAAATTTTTATACCTTGTTTATCAAAGTCAAAGAGAGAAGGAAGACCTTGAACTATCAACTTGCAACAATTTTTTACTACCTCTACTTTAACCATATACAAATATCACAATTCAGTAGCATAATATAAGCCTGACATTAATAATCTAACAAATATTACACACACACATACACACACGGTTGGTAGAGTCCCCGACTGTCACTACCGCGGTCCGGGTTCGAATCCTGCCCGAGGCTGAAATAATTTGAGTATCGCTGCGCTTCGAGTCGTTACTCCAACTCTCGTGGGCGGGGAGTTGGGTGTGTGTGTGCGTGTAAGGTCACAGCATTACCCATAGATCGGTCATACGAGCTCTGAGCTCTCTTCTGGGAGGGAAGTAGCTGTAGATCACGAGTCCAGCACGTGATCCAAAGACCAAGGTGAATAACTAGATGTATAACTAGAATAGATAGATATTCGTACTTTTATTTCTTTTCCATTACAGTTCAAAGATGTTTCGTCTTGTTGCCCGTTTGGCTTCTCGGCCTCTCTATGTGAGGGAATTGGCAACAGCCTCAAAAACAACCAAGATCGGCATTGTCGGGTGTGGAAATGTTGGTAAGTATGGCTTTATCTTATGTCTACTTCATATATTTACCCTATGTCTATCTTACATATATGACTTTATTTTGTGTTTATATCTTTTATCTACAAATATGGAAGGAGCGCAAACAGGTTTAGTAAATTGCTTCTCTATTGAATCATGGGGTAAGCCATGAAATATATCATTCTAGAACTAATTGGATGTTGTTCCTGTACTTCCAGTTATTGTTCTTTATATATTCAATGCTATCACTCTAATGATGATTTTCAGTGTATTTTTACAACTAAACAAAGACTCGTTATAGTTTCTAGAATAACAATAATAGTGATAATAATAATTACTATAATGATAATATTGATAATAAAAATAATAATGATAATAATAGTGATAATAATGATTATAATAATAATAATGACAATGATAATGATAATACATACATACATGCATACATATAGCAAAGGCTTTTTTTCCCTTACACGGGGGGTAGCCAAAAAGAAAGAGGCATAGAAACCACTCCCACCCATTCCATCCCCTACATATTCCACTCCCCTCCACCCTCCTCCCTCCCTCTCATCTTGGCATCTCCCAGATGACGGGTCATCCCTGCATCCTATCCACTGCCCTGGGTCAGAAGCAGTGTCACAAGACACAGCACTTCTACAGCAAGGCCTTATCTACTCAAGAGTGATTAGAATTACAAATATAACTGAGTTACCTCAGGAGCTAATCTTCACACTACTGACACCCAGAGTCGAAATATTTCAGATGCAATATTAGAAGCTTCAACATTGCAATGGCAATGTGCTCTATGAAAGTAGATGATGCAACATTATTAAAAGGAATTTCTAATTACGAACTCCACAGAATTGTTAACAAATATATTGGTGCTACTCGGAACTAGGGACCCTCCTGTCCTGCTTACGAACACATTTCTATAATGCCGAAGAACAAATAAGACAATGAATGGGAGAATGCCTCCTAACAAAGGTGTTTAATAGATATATAAATAATTCTTTGTTTTCTCATCTCATTTTTTACTCATCCTATCATTTTATTGAGAGAAAATAAAATATTGTACCATTAACCATATGCATTTAATAAATCAAAATATACATTAATGCTAAATCCTTAGTTGACAAAAACAACGGGTAATGTACTAGTAATAATAATAATAATAAAAACATTAGTAATAACAATAATAAAAATTACAATAATGATAATAAGCATTAATGATTACGAAAGAATATAACAATGATAATAATGATGATAATACATACATACATATACCATGGCATTTCCCCCTTACAAGGGAGGTAGCCAAAATGGAAAAGGCATAAAATAATTACCACCCATTCCATCCCTGAATACACTCCACAC
>NC_134778.1:90073212-90105712 GCF_046742065.1 Oratosquilla oratoria
TTCAATTCAGGAGCCTTTTCTGAATCTTCGAACAACGCCTATCGTAACTTTGAATAAGATATGATTAAACTCCCCTCCTCTTTATTTTGTTTATTAAATCTATGTAACAATTTTGGTTTAATAAATCGGGAATTAACTTTGAGAAATTGCTTAAAGTAAATATTAACCCGTGGCCTTCTGAGCTCTTTTCGAACTCGTAAGAGTCCCTTGGAATACTGTGCTCACTAACGTCGGAACAGTAATCAGATTACCCTGAGCTCAGGACGAAGAAAGACCTCTCTTTTTTGGAAACCTCTAACCAAGGGATCACGTCTTCGGTTCAGAAGGCCTTTAAGTTGAGATTTTCAAATTTCTAAAGTATCTACGTTTAGAGAATCTTACCTTACCTTACCGTCGTGCCATATCCTCTTGGACTTCGGCAACCATGGAGCGCCACCGTTCACGGTCCCTAGTTACTTGTAACATCTGTGCTGGTTTGAGTTGTTTTCCCGTCGCCCTCATCAGCCCGTCCATATACTTCCCCCTCTGCTTTCCTCTTGCTCTCCTTCCCTCCACCATTCCCGTCATCACCACCTCTTCCAACCCTTCCCTCCTCATTATATGTCCTAAGAATCGCAACTGTCTTTTCCTTATTGTTGTCATCAATTCCCTATCTGTCTCCATTTCTCTCAATACTTCTTCATTTGTTTTCTTCGCTGTCCATGGTACTCTTAATACTCGTCTTCATATCCACATTTCTGCTGCTTCTAAGTTTTCCTGCAATTTTTTGCTGATTGTCCACGCTTCTGAACCATATAATAGTGTTGACCATATAAATGTTTTAACTGTTCTTCTCCTTATATCTGTAGACATTTTCTTGTTTGTTAAAACCCCTTTCATTTTCTGAAACGTGCTTTTAGCTATCGTTATCCTTGATTTTATTTCTTTTTCACATCTACAATACGCTTCCCAGGTACGAAAATTTGGTTACTTGTTCTATTCTTCTCCCTGATATTTGTACTTGCACTCTTGGTGGATCTGTTTTACTAGCCACTAGTACTTTAGTTTTCTCCATATTTACATTTAAACCTTTCTCCTCACTAGCTCTTACGGTTACATTCAATAGATGTTGCAGTTTTTCTTCTGAGTCAGCCACCAATACCGTGTCATCAGCATATCTGATATGATTTATATTAAATCCTCCAATTTTAATCCCTTCCATTCCCTCTAATTCCCTAAGGATCATCTCCCCATATAATTTAGATAAATCTGGAGACATAACACAGCCTTGACGCACTCCCCTCTTTATAGCTTGAAATTCTGTTCTTCCTCCCCGTACCCTTACTGCTGCTCTTTGTTTCCAATACAAATTTCTGATGATACTCATGTATTTGCTATTTATATCCACTCTTTCCAAAATATTTATCAAATCCTCATGTCTTACCCTATCAAACGCCTTCTCGTAGTCAACAAAGCAAAGATATACATTTTGTTGTTTTTCTATTATCGTCTCCATAATCGTTCTTATTATAAAAATTGCATTTGCTGTTCCTTTCCCTTCTATGAAACCAAATTGCACCCATGAAACTTGTTCTCTCACTTTATTTCTTATTCTATTTAAAACTATCCTTAATATAATTTTAGTTATTTGACTCATGATACTGACTGCGATGTTTACTACATTCCATTGTTCCGTTTATCTTTGGTAGTGATATAAAAATCGAGTTACACATATGTTCCGTTATTGTACCCTTTTCGTAAATTTGGTTTATTAGACTAGTGAATTTTCTTATTGCAAAATCCCCTAATGCCTCTAACATTTCAATCATCACACCATCCTCACCCATGGCTTTCCCTTTTTTCATTTTCTTCATTGCAAATTTCACTTCCTCTTCCATTATTTCTTCCCCATCTAGATATCTATAATTTTCCTCTTCTCCTTCTTGTCTGTCGTCCTCAAATAGGTCTCTTACATACTCCTCCCATCTATGTTTAATATCTTCCTCGTCCATTAAAACCTTTCCTTCTCTATCTTTGATTGCCCCCCCATTACTCCCTTTTCTCTTGGTAATTTCTCTAATCTTATCATACATCATTTTTGAATCCCTTTTTTCAAGGTCCTCAATTTCCCTACATTGTTCATCAAGCCAACTCTCCTTGGCATCTATACACTTCTTTTTTATTTGTCTATTAAGTTCTCTATATTCATTTCTATCTCTATTTTTAGCTTCTCTTCGCTAAAGTTCGAATATTTCCTCTGTTATCCATTTGTTTTTCCTCCTCTTTCTATTTTTAGGAAGTACTTTTTTATTTCCCTCTTCTATTGCTTCACATAACCTTTGACACTGAAACCCCGGATCATTTACATCCCCTTCTTCTCGTAGCACTTCATATTTATTTTCTACTGTAACCAAATACCTGTTTCAAGTCTTCGTCCTTCCTCAACACACTTACTTCTCTTCTCGGTTTCCCCATCTCCTTTCTTAATTTCTTCAATTTTATTCTAATATCTGCAACAACTGGCACATGATCACTATTACAATCTGCTCCTGGGTATGTTTTTACCTTTATCACTGCATTTCTAAATCTTCTGTTGATAGTAAAATAGTCTATTTGATTTCTTGCTGTATATCCTGGTGCCTTCCATGTCCATAGCCTTCGCGAATGTTGCCTAAACCACGTATTCATTACTATTTGTTGATGTTCTATGCACCAGCTTATCCATCTTTCTCCCCTGTCATTTCTCTCTCCTAACCCAAATGGCCCCACAACCTCTTCTTCTCCACCTGAACCCACTTTTGCATTTACATCACCCATAACTATCTTAACCTCTTGATTTCCACATTGTTCCATTGCTTGATCTAACTTATCATAGAAATCATCTACTATCCTTTCCTCTGCTTCTGCTGTGGGAGCATACACCTGTATTAAACATATGTCAAAAGGTTTTCCCCTAAGTTTTACCAAGAGCACTCTGTCTGACACCGCCCAGAATCCCTTCATAGTACTAGCAACCTTTTTGTTCATCATTATTCCTACCCCTTTTTCAGCTCCTTCTCCTCCAGAATATACAAATACTCCATGCTCATTTTTCACCTTTCCCACTCCTGGCCACCTAACCTCACTAAGCCCCATAACATCTATCTTCATTCTGTTCATTTCTCTCCATACCCCATAATATTTCCCTGCTTGGTGTAATGTTCGGACATTCCACGTAGCCATTCTCAACTTTTCTTTGGTTACAACAGTCGCCGGATAACGATCATAAACCGCCTGCTGTACACTATGTTCCCGACCGAGCGAGGTTATCTCCCTCCTTTCTGGAAAAAGACTCCCATTCACGCTGTTCACTTCATTTACTCTTTGGTTTTGCTCCATAGTTAATCTTGGATAAATACGTAGTAAGGGCTCCAATCCTTTTCTACGGTGACTGGCCGATTGCCATTTACATGCCTAGTTCGCCCTAGATGTGTCACCCATCTTGCTATCACACCAAACTCACCAAAGTCCTCTGACAAGTATAGTACATATACTGAGCTTGCTGTTCTAGTCTTCATCTAGTAGAGCTGGCACTGCTCTACGCAGGTTAAAACAAAGGTGACCGGTAAGTTCCCAAAATGTATTACTGAAATATTAAACCGTAGTTTTTCATAAATCAGTGCGTGTATAAATAAACCCTCTTGCACCTGTAAGTAAATGTACGTTTGTCACTTAGCACGAAAAGGCTTGCTGGTGTGTCTACGCTAACTTAACAGGTTTTGCTGTGACGTGTCCGAGGTGGGGCGGATTCGGTAATGGTAATATTTTATTCACAGCAAAAGTTGTTATACAATCAGGTGACCATTGTCCTTTAGATGTATTGAAATTTGGCAAGTGTTTAATGAGGAAAGAAATAATTTATAAATCTAATTGTAGCTTCAGGAGAAAGATAGTTGAATCTTTCCTCATTAAACACTTGCCAAATTTCAATACATATATGTACGAGGTCCATTAAAAAAGTATCCGACCTTGGTCCATAAAAGGAAAAATAATTTACCATTCAGGAATCCATTTTTGTGGTAGTTGACGGCACCCTTACTGCGCATGCGTGGAAATTTTAAAAGCTGTAGTGCACGCCGGTTCCCACCTGTTAAGGTTAGAGTGCAGTCATCCAGTACGTACTCGTCGGATTATCGTCCTTACGCAACATGTCGGAGCGCATCGAGCAGCGCTATTGCATTAAGTTCTGCCACAAGCTTGGTGATACGCAAGTGCAAACTATCCAGAAGATTCAGCAAGCCTTTGGCGATGAAGCCATGGGAATAACACAGACAAAGGAGTGGTATAACCGCTTCAAGCAAGGACAAACCTCAGTTGAGAGCAAGCCACGGTCTGGCAGGCCATCCACCAGCAGAAACGAAGAATTCATTGCGAATGTTCGTCGAATAGTGGAGGACGACCGTCGTATAACCATCAACGAGATTGTCGGAGAAGTAGGAATAAGCACAGGATCAATTCATACAATTTTAAACGAAGATTTGGCCATGCGACGAGTGTCTGCAAAATTTGTTCCAAAATTGCTGGTGGAACAGCAGAAACAACTCCGCCTGGAAATTGCACAAGACCTGCTTGACTGTGCTAACAGTGATTCTGACTTCATGAAGACCATCATCACTGGTGATGAGACATGGGTGTATGGATACGACCCGGAAACAAAATTTCAGTCATCACAATGGAAGCATCAGACATCACCAAGACCAAATAAAGCACGACAGGTTCGGAGCAACGTCAAGGTAGTGTTGACATGTTTTTTTGACTCCAGTGGTATTGCGCATCATGAATATGCACCAGCAGGACAAACAATTAATAAGGAGTATTATCTGGAAGTTATGCGACACCTTCGCGATGCTGTGCGACGAAAACGAACGCAAATGTGGGCTGCGCACACCTGGCAACTTCACCATGACAATGCACCTGCTCATTCTGCCCACCTGATCCAAGCTTACCTGGCCAAAAACAATACTCCACTTGTTCGGCACCCTCCCTACTCTCCAGACGTGGCACCTTGTGACTTCTGGCTCTTTCTTAAACTGAAAACAACCCTTAAAGGGAAGCGCTTTGAGTCGAGAGAGGAAATTATGAGAAAAACGACGGCAGAGCTCTACAACATTCCAATTTTGGCATTCCAGAGATGTTACCAGCAGTGGCAGCACCGCTGGGAGAAGTTTGTGCACTCCCAAGGGGAGTACTTTGAAGGTGATTGAATAAAAGTTTTGAAATGTACAAAAAATCTCTTTATGGACCAAGGTCGGATACTTTTTGAATGGACCTCGTATATATATATATATATATATATATATATATATATATATATGTTTATATATATATATATATACATATATATATGTATGTATATATTCATATATATACATATACATACAGTGTATATATGTATATACATATATATACATATATATACATATATACGAGTATATATATACACATACATATATATATAAACATATATAATATATACATATATATATATATATGTATATATATGTATGTATATGTATATATATGTATATATATGTATGTATATATATATATATATATGTATGTATACATATATATATATATATATATATATGTGTGTATATATGTGTGTGTGTGTGTGTGTGTGTGTGTGTGTGTGTGTGTGTGTGTGTGTGTGTGTGTGTGTGTGTGTGTGTGTGTGTGTGTGTGTGTGTGTGTGTGTGTGTGTGTGTGTGTGTGTGTGTGTGTGTGTGTGTGTGTGTGTGTGTGTGTGTGTGTGTGTGTGTGTGTGTGTGTGTGTGTGTGTGTGTGTGTGTGTGTGTGTGTGTGTGCGTGTGTGTGTGTTTACCTAGTACTTATTTAGTTGCATCTTACGGGAAGGAGAGCTATGCTGGTGGTTTCCCGTCTCTATCTCGCCATGTCTGGTTTGTCCTTAAATTCGTGTATTGTTTTTGCACACGCTATTTGCACACGCTATTTGCACACGCTATTTGCACACAAATTATTCAAAATCTTCTGTCAAATGTTCGAGAATTGACCTCGGTTCACTACAACATTACTGGTCACAAACACAGCTGCATAGAGCGGTACAAGAAAGTCCGGCGCGGAAACATTTGCACCTCTTGAGGCAGTATTTCTTACAACAGCATTTGGCTAATTCCTGGTAGCATGCAGCTATTGATGGAAGGGTTGTCCAATGTATTTTCCACACCTCTTCACTTTGAATTCAACCCCAGTCAGCAGGGGTACTGGTTTCTGGATTTGAGGCAGTCGCCTGACCCCATATGACTCCACCCTGGTAGGCCGCACGCTTAGCGTACTCCCTCAAGGCAGCTCTGGTTGGTGGAATCGCATTTGGAGCTGATTTGCTGTGTCACAAAAACTGTATCAGGTCATACATCCGTAGATATGAGAAAGACACAGAATGTAGTGACCCCCAACAAGAAGTTTCTTCAAAAATGAAGGTATTTCATGAACTTATTGCTTCTGTAGATGCTAATCTCCTTAAAGGTGTTGGGTATCCTCTTTGTGACATTAGAGACATGGCAAATGTGCTTGGTAGTGAAGTACAATGCACCTTTAGTAATAGGGAACTACGCATCTTGCTTTGTCATCATTACAAGGGAAACATCGATTTAATTTCCAAGAGAGCCAAACAAGTCTGGTATGGTGTTCTTGAAGGATACCACATCAGTAGAGGACATGACGGACACAATACGATCTATTGATCCCACTACTGCTTGTGCCAAAATGATTCGGGTAGCATTGATGGCAGAAGATTTCCACCTGAAAGACAAATTTTGTGATGCAAACGACCTGGAGACGTCATGGAACAGCATTGTTATACCTCCTGTAGCGTTGAAGTTCCTCGAAGTCTTATTCCAGTTTGATCCCAATCAATTCCCACAAGTTGAAGGACTGATGGCTGATGATGTTGATAGTGAAGATGATGATGGTCAGTCTACTATATCTCACAGGATAAGGAGACGAATGATTGCACTGTACCAGATACTCTACTACAATGTCCATCATTGTAGGTAAAGAACACCTCTACACACCATGAATGCTCAAGCTATACATGAGGCTTGCAAAAGTTCTACTCTCATCGATTTGGCCTCACTATTAGCTATGATGAACTTCTTCGGTATCATAATGACATGGCAAGTTTGATAGTTCAGTCAGAAAAAGAACAGAAATGCACAGAAGATATTAAACATAGCTCGGGTCAGGGGATGTGACATGAAAGAAGTTTTTCGATATGACCTACTGCCGACAAGCAGCCTCATAGATGGTGATGGGTATATGACGAAGCCCACCAAAAGTTCACTCATAATAGAACTTGAGAAGGTGTTAGCTGCAGAAGACTACATACATCCCTCTCAGTGGGACTACACATTTCCAACAACCTATATTGTTGATGTTATGGCATATATGAGACGCATCAGGACTAAAAATGTGAAATCCTTTGGAGAACTGTGTGAGCATCTTTGGAACATGATCTTCAACATTTGCAAAAATCCAAAAAGCATTGATTTTGTCTTTGACAGCTATGTAGAAGGTTCAGTAAAGGATTCAGAAAGATCCAGAAGGACCACTGGCAGAGGCATAGAGATCAGTGCCTTGAATGAATCATTTCCTTTGCCAGTCTCAATGGAATCCTTCTGGGCCTCAGCATCAAACAAAACAAAACTCCAGAAACTTTTTTCTGAATGGCTGAAGACTCACCATGAATCCAACTGACCAGATGTTGTAATTAGAGGCATGAAAAGCACCGACGACTTGGGCACACAGCACTGCCAACTCACCCGTGATGAACTAGAGGTTGATCTACCACAACTTGATATTGCCATTGAGGAGGCTGATGTCAGACTGGTCCCCCATGCAGTACAGGCAACAATAACTGGAACCAAGAGGATATGTGTTTTATCTGCAGATACAGATGTGCTTGTTATTGCACTTTATCACTGGCAAATGCTCTGCCAGCATGGGCTAGCTGAGCTTTGGATGAGAGCTGATGTCGGCGACTCTACAAGGTACATTCCTCTTCACACACTTGCACAGAAGATTGGGCCCCTGTGTGATGTACTCCCGGCAGTCCATACCCTCACAGGCTGTGACACAACAAGTAAGTTCGGTATCAAAGCAGGTGCCCTGAAAGCAAACTCACTAAGCTTCCTACAAGGGTTTGGACTAAATCCTAATGATCCTTCCATTGAAGTTTTCATGACAAAAACAGAGGCATACTTGGTTCAGGTGTTGAAGCCAGGATCATCATGCAAAACAATGGATGAACTGAGATACCAGATGTATCGTCAAAGTAAGGCTGTAACGATTGATCAGCTTCCTCAAATTATCGTGCCACCTTGCAGCATATTCGTAGAAGCTTTTATACTGCACACATACAGATGAACTGCCTCAACGGAACCTCTCTTTGTCCACTACAATACAGCTTCATAGAAGTGGATGGTTTGTTAATGCCAGACATCAACATTCACATGCTGCCAGATGACATTGCCTTCACCTGTTCCTGCCAGAAATGTGCAGCAAACCGATGTGTATGTAGGCATAATCTTGCCCCATGCTGTGTATTTTGTAAATGTCAGTCTGACATATCACAATGCATGAACCCCAATGGACTATAATCTGTTTGAATGTGCCTGAGAAAACATGAATGATTCATTAAGATGGAATTTTTTAACAATGCATTTTTACTTGTGTTCTACTGCATACAATGTGAATTGCTTGGTACAATTTGAATTGTCTGAATTCTGTAATACACATAATATGACTATATGTGTGTAATATGAAAAAGTAATCAAAATGCTACATTGTTAGATATCAAAAGGAACTTGGTCAGAATTATTTTGCATGGTCTTTTAATTAAACTGATATATTTTATGTCGTTTTTGACATTTTTATGCTAAATGTCCACATTAAATTTCATGAAAGGCACTATATGTAATGTGTATAAACACAACAACGTTTGAGAAACACAAGATGCAGCTCTTTTGATACTTTTTATATGGTTTATAACTTTCATTATGTAAATTGAAAATCCTTGTTTTTCGGCTCTCGGTAACGTTTAGGGGCATTTACAAACTAATGATTTCCCAAGTTGCTACCATGATTCACCATGTCTACCCAAGTTTTTTTTGCACCTGGGGTGACCCATAACATAAATCTGTTGAGTGATTTAGGGGACCTTACAGTGCACACAGGACCCCCCTCAGCAAGAGGACTATATGGTAACAAGGGATCACGACCGGGTGAAGCAGGGGTGTGTGTGCGTATGCGTGCGTGTGTGTGTGTGTGTGTGTGTGTGTGTGTGTGTGTGTGTGTGTGTGTGTGTGTGTGTGTGTGTGTGTGTGTGTGTGTGTGTGTGTGTGTGTGTGTGTGTGTGTGTGTGTGTGTGTGTGTGTGTGTGTGTGTGTGTGTGTGTGTGTGTGTGTGTGTGTGTGTGTGTGTGTGTGTGACTCACCATGGTCTCGGATCACGTGTTGGACTCGTGATCGACAGCTATTTCCCTCACGGAAGAGAGCTCAGAGCTCATATATGACCGATCCATGGGTTATGCTGTGACCTTACACGCACACACACACACACCCAACTCCCGGCCTACGAAAGTTGGAGTAACGACTCGCGGCGTAACGATACTGAAAATATTTCAGCCCAATGCGGGATTCGAACCAGAACCGCCGTAGTGGGGGCCGGGAACTCTAACCGCTGCGCCACCGAATCGTGTGTGTGTGTGTGTGTGTGTGTGTGTGTGTGTGTGTGTGTGTGTGTGTGTGTGTGTGTGTGTGTGTGTGTGTGTGTGTGTGTGTAATGATAATAATAATTTACGGTTTATTGGGTATAGCAGCATTTCTGCTGAAAATATACATCCTACAAGATTATAACAATATAAAACTATGACAGTGAGAAGACGTTACAAGCATTCGAAAACTAGACAAATAAAACAGCAGGCTACGTAATAGGTATGTAGTACAACAATGTTAATTCTAGTTGTTGATTAAGTCCACAAATGTCGGTATGGGGCTCTTCTTATACCGGTCGGTACGTGCTCTGATCGGCTTGATGGAATTATGGTGCCGCACCTGGCACCGTGGACGAGGTACCTGAGGAGGTAGTAGGTTCCGGTGCCGAGGATGTTTGACCAGGGTGACCGCAAACGACCTCAAACTCTGAAGATAGCGGTCAGCAAGGGTGGGTAGTCCCAGTGTGGTGAGAGCGTGCTGGTAGGTGGTGTAATCTTTGCCAAGGATTGTGCGACAGGCTCTTTTCTGCACTTTCTCCAGCTGACGCTGCTGCGTCATAGTGAGAGAGGAGTCCCAAGAGGGGGATGCGTACATCAACTTGGGTAAAATGAAGGAAGTGTAGATGGTCTTGAGATCTTCAGCCTGTGCCCCTAATAAACTCAGTCGACGCAGCATATACAGCTTGTAGGAGGCTGCCCTGATGGTGTTGGCGTATGGTAGGATAATCGAGCGGGTGTGTAGGCTGACAAAAACACCGTTGTTGTTTTGTACTTTTATTATGTGCGTGTGTACGGAGGCAAAATAATTAACTATTTGTACTCTGATTAGCGAGAGCAAGCTAAGGAGATGGTACTCACTGTGAGGACGATGCCGAAGAAGTGTGTCCCCGCTTGTGTCGCGAGGTATGAGCGCTATGCCCATAGGCCGTGCGCAAATCCGCAGTCAATCGCGGTCGCTACGGATCGTGTGCAAAATGACCTGTGCCAATCACACTCTGACCCGGCGACGCGACCTGGCTTGGGGGCGTGGCCAGCTGCGCAGATGCGCGACCCGAAAAAGGACGGCTCAACCCGCGGTACAAACAAAGACACCGCGCATCGCCTCACGACAGGCGGTGTTCTCCTTCCAGGTCAACTTGTCGATGATAATCCCCAGCAGCTTAGTGGACTAGACCACTTGCAGGGGTAGGCCATCAATTGTCAGCAGGGGAGGGGGGATAACGTCGTTGGAGGTGTGGAAATGCATTACCACAGTTTTCTTGTGGTTGATGGAGACTTTGTTGTGCACTGTCCATGTGTGTAGTTTGTCCAGTGTGTCCTGCAGTGGGTCGTAGTTCAGGTGAGTGTTGGACACAGGGATCCCCACCGTGTAGTCATCAACATATTTCCACACAGTGGCCCCACTCTTGTTCCCTGGGGTACCCCACAGGAGAGATGCTGGACTGCAGAGACGTGTCCCTGATATCTGACAGCTTGACAACGGTCCGTCAGGAAGTCAGACAGCCAAGCCACCAAGAACGTTGGGAGGCCTAGGTGGATGGCTTTGGTGATGATAGTGGTATAACCTACAAGATCGAAGGCTTTTTTGAAATCAATGAACACAACTGAAGTCTTGCGCTGCTCGAGATTTTTATAGATAAAGTCAAGGAAACTGGTAAGATAGTGAGTGGTGGAGTATGCCCACTCGAAGACAAAATCCTCACAGATAAGACTAGGGATGGAAGTGATAGTAATGGGTCTGAGATCACTAAAGGATTGGGGATTGGAAGATTTGGGGATGGAAATAATGAAGCCTGTCTTCCAATCTGTGGGACATTTGCTCTGCTTAAATGAGGCGTTGATTATTGAACAGATCGAGATGACAAGTTCGCGAGCAAATTCACGATAAAGTTTGATGGGTAAGTCTACGGGTGTATATGCCCTCTTTGGGTGTAGATACCGGGCAGTGTGGATGGACCGACCAACAGGGGGGAGGGGTTGCGGGGGGAGGTACAGTTCACTCATGTCACTGAGAATAAGGTCAAGCGTGTTGGCGCCATATGTGGGGAAGTTGACGTGTTGTGATATATGTAGATGTTCTTGAATATCATTGGTCTCTAACTCATTGAAATCCCCACATAGGACCAACCTAGCACTGGGGAATTTGGCCCTGAGACTATCTGCTGTACTAATAATGTGTTCCACCAAAGCGTCGGCCGATGGAGCTCGTGGAGGGTGATATACAACACAGAATGATGGAGGTTGCGTGGCGAGGGTGTGAGGGTGGGGTTAACCGCAACCATGTGGTTTCTAGGCCTACAGGGTTGTCGACTGGTAACTCCGAGGCATTTAAAACTTTCAGGGAGTAGACGGCCACCCCACCTCCTCTCCTCTCGTTTCTGAGGTTATGATGAAGTACGTAATTCTCAATTTGGCAAATTTCGGGCACTATTTGCCATGCTTCTGTAACTGCAACTACACCCACATTAAGTGACAAAACAGTGGTAGTGAGTTCATCAACTTTGTTATACAGAGAGGTCACGTTAGACAAAAAAGGAAGGTAAATCATACTTATCTTGGGACCTCAATGATCCTGCGTTCCGTGACAGGCTTCGGCGTGAACACTGTTCTCACTCTCCTCGTTCTAACTATCTTAATGTTTCTATGATGGTTGCGTCCCGCTCTGCGTCCACGGTTACGAAATAGGCTAAGTTCTTTGAGGTGTCTAATCACAGGTGAGGGAGGGTAACCACACCCTGATCTTAATTGAAACAGTTTGCCTGCACTGTAGTGTAGACGGGTAGGAGTAGCCATCTTAACTAGTGGGTCGTACATTATAATCGCCACTCAGTGAGGAGTGTCACTATAGACCAAATTATCCGTTCACTTGAAGCAACGCTTGAACAACATCACACACTGATCTTAAAAGTAACTGCAGGGGGGAGAGGGTCAACACACTGACCCTTGGCAGCCACAGGCGCCAGCCGACACGTGTGTGTGTGTGTGTGTGTGTGTGTGTGTGTGTGTGTGTGTGTGTGTGTGTGTGTGTGTGTGTGTGTGTGTGTGTGTGTGTGTGTGTGTGTGTGTGTGTGTGTGTGTGTGTGTGCGTGTGTGTGTGTGTGTGTGTGTGTGTGTGTGTGTGTGCGTGCGTGCGTGTGTGTGTGTGTGTGTGTGTGTGTGTGTGTGTGTGTGTGTGTGTGTGTGTGTGTGTGTGTGTGTGTGTGTGTGTGTGTGTGTGTGTGAAGACATTCTGACAGGTTGTAGAAATAAAGGGAAAGCACAAATAGAACAAAAGTCTATTCCTATCTGGTCCCATGACGAAAGGAAGGGAAAGCGTGGGATTGATGCTCTCACCAGATAGTTATGTAATTCTACTATTACAGTACTTCACCAATGCTATTTCACAGCTCACTGCATTTATATGGAGAAATCAGTTTCATAATATCCATTAAACTCTTTGTCTCTCGCATTTTCATTCCATGTTCTCTATTTCTTTTCTTCTCTTTTTCACGCCAAACTAAAAACATAGGAATGAAAGAGACTGCAAGAGACCATAAGGCCCACACTAGGCAGTTCTCTGTCCATTACCATCTGTCATCCCCATCCGTAAAGTTATCTAAACTTCTCTTAAAGCAACCGATAGTTTCAGTGCTCACTATGTGGTTACTAAGATTTTTTCTATGTCGATTATGATACTCAGCAATGCGTTAACCTTTCGCGGTTTTTTTTTTTTTTTTTTTTTTTTTTTTTTTTTTTTTTTCAGGCGTTTAATGAAGAAGCTCTTGCAAAAGGCGGCCACGTGTTGGAAGCCCCTATCACAGGAGGGCTAGAGGCACTGAAGAAGGGGCAAATGGTCGCTCACATAGGCGGTGATAAGGCTGTTGCGGATGCAATGATGCCGATTTTGCAGGTGAGTAGACGGGTATCAGGGTAGTAGTTTTGTAGCCAATGTGACGGCGGCCATGATAGGCTGTGAGGGAAAAGACAGTTCGGTTTTGTAGAGAGAAATCCCCGATGACTGTAGTGATTAAGGGGTGACTGTTTGCTACAAGGTCAAGACGGAAAAACAATTGGTTAATCAGTAAATTAGCTGAATATCTAAAGACAATGTAAATGGGATTTCCTACGGTATGTCCCAGTCACAGATATCTAAATAAGTTAGTTTATTTTCCTAGTCATTTTATGTTCAAAATAATTAGTCTGTGACTCCTTCAAGAATTACAGAAACATATATCTGCAGCGTTTCACCATAGTAAGTGAAGATATTTTTAATTGTCGTCGGAATCATGGCAAACATCACAGTATCAAAATCAAACCTGTTACCTTTTATAAAACGAAGCTTTGTTAGAAGTGACGCTGCCGGAGCACGTTTCCTAGTATTATCTAGTATCCTACTAGGCGATGTTCTACTATAGCATGAATCCTGTCTTCAGGAATCATTCTTAATACCCTTTTCCCGAAAAGAGCAAAAACCTTCCTACATATTCAAGACCGTCCCGGGGTTGTGGGAAGCTTTCAAAGTAATACCCAGCACCTTGGATTTGATCATCACACAGCGATTCATCAGAAGAATTACTTAGACCCCATCAGCGAGGCTCACAACCTATAGATAGAAATAGCTTGCCTGGAGAGTGTAGTAGAAGTAATAATGTGAAGTGCCGGATCATCATGTCCCAGGACAATTGGATGAAAGTTGCTCGAGAATTTCGTTGGGGAAAGATGATTTCTTGTTATTATGCTACAATATATGCCCCACGGGTTCATTTCATAAGTTTACTCATTGATAGTACTTCCCGGTATATATACATATATATATATATATATATATATATATATATATATATATATATATATATACACACACACATTTTAGTGTATCGCGGCTAAGTTTTATTGTATTTGGGACTAATGTACTTTTTAACAGTCTTGTTATTGTAGGAATATGAGCTTGCTGGTAGGAATCGTACTATAACAGAAGCTTGCTGGTGCGAATGATATCCCAGTAGCAACGGATAATATCCCTAAAAGTATAAATAGTTTTAGTTTGCGTAATTACACAATGGATGTGATCAAATATTCCCCCAGGATAATGAACCATCATTAACACATTTGTTACCAGGCATCGTTCAACGAGATCTTCTATGTGGGAGAGATTGGTTCCGCTATGCTCGTGAAGGTGGTGTCCAACATGTTGGCGGGCGTCCACATTGTTGCCATGGCTGAGGCTCTCATGCTGGGTAAGTCCAGAGAAATGTAGGATATTTTGGCCCTGGATGTTTCATCCCGGACGTATTGGCCCTGGGTGTTTTAGTCCTGGACGTATTGGCCCCGGATGTTTTAGCCCTGGATATTTTAGTCCCGGACGTATTGGCCCTGGATGTTTTAGCCCTGGATATCTTAGTCCTGGACGTATTGGCACCAGATGTTTTGGCCCTGGATGCTTCGGCCTCAGGATATTGTTAACCCCGGACGTTTAGGCCTCATTTTTGTAGATCCTTTTAAACACTTGACATATTAGTGATTTTTGTTTCATAACACAATATCATACTGCACAACATCATATAAACGATAAAAACGGTGTACTGTATATGAATACAGCCGAAATGATCGGGGTCGACAATTTCTTGGGGCCGAAACGTCCGGGGCCGAATCATCCAGGGCCAAAACGTCCGCACAGGAGTCCAGGAAGGTGTGGAGGCAAATATTATCTTTGCTGCTGTTGCTGATATTATAGCTGTTGTTGGTATTATCGTTGTTGTTTATAATATAGTTGTTGTTCTTGTTGATGTAATGACGTAAGGTAGAGAGAGAGAGAGAAAGAGGAGAAGGAGGAAGAGTCAAAGAAAAGATAGTTTCTAGCTAACGGGGTGATGCCTTAGGTTATCCAGACCCTCAGGCAGAACACCATTGCCGGTAATTTGAGCAAGTTTTGACATTCTGGGAGTTTGAGGCAATAAATTATTAAATTTTGAAGTAATTATTGAGGCTGGATCAAGCAAACACACACACACGCACACACACACACACACACACACACACACACACACACACACACACACACACACACACACACACACACACACACACATGGCGCTGTGGTTAGAGCTCTGGCCTGCCACTACGGAGGGCCGGGTTCGACTCTCGCCCGGGGCTGAAATAATATCAGTATCGCAGCGCTGAGGGGTGTTACTCCAACTCTCGTGGGCGGGGAGTTGGGGGTGTGTGTGTGTGCAAGGTCATAGCATTACCCATAGATCGGACCTACGAGCTCTGAGCTCTCTTCCAGGAGGGAAATAGCTGTCGATCACGAGTCCAACACGTGATCCAAAGACCAAGTGAATACACACACACACACACACACACACACACACACACACACGACTCGATGGCGCGGTGATAGCGATCGCGGCCGACATTACGGCGGTCCGAGTTCGAATCCCGCTCAGGGCTGAAATCATTTCAGTATCTCTGCGCTGGGAGTCGTTATTCCAACTCTCGTGGGCAGGGAGTTGGGTGTGTGCGTGTGCGTGTGCGTGTGAGGTCACAGCATTATCCATAGATCGGTCATAATGAGCTCTGAGCTCTCCTTCGGGAGGGTAGTAGTTGTCGATCACGAGTCCAACACGTGATCCAAGACCATGGTGAATTGCACACACGATGGCTCTGTGGTAGAGTTCACGGCCGCCATTACGGCGGTCCGGGTTCGAATACTGCCTAGGGCTGAAATAATTTCAGTATCGCTGCGCCGCGAGTTGGTACTCCCACTCTCGTGGGCGAGGAGTTGGGTGTGTGTGTGCGTGTAAGGTCACAGTATTACCATTGGATCGGTCATATATGAGCTCTAAGCTCTCTTCCGAAAAGGAAATGGCTGTCGGTCACGAGCCTAACACGTGATCCAAGACCATGTTGAATCACAGACACACACACACACACACACACACACACACACACACACACACACACACACACACACACACACACACACACACACATTGAACTCTCATCCAGGAGGGTGATAGTTGTCAATCGCAAATGTAACACTTGAATCACACATACGAACATGGAAAGTTCCCACGTCGTATGTAGGAGGAAATAGTAGTTCTACAAGATTTGAGATGGCTGCACACTAAGCATTTCTCGTTAGCATGCTACTTGCATATGCTACGTCGTTTGAGTAGAAATGACTTCAGTTACATTATTTCATTTTTCAAATGTCCAAATGTCACATTACTTTTGGATCATAAAACAAAAAGCTGAATGACGAACTAAGAGAAGTTAAACTCGTACAAATGTTAGACACGTTGTTGAGATGTTCTTGCGGAAGTCTAGAATATTGTAAACGAAGTCGTTTCTACACAAACGAAGTGGCAGAAGCAAGTAGCATGCTAGCCTACTGTGCTGCCACTTTTACAGGAGTCCCATGAGTGAATATTCAATTTCATTCCATCACCGTCTCGCTTGACAGCTAAACGGTCCGGACTCGACCTGAAACGGTTCTGGGACGCGATCCGAGTGAGTGCCGGGAATTCCTTCGTCTGGGAGACGGGGGCGCCCGTCGTCTTCAACGGCACATATGATCCGGGTTTCCCAATGGAGCTGTTGTGTAAAGATCTCCAGCTTGGATACGATATGGCAAAGGAATTCCGAGTGAGTAATCAACCTTTGTTACTTAGAGTGATTCGGTTTAACGTCGCGAAGTCCCTCCTCTCAGGAGGCGAGGACAGTGCCTCTTACGCTCGAACACGCTGGGCCAGCGAGCATCCAGAAGTAAAATAAAATATTCATGTTGAGAATGGCAGCAACATTTATGACTGACACGAGCTACAAGCAGGTTGTTCTTATATTCACAAATAAACTCCCTTCTCTCTTGGGACTTCACTTTTCCCTCATGTAAACTACCTTGTGTAAACCCAATACGTTCATCATCTGAAATACGAGTATTTCAACCATATATGTTGAACGAAATATATAATGACAAATGAGACCGGAGGTGGAGGAAGTGGGTCGAAAGGTTAAAGCATTAAAAATCTCCCATTAATCCTCGTCTAATTCACCTCCAGCCCCATTTCACTTTTCTGTTTCCCCCACCTACTCATGCTATGACAACTGTATCATATACTACATTTACCCTTTCCATACAGGTGCCGATGGAGATTCACCAGCTGGCCTTCGCCATTTACCGCCGCACTCAGTACCAGATGGGAGACGACGCAGGATGCTATTCGCCCCCCAAGACCTACGAACTAGCCCTGGACGAGTCGCTGAACATCCCTGGATTCGAGAACTGGTCCTACGACAACGAGATTCATAAGAGATCACTGGTAGTGTCTCACAGTGGTCTTGACTAATGAGAATTGACCAAATAAAAAGTTTCAGTACGGCTGCCTTCCTGAAGGCGCTATCACATTGGGCTATTTTTCCTTCAACCTAAAATTAATCTGCGATACCGGTCAACTCCACCATTTTTTCCCGCCATAAAATCGCTACGGCAGACTATTTTGTTTTCTTAATAATTTACAAAGAATTTCATTAGGTATGCTGGAGGAAAATGATCTTCCTCCACCATATCAGATTCCTTCCCGAAAGCTCCAAATTTGATCCAACAGTCGGATGAAAAATAGCCCAGCGTAATAACGCCTAAAGCAACCAATACAGTGAAGTCAGAACGTAGAAACAAACAAAAGGGTTTTCAAGGTTTTTTCATTTGGAAAATAATAAAAATAAATAAAGGAATCACAGTTGACTAGTGACCAACTGACTAGTTCCTTTCTCTGACGTTTGTCGACAGCGATAGGTTTATGGTCCTGTTCACAATAAATAAATAAATGAATGAATAAATAAATAAATAAATAATAATTAAAATAAATAAATAGATAATTAAAATAAATCAACAATTAAATAAATAAAAAATGTGTTCATATGCAAATGAACAAATAAATAAACAAGGAAATAGATAAATGAAGAAATTAACAGTTACACGAGTTAACAAAAGGTTGTTTAATATCAAAGCCTATCAGAGATTAATGGAGACTAAGATACGCAGTGAACGTAATTACGTTGTGAATCCCCAAAATGCAAAACTCCGATATACGAAAATTTGAAGGTACGAAAATGAAAAAGTGAGGGCAATTTTCTTTATACAAAAGGCCTATGCTTCGAGGTTACAAAGAGAACTATGAAGAAAATTAGATACTGGAACACATCTGAAAATTCTTACGGTATAAATTGCTTAAATATATGAAATATCAATATGCAAAAGTATTTAAAGGCACGTATCCCTTTCATATATAGGGGATTTTCTGTATATTACGACTGCTAGAACATAGCGTCAAATTCAAGGAAGCATGGGAAGACTTAAACAAAATGCCCTAGCTCAGGTTGACCCGCCGGTTGACCTTATATAGGGTCAGGATATGTATGCCTATATGTAAACGTGTTAGTTCTATGTAATGGATACTCAGATTGTTCCCCGGGAATGTCTTACTCTATTTCTAAATCTTTCAGGAGTGATAAAACCTGTTCAGCTTCATCTGTATCAATGACAGATAAAAAGGTTCATGGAATAATAGGTTGCCGTAAAAGCGATGTTTAAAATATGTACAACACAATCTTAATTTCTTTTTCATGTTTAGAGGTTTTATTGCATTGTCAAGAACGTAGGGGACGTGGGCCTGGCTGAAGGTAAACTCTGAAAAGTTTTGTTCGTTTATTTATGCGACTTACGACTTGCTAAGTAAGACCACTCGCTTGCGCGGGATCGGTTTTTTGTGGGAGGGGAAGAATGTCTGTAAGAAAATGAAAAGATAGTAGTGTATAAAAAATGGCTTTTGCCACCGGGCGATTGAGCGAGCGCTTAGGGGCGGTTGGTGGTCGTGGCTCGGAAGAAATGGGCAGGGAACTCAGACGGCGGCGCCGACGCCTGGGATTAGAATCACCAAAAGTTGATAAAATGGTGAGAAGGGGAGTAGTAGAGAAAGGTGGAAAAACGGAAAAATCTTTAGTGGGAGGTAAACTGAAATGAGAAGATGTAGTATAAGAGAAAGTTAGAAAGGAAGTGAATTTTAGTCGAAGAAAAATTTTGTAGGTGTTTGTGCGTGGGGCGTGGCTATGTTCTTGAGAGGTGTGTGTATGTATCTTACGGGAAGTGAGTAGAGTTCACTTCCCGCGTGTAGAGAGCGCGTTCTTGATTAGCCTCAGGTTGGGCATGAGCGTTCCTGTTTATCCCCAGGTTGGGCTTGAGAGTGGATCCAATGGCGGTGCGAGGGGAGACAGGCGGGCGGGTGTTGTAATATCTTTCTCCCTCCAAGCACAACTCTGAAAGCAGAGAATTACGTGACTTGGAAATTGTGTGTAAATGTCAGAAGTGTAAACCCGCTCGCCAGCGTGAGCGAAGAGGCCAGGGCGTGGGTTCGGGCCGGTCAGTAAGAGAGGCTCCCCAATTTCTCTCTCGCAACCAGCCAGCGAAGAGTTAATGGCTCTGGATCAGAGTTGAATTGTAGGCCCCCGCTAAGCCAGCGAGCAGGTGTGCGTGTATCTCTTTTCTTCCAAGCACAACTCTGAAAACAAAGAATTACGTGACTTGGGAAATGTGTGTATTTGTCTTTGATGTAAACCCGCCTGCCAACGTCAACGAAGTGGTCGGCCTGTGCCAGACAGGCAACATCAAAGGAGAAAAGTCTCCTCGCTGCCACCGGCCGGCGAAGACTCCTGGGCGCTTGTTAAGTGAGCTTGAGTGGAGAGTAACGTCCGACCTCTGCAAGTACTGTGTTTATTTATGAAATTGGGCGCCTAAGAACAGGTAAATAAGCTTGCTTTGGCCGCGAAAGGAGCGGGAAAGACGGTGTTTGTCCACGGCGGGTGAAGTTTCGGTGCGGGAGGTGGCTGGAGATAGCTTTCTCAGTTCTCGATGTCTTCTGTCACGGCGTTGGAGGTGGCGGAAGAGTGCTCCCTCGGTTCCTGAGGCTGTCTGTGTTTGGTGAACTCCAGGTGACCCCTTAATATTCACCGGGATCAGGTCATGACCCTCGCATTACCTGTCATTTGAGAGATCCTCGGCACAGCTGGAGTTTGCAGTTGTTTTAGGAGACTCGTTTTGTCCTACTCGACACGGCGGGTTGGCCCTTGGGAGACCGCTTATCCGACCCGATGCGTCCGGGTCATGACCTCAGGGCAGCCGGTGATTGACAAGTTTTCGGTCCCTGGGAACCCTCGGAGGCGCCAATGCTACGTATGCGTCACCAACAAGGGGAACTGCCTCACAGACATAATTCAAGTCACTACCATTGTCATAGATTTGGTAGGAGATTAATGTTTGGCCTTGAGGGGATTGCTAGGAAAAGGATATGCAAAGATCTCATTTCCTGGAGAGACACTACGTTCTTTGGATATTTTTCTTTCATACCATATAGTGAATTAGGATTTTTTTTTTTTTTTTTTTTTTTTTTTTTTTTTTTTTTATACATGTCATTTGTACATGCATCAACCACAGTTGGATGGTAGTGTGGCTAATGAAAAAATTTGGTTGTTTTCTATATATATTTCCAACATAAGTTTTTCAAACAGTTTGAAGTAATTACATGTATGTTCATACAGAAATGTAACAATACCAAAATACCAACATGAATTAGTTTGTAAGCCCTAGGTCAACATCCTTTCTCTCTGACTGACTGACTCTTTCTCTGTTTCTCTTCCTGTTTATCTTTCTGTTTCCGTCTTCTCTCTACTGTCTGACTTACGATTTAATAGATAAGTTGCGTTACCCATTCCTATATGTTCTCCTATTCTTTCTGCTTCCTAACTGACTTTGTACATTCTATTTTGTCACCAAACTCTTTATCATAATATGAACTATGATATTTTATTTCCGATTGTAGTTGGGAAGGCTTATGGGAGGGTCTTGATTGAGAAGATTAGGAGAGGAACAGAGGGAGAAATTGGTGAGGAACAATGTGGTTTTAGGACAAATAGGGGATGTGTAGATCAGATTTTTGGGGTGAGACAGATATGTGAGAAAGCTATAGGAAAAGGTAAGGATGTTTTGGGGGCTTTTATGGATCTGGAAAAGGCTTACGACAGGGTAGACAGGAAGGCACTGTGGGAGGTACTGCAGATATATGGGATAGGAGAAGAGCTGTTAAGAGCAGTCAAGAGATTTTACGAACGTAGTAGAGCTTGTGTTAGGATTAGAAATGGAGAGGGATGGTTTGAGGTAAAGGTGGGACTTCGTCAGGGATGTGTTATGTCGCCCTGGCTGTTCAGTCTATACATGGATGGGGTAGTGCGAGAGGTGAATGCAAGGGTAGTGGGTCAGGGGTTGGAGATGGTTAAAGAAAATGGAGAAAAGTGGGAAATAAGCCAGTTGTTGTTTGATGACGACATCACGTTTGTGGCAGGATCAGAGGAGGGATTGAGGAAGTTGGTGACAGAGTTTGAGAAGGTGTGTGAAATAAGGAAGCTGAAGACAAAATGTGGGCAAAAGTAAGGTGATGAGATGTACAAGGGGAGAGAGTGACAGCAGGCTGGAAGTGAGTATTAAGGGTGAAAGACTGGAGGAAGTGGATAGTTTTAGATACTTGAGTGCAAATGTGGCAGGAGTAGGAGGAGTGGGGGTGGAGGTAGAATTTAGATTGAGAGAATCGAGTAAATGCCTTGGTGGATTAGAAATTGTAATGAGAAATCGATATTTGGAAATGGATGCTAAGAGGAGGTTATATGAAGGAGTGATTGTGCCAACACTCTGTACAGGGTAGAAACATGGAACATAAGAGAGGAAGAGAGAAGGAGTTTGAATGTGTTTGAGATGAGGTGTCTGAGAAGCATGATAGGGGTTACTAGGCTAGATAGAGTGAGAAATGAGGAGGTGAGGAGGAGAACAGAGGTGGAAAGGGAGCTGGGAGATAGGGTTGATGAAAGAGTATTAGGATTGTTTGGACAAATGGAAAGAATGAGTGAAGAAAGATTAGTAAAAGAGGTGAGGAAGGCAGAAGAGGAAGGAGTGAATATGAGGGGGCGTCCTAGGATGAGATGGATGGATGGGGTGAAAGAGGCATTACAAAAGAGAGGAATGTCTGTTGAGGAAGAACGGGAGAGGACAGAAGATAGGGGTGAATGGAGAAGGGTTATATATGGATGATTCTATGATGCATGAGGGGGAGTGGGTGGGGGATGGGAGGTGAGGAAGTATGGATGAGAAAAAAATTTACGCAGCCCGAAGGGATTTCTCCCTGTCTTCTCCTTTTATGCATGAGAGGACGGAGAGGGGGGTTTGCCGAATTTATGAAGCGGCCTTGCTGTGGATGTGCTGTGTCTTGCGACACTGCTTCTGACCCAGGGCAGTGGACAGGATGCAGGTATGACCCCTCATCCAGGAGGTGCCAAGATAATAGGGAGGGTGGAGGGGAGTGGAATGTGTAGGGAATGGAATGGGTGGGAGTGGTTTCTATGCCTTTTTCTTTTTGGCTACCCCCGTGTAAGGGGGGAAAAGCCTTTGGTATATGTATGTATGTATTTCTGATAAGTTTATCTGACCTTTGGTATATCTTAGAATTAATTCTGTTCTAACATCTGATTTTGGCGTTTTGAGTTCTGCGTTTTCTGTATTTTTTCATCAATGGCCTATCCATCTAGTGAGTGACAAGCTAAAAATGTTATCAGTCCCGATATAACTCGTTTCTTCACACATTTGTTATCTTCTGAGACTTGTACTTCTGAGTGCGTGGCTATTCTATTTTTCCTACACTAACATACAATACATTACAATGCAATGCAATACAATACCACTGTATACAATGGTTTAATTCTACTTTTATTTAATCTTAGTAAAAGATGACAAACGATCATGTCTGTCTACTGGTCAGCAGTCTTGAGCTTCTTCAAGACACTGGATATCAAGTAACTTTTGTATGTGTGTGCGTGTGTGTGCGTGTGTGTGTGTGTGTGTGTGTATGTGTGTGTTTGTGGGGGGGGGGGCTACATGCCCGGACCAGGTGGTTCGGTATAACAGGACATGGTATACCCCAAGAAGTCCACATGTCGGTCCTCGACCGATAACACTTCTAGTCTCGTAATTTCACTCACAAGGCACCTTGCCCTCGTTACGTCAGTTTTACTAATTCCAAGTTCATCTTATTCAGAAGGCCCCATGCCTTGTACTTCTCATACTTCAGACCAGTCCTTAGGTTAAGGAAAGTGGTGGAATTCCTTTCTTTTCTATTCACTAAATTTACACTGTCTTTGGTTACACACAGGATCTCTCTCTCTCTCCCCGTCTTCGTCTCTCGAAATCTCCATATCATACGCCAAGCTACCTTCGTCTGACGTCACTAATTGTTCTCATCCAATCTCCTCTGACTTCTTAAATAAATGTCACACCTTAAGGGCGTAACTTTAAATCCATCCACCAATAATCTCTCTCCTCCTCCACCTTTTTCTCCAATCCGGAAGGCTGCTACATTGTCACAAGCAATATCGTTTACCTCAGCATTTGTCAAACGAAAAATAGCTTAGCGCTCACACATTGTTACATTAGCATATTTCATCGCCGCTCCAACCCTTGTTTATAAACAGTCAATTCCAAGCTAACGCGAGTCTGACTCAGCTATTGCCGCTCATCGGCTGTTGTTTACCTAGACAGTACGGCGACTAAACAATCCGCGACTCAGCTCTTCGCAGTCACAACAACTGTTATTGAATTAGCATTCGTGTTCTCCATCTACCTCTGCATCTACCTAATTGTCTACCTCCATCTACCGGCCTCTTACACCACACTATATCAGGAGTTAAAGCGGCCCCGGGTATATTATGGCCCGAGACAATTCATACTCTGGAGTATGAATTGGCTGAGGCCAGATTATACACCTCTAGGCCATGATCTCGTGACCCACAAGGTGTTGTCTGCCGTGTTGTCACATACTGAATCAAAACATTCAGCATATACCGGAAGCTGTCCACTACCCCAAGTATGTTAACATGGAATATTCTAAATGTATATTGATTTTTTCATTAAATGGTAAGTGACATGAGTAATTGTTATACATGTAAAGAAAAGAAGAGACTTGTTAAACGATGTGGTATCTCAGGTCAGGCGACGTTGCGCCGGCTCCCGACCCAGGAATGTCTGTGTGTGTGGGTGGGTGGGGGGGGGGCCACTGAGTCACAGGTGCAAGGGTCACTTATTCATCCTTTGTCAGTCATACCGGTCCTACATGCAAATATAAAGAAAACGGTGTCTCCCCCGTTTTCTTTGGAGATGGTTTAGACGTAGTAACGCTGCTGGTTTTGCCGGCCACATCCTATGGGTCACCAGATACTGGAAGAAGTATAGTGTAAAGAGGTTTTAATTATACACAAGAATTATTAATTTGTTCAACATTTTATTGGGGTTACTTTGGCCTGTTACGCCGGAACATTTAATATCTGTAACATTTACTTCTTGATGCTACGATGTTTGACAACGACAGAACCATCTTCGATATGGTTATCATACTCCCAGTCATCGAAACCCTCGAGCCGGAGGGGTTCTGCAAGGTCCTCCTCCATAAGACGTGGTGGCACGTAGCAACCCACGTGATCTCCATACGTGTACTGCGCGTGGCGGAACGTGGAGAGGACATGCTGATGACACTGCATTGGAGTCTAGAATAAACAAATAAATGACAATCAGCATTTTTTTGGTTTTCAGTGGAGTAGCTACTGTTTCCATGCTCATGACCCCTCCGCTATTGAAGAATGTATCATGAAAGTGGTCATGCCAGGTATGGAGTCACATCCAGCACGCATCTTCTAATCCTAAATCTATAAAACTCTGGTTTGTCCACATTTGTAATGATCAGTGTGGCGGTGTCTAGCAACCTCCACTCTACCAATGTATCAACGCCCCTAAAGAGTCCACGTGTCCTTACCCTGAACTTCTTGGCCATGTCCATCCCAAGTTGCATATCCTTCGTGAAGAGATCGACAGTGAATGAGGTGTCATACGAACCGTTGAAGTAGAAAGGACAGGCTGTCTCCCAGGCAAAGCTGTTGCCGACACTCACTCGGATCGCGTCCCAGAAAGTACGCAAATCAAGGCCGGAACGCTTGGCTGAGGGCAGATTAGAGAAACGTTATGGTGCTCAAAAGTCGGTATTTATGGACCTCTGTTTGTACACACACACATAAACCACATGAGAGAACAAGTTCTATAATTATATATATCATTTCTCCCTAGACTTGACCATTTAATTAGTAGATGACGTTAGATATAAATAAAATAACCTAGAGAGACCACAAAAAAAGATTGTCCAAGGATTATATCGAGACAGATTTAATTTTGAGGATACACCCAGCTAGGCTGTACAAGATCGTCTGACAAGAACTAGAAAAATGCAATTTTAGTTGTATAAACTTCACAAACCCTTTCGAGTAGTGTTTCTCAACCTTTAAAATTTTGTGGACCCCTTATTATATATTCAGGGGACTCCTTACATCGACTTATATATTCAGGGGACCCTTTGATATGGGATCTGATTGGGTATAGTCACTTTTTGGAAGCATTTAGTGATAGAAACATTATAATATACTATACAAATCATCGCCACATTCTGAGAGATGCAACTAGTCAGTAAAAAAAGTACATTTCGATTGAGGCACATTGTGTAATCATGAATTACAGATAACGGAGGCATGGCATGATTTACTTTAGCATATTGAATTCCATGTCCTACTGACCCCATGGTAGGTTTTTGCGGCCCCCTAGCGGTCCGTGGAGCCCTGGCTGAGAAACACTGTTAGAGAATCTATTTTGAATAACACCAGACAATGCTTTATCTTGAAATGCGGAATCATAATTAGGAGATATCTCCATTGTCGGAGTTATCTTCAAATGAAATCGAATTAAGTATAAGTTTCAATCTTCGATTTGTCGATCAGTTTATATAAGATAGGAGAACAGTTGGGTTGGATTTATGCACCTACAGCCAAGAAGTAACGAGAAACTAAAGTGTATATGCCTTAGAAAAAGTTATGTGGATCCATGAATCTAGGAAATGGGATTTAAATTACAATTTATCAAATACATTATCTACTCGGTAGACACGGATTCAAATGTATTCTTTAAACATTTGTTCTGCCAGCGATAGATATTTGTAAGCCTTGTATCACATCATGGACAACAAGTGCGGACCAGGATAAGAACATAAAATATAAGAATGGAGGAGATTGCAAGAAACCATAAAGCCACTAGGCAGTTCCAGATCCTTTATCTCTTTTCATTCCCCATTTATAAAGTTATCTAATATTCTCTTAAAACAGACAATTGTTTCAGCGGTCACTACATGGTTACTAATTCCATTCCATTCGTTAACCACTCTGATGGTAAACCAAAATTTGTCCAATTTAAATCCATTACTATGAGTCCTACCCTGCTGTCTTACTATGATGACCTTGGCTGTATCAACCCTGTTAAAGCCCTTGACCAACTGGAATACTTCTATTAGATCAACCCTCACCCCTGGCTCCCAGTCAGAGGAGCTAAAGTGCCAAAGCTACACGAAGGGGATCTTAGGACAACAGTGAAACATTAGGAGAAATAAGCAAAATGAGGTTATGATCAGATGTGCCCAGCGGAGAGAATATGCAGGATATACTCAGTTTACTACTAGCTCCACTCGTTCTTGGTAGAGTTGATGTGCTTGCATCACCAAATCCGAGTAGCTGATGTTGGGTATTACAACTACCGCGATCGTTCAAGCGCTTCAATATGTACTGCGCAAGCCATGTTCTCCAAACCAACTTCATTTTGCGTTACTGGGCAAGAGCAATGTATGCTAATACACTAAAGAGCATGGCAATTTGCGCACACTTTTGCCGGCATCCAAAAGAAGAAAATTAAATACAGATATGTCTACTTTTCCTCGTTTAACAAGAACTGACAGAAACATGAGAGTTCCTTGTGCTTACCCAGCATAAGACTTTCGGCTGCAAGAAGTGCGTTTCCCGCGCAGAGCATGTTGGATTGCACCTTGACTATCATGGCTGACCCAATGGGTCCGATGTGCATTCGAGTTTGATAGGAACACTGTAAATTCGTGGTAAAAATCAACTTAGAATAATTGCACACGTCATTACAGACTCTTAAGATTATGTAAGACACCAAAAGAGTAAAATATGTAGAATAAGAAAATGCATTTTTATACATTCACTCCATTAATAAATGCCGAATAGAGCAAGGTTTGTAATAAATGTTATTTACGGACCATCAGATCTTTATAATTATTACCGACTGTTGTTATTGACCTTTAAGCTAAGGTGACACACCTTACACATGTTATTATGACCACTGCCACATGATTTCACTGGGATCAAAGAACATTAACTTAGCAAAAATAAATTAAGATCACTTCAATTAACCCCGTCGCTACGATTATACACTCCCAGATTCTGGTCTAGCTGACACAATTAAACGACATCCTAACATAGAGGTAAAATATTTTACCTTCAAAGGGAAAGGAGGTTCCCTCAGCCGAATGAAATTGCACGGTAGCAGCCTGAATAAACAGTAAAGCACTGTTTACACGTGTTAGGTTGAGAGGCAAGTCAATGGTGCAAGTTACTTGAACTGGAGAGGAAAGCGAGCAAGTACATGTTCACACAGGCCAAGTCAGATGAATTTAAGAATCACTTAGATAAACACCTGAGCAAGATGCTGTAATGATTATCATTTGTTTTATATTATTTGCTTATTTGTTTTGTTATCATTTGTCCGCTTGTTTATTATTATTTGCTTGATTCTCGTTTATCATTAGTTATATGTCAAATTATTATTATTTACTATTTACCAGTTTGTTTATCGTTTAACGATACCTATGTATTTATTTATTTATTTTATTTATTATTTACATCATTATAGTTTTTATTTATTCATTTATTTATTTATCATTATTATGATTTTTCCCCCCGTCCCGTTTTTTTGTCGCCTCATACGACTCAAGTGGAAAGACTCGGTGGTAGCATTCTCTTCCCCCACCACAGGGTAGGCGAAAAAAGGAAATGAATATTAAGAGAAATGAGTAAAGGCAGCAATGACTGCAACAGCTCTGTAGGGAAGAGGCCAAACGCAGAGTATGGGAGTCCAATATATTTTACGTTTCGCCCAGCAGGGCTTCTTCAGAAATAACATCGATGAAAAACATTTTACTCCTTATATAGCCCGAGCCTTGCGGGGAGAAACAAACATTAAAATGGTGTACTTACAATTTGCGCAAATTGCTTGTTACTTGTAATTAAAATTGCCAATGGTTTGTTAATTGTAAAAAAAATCCACTATTCTGATTTATATTTTCTATGAGGGATATAAACGCCGATTCTAAACATCTACGTTTCATTGTATCGTTTTCATATTTTATAATCTTGGAATTATTCCAATCAGCATTGTGGCCGGTATCGAATCTATGTTTAACAATGGCATTATTCATATTGTATGTTTTCATATCATATTTATGTTCTAATACTCTCTTATCAATACCACGGAAACTTTCACCAATGTAAACCTTTTCACAACCTAGACATGGCACACAATAAATACCTGCTTGACGAATATTTTCCCTGCTCTTATTTCGGTTTTTAATGAGATTACCAACTGTTACTGAGCTGGTTTTAACAACCTTAACACCAGCCTTGTTTAATAATGGGGAAATATTGTCTGCAACTGAGGTATTAGGTAATATGATCTTCTTTGTATATTCTTCTTTTATTTTTCCAACTCTTTTGTGAATAATTCCAGCTTTCTTCTTGGCTTTTAGAATAAAATAAGGAGGGTATTTTAGTTCAGTAAAAGCGTTAAAAATTTTATTAAATTCTTCATCCAAATACTCCTCTGAACATATTCTTAAGCCTCGAAGATAAAAACCTATGATAATTCCCATTTTGGTTTTCTTATCCGTAGCAGAGTAAAAATGTACATAATCATTATTATTTGTCTTTTTTCTAAAAACTTTAAACTTTACATTATTTCCGTCTCTTATCAAAAGGGTATCAAGATAGGGCAACATGTCGTTAGTTTCATATTCTGCTGTAAACTTGATACTATCTTCTACAAGATTTAACTGATTTAAAATCCTACTCAAATCTAACCTACGAGGAGCTATTATAAGTACATCGTCGACGTATCTTAACCAAACTAAGTCTCTAGGGACAATGTTGCTAAAACTAGTATTTTCTAAATGTTCTAGAAACAAGTTCGCCAGCATTGGCAATTTTAATTACAAGTAACAAGCAATTTGCGCAAATTGTAAGTACACCATTTTAATGTTTGTTTCTCCCCGCAAGGCTCGGGCTATATAAGGAGTAAAATGTTTTTCATCGATGTTATTTCTGAAGAAGCCCTGCTGGGCGAAACGTAAAATATATTGGACTCCCATACTCTGCGTTTGGCCTCTTCCCTACATTAAGAGAAATGGTACAGGACAGCAACAAGGGGTTGGGAGACAGCATAACGGAGGGAGAGACCCTAGCATAAAGGTATCATCATTTCTCTATGAACAGAGTTTTCCTCTATCACAGACAAAATAATGTGCGGCTCTGGTCCGCATGGGGCACCCCATATAGACCCTAAAATACCAACTATTATGCTACTCTGCCACAATAACATGCAGCCAATATCCCGGACGGGGGATGGGATTAGGAGTCTTAATACCTGTAGCCCCAAAGGGAACATTCCTAAAAAATAGTAAAGGCACAAGAGGGTCTGGGAATTTTCTAACCAGTACCCTAAGTTTTGGGTCTTTTAATGTGCGTGGATGTGGTACAGATGAGAGTAAAAGGGAAGAGATAGGCAGTATGTTTGCTAGAAGAAGGATGGATGTAGTGGCTTTGAGTGAAACTAAAGTGAAAAGGAAGGGCGAGTGTGAGTTTGAGAGTGTAGTTGGGAGGTACTCAGGAGTGGAGAGGGGACGAGGGAGAGAAGGGGTGGCTATACTAGTAAGTGAAGAGATAAGTAAGCGGGTAGTGGAGTGGAAGAAGGTTTCATTAAGGTTGATGTGGATGAAGGTGAAGCTGGGAAGGGAGATGTGGGTTTTTGTAAGTGCGTATGGGCCTGGTAGCGAGAAGAGCGTAGAGGAAAGGGAGGCTTTTTGGGTAGATTTAAATGAGTGCATAGAGGGATTAGGGAGAAAGGTCAATGTAGTAGTATTGGGAGACCTTAATGCTAGGGTAGGAAACGGACCAATAGACGGAATGATTGGGAAGTATGGAGTTTCAGGTAAAAATCGGAGAATTGATGGTGGAGATGTGTCTTGAAAGAGAGTTGATGATAGCAAATACAGTGTTTAGAAAGGAAGTCAAGCTTAAGTACACATGGGAGAGGGTGGTGGATGGAAGGGTGGCAGATAGTGTTAATGGACTATATAGTGGTGACCAGGAGTATGGTAGGAAGAGTTAAGGATGTACATGTTCTAAGGGGAGAGAGTGGGGGAATATCAGATCATTTTCTGGTGGAAGGTAAGTTGAGAGTGGAGAATCGGTGGAGAAAGAGGAAAAGGGCAGAAGGTAGGGAGGTACTTAGAGTGATCTACTTAAATGAGAAAGAAAAGGAGAACGAGTATAAGATGAAGCTGAGAGAGGAGTGGGAGGGAGTGAAGGACAGAGTAGAACTAGAAGTGGAGGAGGAATGGGGATGGTTCAAGGAGGGAGTCATAAGGTGTGCAAAGATGGTGTGTGGGACAAGGAGGGCGGGAGGAAATAGAAGGAAGGATGGTAAGTGGTGGGATGAGGAAGTAAAGAAGGGTGTAGAAGAGAAGAAACAGGCATTCATAGATTGGCTATAAATTAGGACGAGGGAATCGTATGAGAGGTACAAAGTAAAGAGAAGGGAAGCTAAGCATAAGATAAAGGAAGCAAAGAGGAGAGCAGATATGAAATGGGGTAAGAGTATGATAGAAAATTTTGAAAGTAATAAAAAGATGTTTTGTAAAGAAATTAAAAGAGGAAGAGGAGGCGAATCAAGTAGAGAAGAAATGGTAAAAGGTGCAGATGGAGAGATGATAATGGAAGAGAAGGCAGTGAGAGGAAGGTGGGCAGAGTATTTTAGGGAGTTCCTAAATGTGAAAGAGGATAGGGAGGGAAAGGTAGTTGCAGTGGGAAGCGCTATGAAAATGAGAGTGATGACTGAGGAAAATGAAGGAGAAATAGGGAAAGATGAAGTGAAAGTAGCTGTTAAGATGATGAGAGCAGGTAAGGCTATGCCTTTTTCTTTTTGGCTACCCCCGTGTAAGGGGGAAAAGCCTTTGGTATATGTATGTATGATTTTTTTCGCATCCGACCTAGATATGGACCAAAAGGTCTCCTGTCGGTATGCTCCGCCTTTGTAGTCCTTTGTAATCCTTTGTGATCATGTACTTGCTCGCTTTTCTCTCCAGTTCAAGTAACTTGCACCATTGACTTGCCTCTCAACTTTCCCCGTGTAGACGAGGCTTGAAGCCTCGCACCGCAGCCAAAGGGTTCCAGGATACATAATTCTAAAACCGAAGACTGAGAGAACCTTGAGAATGGGTTCCATGGCGTCACTGACATCCTTGTCTCCTCCGAGGTAGACGATCATCTGGCCCTTGGTGAGCGGACCCATTCCTCCCGTGATCGGAGCTTCCAGGATGTGACCTCCGACAGCCCGGACCCTCTCGTCGTAGTCCTGCTCAGAGATTGACCCGATGGAAGGAAAGAGCGAGGCGTTAATAAAAAGCCCACAGGACAGTGTTCTTAGACCAAACAGGAAATGTGTGTGTGTGTGTGTGTGTGTGT
>NC_134778.1:90108212-90113212 GCF_046742065.1 Oratosquilla oratoria
ACACCACCGTGCTGGCAGTCCAGCGCTCTACCAACCGCGCCACCGAGTCATGTGTGTGTGTGTGTGTGTGTGTGTGTGTGTGTGTGTGTGTGTGTGTGTGTGTGTGTGTGTGTGTGTGTGTGTGTGTGTGTGTGTGTGTGTGTGTGTGTGTGTGTGTGTGTGTGTGTGTGTGTGTGTGTGTGTGTGTGTGTGTGTGTGTGTGTGTGTGTGTGTGTGTGTGTACCCATCTAACCCCCACCCAACTCTATCTTTGTTGGCAACAGAAAAACGCTGATTACAGGCCTGGGCAGTGATACAACATCGTCACGATATCTGCCAGGACATTATCATATCTTTGTTTCCTCAATTTGCGTTATGGCACTCTACTGAAGAGCATTACATGGGATTTTCCAACGCTGTAAAGATTCATGATTTTGCCACATTCACATTGCATAAGAACATGAAAACATAAAAATGAAGGAGATTGCTAGAGACTATAATGCCTACACTAGGCAGTTCCATGCCCCTTACCACTATCATCTCCATCCATGAAGTTATCTAACCTTCTCTTAAAAAAAAAAAAAAAAAAAAAATAGTTTCAGCGTTCACTACATGGTTACTAAGTCTATTCCATTCGTTAACCACGCTATTGGAAAGCCAGTCTTTGCTTGTCTCCTTCCATAATGAACCTACAAGTGTCTGGTGGTAGTCGGTGGTAGAGTGGTCGATCCAGACCTTGTCCGGCCCCATGCCTGCGAGAACTCCGTCTGGACCTTCAGACGCCGCTTTCACGTTGGCAGGCCTGGGCAGATCTGATGAAAGAGTGTACGTACGTTTCAGGACTATAGTGTAAATGAACCAGTTCATTACTCAGCATTGATTAATTATCCGCCGTTTTTAGCGGATAATTTCTTTCAGGAATAGATAAAGAAGAAAAAAAAATAGAAAAAATAACGGATGCAATTTCCATTTCACTTTCTCATTTTGGAAGAGCTGTAATATGTTTTATGCGAAAGAAAAATTACTAGATGGCACTGATGTAATACTTTGATATGCATATTCGTCTCAAACATAAATCTTGAAGACCAATAAGAAGCCCTTACTAGTAATAACGACATCCGAAGTTTCCGCAACTTCTCTCGGCGTAGTGGCCTTGGCACAACTTTCCGGAAGTGACGTCATGGTCGCAGGATTAATGTCATAGGCAGACACGAGTTGAAAGCCGTTCTTGGTCAAGTTTTTCGCGACGGTGATTCCTGGAGAAGAAGGTTTGACAAATAATGATAATTCTCCATGAACTTGGATATTTCTGAGTGTAAGGGTAGGATGAAGAGTTATATGTGGTGATGCAGTGGCGTTTTGCCCCTCTCCACTCTCTCTCTCTCTCTCTCTCTCTCTCTGTGTGTGTGTGTGTGTGTGTGTGTGTGTGTGTGTGTGTGTGTGTGTGTGTGTGTGTGTGTGTGTGTGTGTGTGTGTGTGTGTGTGTGTGTGTGTGTGTGTGTGTGTGTGTGTGTGTGTGTGTGTGTGTGTGTGTGTGTGTGTGTGTGTGTGTGTGTGTGTGTGTGTCATTCCTTAATCAAGGTTTCCCTCTCTCTCCCTCCCTCTCCCCTCTCTCTCTTTCCTTCGTCCTTTCCTCTTTCACACCTTCCTTACTCACTTTTTCTCCCCCACTCTCCTTCCTCCATCTTTCCCTATTTCCATTCCTCTTTCCTTCTCCCCTCCCTTTCTCCATTTCCACCCTTCCCTCTCTCACTCATATCCTTTTCCTTTCCCCCCTCTGCTAATTTCTTCTATTATTATGTGCATGTATGTATGTATGTATGTATGTATGTATGTATGTATACATTCATATATATGTATATATATATATATGGAAACTAGTATGTTATAATACATTTGTAAAAGATCACTGTTAACCCACTATCGGAGAAATAATAACGGAAAGTACAGAGAAACTGTATATTTCGACTACTCTCTGTAGTCCTCTTCAGCAGAATGCTTACATTAGGTTAAGGTACAAGTATATATGAAGAAATGAGGGGTACATAGAAGGGGATGAGGAAAGTGGGGAGGGGCTCAGGTCACATGCCCTTGAAATGGTCGGGTCAAAGTATGACAAGGGGTGATATTTTGTCCAACCGCTTTAGACATGATCTTGTTGACCGCTAACTTGGTAATACAATCTGGGGGCCACTGGCCTTTAGAGGTATTAAAGTTAGGATAATGTTTTATTAGAGAAGATTCTACAATTTTTCTTCTATAGCTACAGTGTGATTTATAAATAATTGATGCATTATCCCAATCTAATCTATGGTCTTTTTGGCTGGCATGAAGGAACACAGCGGAGTTAACTTGTCCATATTTTATGGAGTTTTTATGTTCCTTTAATCTCGTGGACAAATTCCTGCCAGTCTGTGATGATGTGTACTGGGGCCAGACTGGCAGGAATTTGTCCACGAGATTAAAGGAACATAAAAACTCCATAAAATATGGACAAGTTAACTCCGCTGTGTTCCTTCATGCCAGCCAAAAAGACCATAGATTAGATTGGGATAATGCATCAATTATTTATAAATCACACTGTAGCTATAGAAGAAAAATTGTAGAATCTTCTCTAATAAAACATTATCCTAACTTTAATACCTCTAAAGGCCAGTGGCCCCCAGATTGTATTACCAAGTTAGCGGTCAACAAGATCATGTCTAAAGCGGTTGGACAAAATATCACCCCTTGTCATACTTTGACCCGACCATTTCAAGGGCATGTGACCTGAGCCCCCCCCCCCACTTTCCTCATCCCCTTCTATGTACCCCTCATTTCTTCATATATACTTGTACCAACCTAATGTAAGCATTCTGCTGAAGAGGACTACAGAGAGTAGTCGAAATATACAGTTTCTCTGTACTTTCCGTTATTATTTCTCCGATAGTAGGTTAACAGTGATCATATATATATATATATATATATATAAATATAAATATATATATATATATATATATATGTATATGTGTATATATGTATGTGTGTATATATGCGTGTGTGCATGTGTACGTATATATATATATATATATATATATATATATTCATATATATATATATATACATATATATATGTATATATATATATATATATATATATATATATATATATATATATCACACTGAAATGAAAATATATGGAACTACATTTCAGGCCTAATACATTAAGGATGGCCTTGTGATATCAACATAAAGCGTAACTAATGCTGTAACATCAAAATAAGAAATTACATGTTTATATGAAAAGGAAGTCAATGTGCTGAACGCTAATATATTACATGCGGTTCTATGATACGTTCCAACATTCATCAAAAGACCGTTGAAGACTGCAAAACGCAGGATTGTCGGCTAAGGATGTGTCGTATAAACCCATAGTGGCGTGCAGAGGGTGATTGAGTGGTGATTGGTGGTGATTGAGTGGTGGCCCCGGGCATCTAAATCGGAGGGGCATCCAATCATTTGGAGAAAAGAACTTGATCCATTTTGTTTATTTACATCTAAATCATAAAAGTGATATCTCTTAGTACTAGGCCTAACACTTGTCCCCGAGGAACATCACCATACCTCTGCACGCTACTGCAAACCCACATCTTGATACAAAATGCTATACTGTATAGAGATGACTCCAGGCTCTTACCCACATTGCCAAGCCCGACCACACCGATGCGTGTCGTAGAGGAGGCTGTAGCCACATGCCTGGAGCTGGCTGTTGTCAGGTATGACAGGAGACGTCTTGCCGCAAGCTTGTGCATGATCTAGAAGTAAAGTAATGTCTTATAATGTTCGTTTGGCCGTTGTCACGTGCGACAGGAGACGCCTTCCCGTAAGTATGTGCATGATCTAGAGGTAAAGTATTGTAATGTGCATTTGCTTATATATTTTTCTACCTATTGCAAGATCATTCTTGGGTCACTTAAAGCTACGAGTATATCGTCGATGTTGCATATACAGACGCAAACTATACCTACAACTGACTTGTTAGAGATAATTACAGAGAGATACTGGTCGCTCTAAGTTTAGGTTATATTTTTTCCGCAAATAACTTATAGTTGTGCTTGACAATATTTTCATCTATGTGAATAAGTTGACACTTGAGTAGAATTTCATTAGTCACTGTTTCAGACCAATACTCTGGAGTCTTGTTTATCTAAATCCTCCTGAATATCCATCTGATTCGAGTGATCATTTATTACTCCGCATGGCTTAGTATTATCATCATATCTAGATCCAGTAGCTTAGAGTCCAGCTGAGCAAATTATCACACTGGAGAAGAATTCATATTTCCTCATGATGAGTCATGTCAAAAGTAGTTAAGGTTTTTTTAGGCCTAGACATGCGAGAGGGACTATATTCCCCACCGTACAGATGTTAGGCCCTACTACGAATGTCTAATGCAGCGTTTCTCAACCAGGATTCCCCGGAACCCTGAGGTTCCGCAAAGGGTCCCTAAAGGTTCCGCGAGAACAGGTGAGATAAGCTAATGCACTTTTGATTTTTTATTTAATTTCACATACGTAATATGATTAAACACGCACGACATATTCTTGGTTATTGTACTAATGTAATATTGACATCATCCTAACTGACCTATTATTACGATAAAAAATAGAATGAGAAAAATATGGTATATATATATATATATATATATATATGTATATATATATATATATATATATATATATATATATATATATATATATATTTTTTTTTTTTTTTTTTTTTTTTTTTTGCAGGGGTTCCTTGAGACATGCAATTAATTTTAAAGAGAAAGAGTAAAAAGGTTGAGAAACGTCACTTCAAACACATGTTTGGCAAACCGCTTGACCGTGTAAATGGCCCTTAAGATATTGCGTTAGAGACCATAATTTTGTGTATAAAACGGTAATTAAAACATAAGAAAAACACATTTTTTGTCATTCATTATCATTTGTTTAAAAAACAAATGCATAATGAAAACAATGTAAACACATGACACAGTGTGA
>NC_134778.1:90123212-90145712 GCF_046742065.1 Oratosquilla oratoria
TGCCTTATTTCAACCATTCAGTTTTGCGTGACACACAAAATAAATAAATAACACACACGCTATCGTATTGATATATAATAAAGTCTACGGAATAAACATGCCTTATTTCAACCATTCAGTTTTGCGTGACACACAAAATAAATAAATAACACACACGCTATCGTATTAATATATAGATAATAATGATAATAATACTAATAATAATAATAATAATAATAATAATCATAATAATCATAATAATAATCATGATAATAATAATAATAATACTAAGATTAATAACAATATCAACACTAATAATAATAATAAACTGACATAATTCGTGAATTAATATTTTGGGGGTCTATAGAAAATCTTAAACTTTACCAGGGGGTCGATGAGCTGAAAATCTGGGAACCCCTGGAAAATGACTTCACTGCAAGCCTTCTTCGAGAAGTCCTCACTCAACACCGCTAACAAGATCATCCTCCTTCCTACCCTTAAAATGTCTATAAGATGTGCGGTGTACATACACGCACACACTAACACACAGACAAGAAAAAAAAGACGCAGAAAAACAAATGCTTCACGACTACGTCAGCATCCTATTCTATAGTTACATTAGGGATAAAAAGGTTGATAGGAATCACATTGGTCCACTATTATCTGCTGACGGTCACCTTGAATATTCAAATGAAGGAATGTGTAATATTTTAAACAATTATTTTAGCTCGGTATTCGTAAACGAAACACCTCAAAGTGAACTCCAAACTGAAACTTGTGAAAAGTCTAGGGTAAACTTACTCACTACGGTAAATATAACAACAGAAAAAATTAAAAAGTGTATAGAGAATCTCAAAGTTAATAAAACACCAGGGCCTGACGGTTGGCATCCAAGAATCTTAAAGGAAATGAAAAATGAGATTGTTGTTCCATTAGAAAATATTTTCAAGAAATCCATCATATCAGGAGATGTCCCAAGAGAATAAGTGAGAAAAAGAAACTAAATAACTATAGGCCTATAAGTTTGACTTCAATCGTAGGAAAAACTATCGAAACTATCATCAGAGATGTTATCGAACATCCATTAGAAAGTAACCGTTTGATAAATGATAGCCAGCATGGTTTCAGACGGAAACGTTCTTGCGTGACTAACTTACTCGAATTCTACAATCTCGAATTATGACAAAAGAAACCATATAGATTTAATATATCTAGACTTTGCAAAAGCTTTTGATACCGTCCCCCACGAAAGACAACTTACTAAATTAGCTTCACACGGAATAAGTGGTAGCCTATTAAGATGGACTAGTAATTAGTTGAATGATCGAAAACAGAGAGTTGTTTTAAATGGAAAAACTTCTAGATGGAAAAATGTTACAAGTGGAGTTCCTTAGGGTTCCGTTCTTGGGCCACTTCTATTCATAGTATATATAAATGATATAGACCATGGACTAAAATCTACTGTTTCCAAATTTACAGATGATACAAAACTGTGCGGAATGGCAAATGATCACTTAAACTAATTAGATATTCAAGAAGATTTAAATAAATTACAGCAATGGTCTGAAAAGTGGCTAATGAAATTTAGCACAAGTAAATGTAAGGCAAAGCACGCAGGTAAAAATAACAGTAGGTACGATTACAAGTTATTTGGAAATTCGTTAACAAAAGTGAATAGTGAAAATGATCTCGGCGTAATTATCAGTAACGATCTCAAATCATCCAAGCAGTGTATTTCAGCCTCTGAAAAAGCAAATAAGATTCTAGGACTGATTGCGCGATCTTTTGACTTCAAAAGTCCATCACTCATTAACAAGCTATATAAATCGTTAGTTCGTCCACATTTGGAATATGCTGTTTCCGCATGGTCACCGAATCTCATTAAAGACATTGACAGACTGGAAAAAGTACAACGGCGAGCCATAAAACTGATTCCAAATATTTAAAATAAATCATACGAAAATCGACTAAAACATATGAATCTGTTTTCCCTAAAAAAAAAGCGTAGACTAAGAGGAGACTTGATACAGGTCTTTAAAATTCTAAATGGAATTGACAACATCAAAAGTGACAAAATGTTCACACTGAATAAGAATCAGACAAGAAACAATGGTCTCAAACTCTCCGGAAATAGATTAAATTTGGAAGTGGATAGAAACAACTTCGCCAACCGTGTAGTTAATGAATGGAATAAACTTCCTGGAGAGGCAGTGCAATGTATTATGGTTCGAAACTTTAAGAATCATTTAGATGAACACCTAAGCAAGATGCTGTAATTATTATAATATATCCTATATTATTTTTTTGTCATTTGGCTGATTCTCATTTATTATTAGTTATGTCAATTTATTATCATTTACTATTTACCTGTTTGTTTATCATTTAACTATACCTATGCATTTATTTATGTATCTTATTTATTATCTACATTATCATAGTTTTTATTTATTCATTTATTATTATTATTATTTTTTTCGCATCCGACCTAGATGGACCAAAAGGTCTCCTGTCGGCATGCTTCGTCTTTGTAATCCTTTGTAATCATGAGTCAACCTACTCATCCTACAGCAGCTAACAGCACGGCCTGTCTTTTAGAGTAACTTCGTCCCGTGATCCACTGACTTTGAATTTATTGCTTGCGTTGATTTTACTTCCGATCTGTAGATGCTGTATGTGTAACGAAATATATTATACATTTCACAATATATTTAGATATTCAACTGTGACCCCCCCCCTCCCCACCATGTCCTTAGGCAGCATAATTGTTCAATTTCGATAAGAACTTATTAAGAAGCTTGTGAAATTTCACTTAGTTCAGCAATCGCCTGACAATTATCGCATTAAAAAAAAAAAAAAAAAAAAAAACATACAAGGATCGCCTCCTCCCCAATCCTTTTCATAATAATCATTGTATATTTTCTTAGTATATTATCATTATTATTAGCGTGTTTCCTCGTAAATATTTATCTAATCCAAAGTCATTACAACAGCGAGGCGAATAAAATGTTCGTTCAGATGTTCCCACATCGGATGAAGGATTTTGTGGTGGATGGACCTGGTTACACTCGGAATTTTTGTTACATACTCTTTTCTCTTTATACTGGCTCCTCACCAGCTGTGTTCCCTTCAAACTAGAGCTGGAGACTCCGTGGTATTCATAATATGCAGCATGAAGAGGTAAATTTCTTGTTGCGAAGGACTTTGTAACGAAACACGAAAACAAAGTCGAATGGATCTGGCGCAGAATGGTCAGCATTAAGGTATGGTTACACTAGTTGACGAAAAGCTTACAGTACAACTTTTGCAGTCGTGCATCCTATTATAAGTGGTTCCACGTAAGTCCAGTCTTACCGTGTAGATAAATTCCCACCAATCACGTTAAACAAGCTACAGCAAACCGAAACCTCTATCCAGAACGAGGATTCTCATTGGCAGAGCCAATGTCTAAGCCTCTTTCTCAAATATCTTATCTCAAATAAGTTTGAACGACTCATGATCTATCTAAAATACATATTTGACGATCTTTGTATCTTACACACACACACACACATATACACACACTAACACACACACACACTCACACACACATGCGCGCACGCACGTGTGTGTGTGTGTGTGTGTGTGTGTGTGTGTGTGTGTGTGTGTGTGTGTGTGTGTGTGTGTGTGTGTGTGCGTGCGTGCGTGCGTGTAAGGTCACAGCAATACCCAGATCGGGCATGTATGAGCTGTGAATTTTCTTCTGGGAGGGTATTAGCTGTCGATCACGAGTCCAACACGTGACCCAAGACCATGGTGAATCACATGCACACACACACACTCAGATTATAGAGCACGAGGCAGAAGATATTTGTCATTCATAGAGAATGTAATTGAAGGGCTGACTCGGTGAGAGAAAGGGAGATTATATTAGCATTATGTTTTAATATAGTCGAAATCCTTCACATCTTAAAGAGCCTCTTGTAGTCGTATCTTTTGTACTAGAGCATGGATAACTTCAGTATTCCACTCCATGGCGATGAAAAGTGTAGATATCAACCAAATGGTGAGAAGTTGTCGCGCGTAAGAACAATTACCAATGCATACAGCAATATTTAAACGACTGTTTGATTATTGCCACAATACAAATTCCATAAAATTTATTTTCTATTTCAAGATAATTTTATAATAATAAATAATTTATCTCCTCTGACTGAATAGATTATATATGTATTACTTAAATATGCAATATATATGAATACCCTTTATATATATATATATATATATATATATATATATATATATATATATATATATATTATATATATATATATATATATATATATATATATATTCAGTTTCTTTCCCTCGGATCTCTTCAATACAACGGCATTGCGTTGGGCGTCCCTAGGTTTGGATTCCAACCTAAATCCTCCATCGTTGGACGAAATCCATTCTAGGCTCGGAATCCAACCCATCCGTTGACTGTAACTGTACTTTAGGGAGGGTCTCACTAATTACCGACCAAGGACGGTTTTTGCTCAAATGTACAATTTTATATAAAAGATTAGCATATGGTTGCATTATTTGAACTATTTTCTTTAAAATGTGTGATTTTCATGTAATTTGATCAAAGAGAAGTTACGTTTTTAGCCTCTACAAAATTACCGACCACAGCTACGAATTTACCGACCAAACCCGACCAAGGATGGTTTTTGCTCAAATGCATAATCTTATGTAAAAAATTAGCATATGGTTGCATTATTTGAACTATTTTCTTTAAAATGTGTGATTTTCATGTAATTTGATCAAAGAAAAAATAGTTCAAATAATGCAACCTTATGCTAATTTTTTACGGTATTCGTAGCTGTGGTCGGTCATTTTGCAGAAAATAGCACATTTTAAAGAAAATAGTTCAAATAATTCAACCATATGTAATCTATTACACTAATATCACCATAGTAAGAAACTTAATAGTGTAGTTTGATCCATACCACCAGTGATCATAGATGGCGGGCTGGACGGTATTCGTAGCTATGGTCGGTAAATCAATCGCACATTTTAAAGAAAATAGGTCAAATAATTCAATTATATGCAATCTATCACACTAATAACACAATGATAAGAAACTTAATAGGGTGTAGTTTGATCCATACCACCAGTGATCATAGATGGCGGGCTGGACGGTATTCGTAGCTGTGGTCGGTAATTTTGCAGGAGCTAAAAACATAACCTCTCTTTGGTCAAATTACATGAAAATCACACATTTTAAAGAAAATAATTCAACTAATACAACCATATGCTAATTTTTTACATAAATTGTGCATTTGAGCAAAAAACGTCCTTGGTCGGGTTTGGTTGGTAAATTCGTAGCTGTGGTCGGTAATTTTGCAAATTCCATGAAAATCACACATTTTAAAGAAAATAGTTCAAATAATGCAAACATATGCTAGTTTTATATATAAAATTTTGCATTTGAGCAAAACCGTCCTTGGTCGGGTTTGGTCGGTAATTAGTGAGACGGACTGTATTCGTAGCTGTGGTCGGTAATTTTGCACAGGATAAAAACGTAACTTCTCTTTGATCAAATTACATGAAAATCACACATTTTAAAGAAAATAGTTCAAATAATGCAACAATATGCTAATTTTTTATATACAATTGTGCATTTCAGCAAAAAATTGTCATTGGTCGGGTTTGGTCGGTAATTAGTGAGACCACTTTAGGGAAGCTTCTTAAAGGCAGAGCAACCACGTGCGGTCCGAGATCCACCGGAGTGGGAGTAGATAAAGGACTTTTTTTTTTTTTTTCACTTCACAAACTCAGCGTTGGATGCATATATATATACATATATATATATATATATATATATATATATATATATACGTATACATATTCATATATATATATATATATATATATGTATATATATATATTGAACATTTTTAGAAGCTCTGCCAAGGGATTTGAATCCTGACCTGTGCGTGCATAATCACAAAGTCAAGCCGCTGGCGATTGAACTACGTGCGATGGTTCAAAAGACTGTACCAGTCCCTGACCACGCTTCACGTAACATCAGAAGACCTACAGTAGTCTCATTTTCATCCAATCCCCGTATTAGGCGAGCCCTCCGACAAGTTGTGTATGTTAAAGACAGATTGGACATTTTTAGAAGCTCTGCCAAGAGAATCGAACCTTGACCTGTGCGTGCATAATCACAAAGTCAAGACGCTAGCGACTGAGCTATGTGCGATGGTTCAAAAGGACCGTACAAGTCCCCGACCAAGCTTCACAACATATACATATATGAGAGAGAATGTGGGTGGGGAAGGGCAAACGAAGATGTGTTAGGAATAGAGTTTATTGCCCTAACGTTGCGACCAACTTGGTCTTCTTCAGAGGACTACAGCATTACAGACGGATCACAATTCTTATATTCGTAGCGAGAGGGAACCCGCCAAGGTATGAGCGTCATGTTTTCCCTTTGGCTAACGATTTAATTATTATTAGGACACTTGCTGCTTTCGAGAGGCACTTAAATCCGTCTCTGTCGTTGTTGTTCTTGTTGGTGGCGATATGTGCAGCTTCCACAGTTTTTCTCATTTTCTTCTCAAATCCCTCGTGTAGAATTTCTGTGTTGTTCCAATCAGGTAGATGTCCAACACAGAAATGTCAAATTGCACTGGGATATGTTTTATAATTTAACTATTGAGTTCTATCTATCGTGGTCTTTGATATTCTATAACTATAACTGTAATTAATAGTTATTTCTGATAGTTCTATTTAGATTATTTGTATTTGTCTATCGGTTCGTTTGCGACATAATGTGTTTACAATTGAGTAGCTGTAAATATTCGTGGAAAAAAAGGGGGGTACATTACTTGAACTTGATGACTGACGAGTAGGTAGCACTGGCTGGCACTGTGGTTTGTGACTGGTGTAGGCTGAAGATATGATTCCTAGCAATTTTCGAGAGCAGCTCGAGCCAAGGGTGGCGGTGGGTGGAGGGTGTGGTTGGTTGGTAGAGTTGAGTTGACACAAGGGGTGGGTAAGCGAGGATGCTGACCTGATGCGGATGCGAAGAGCAGGTATGTTAGGCTGGTCCGGGCCTAACAGCTGAGAAGTTCCTGGTCTGGGTGGAAGTGGGTGGAGGTGGGTTAGGCGGGTCGGGGCCTAACCGCTGCGAGGCTCCTGGTCTGGGTGGTCATGGAGGGGGGTGGAGGTGGGTTAGGCTGGTCTGGGGCCTAACCGCTGCGAATTCCCTGGTCTGGCTGGTCATGACGGGGGGGGGGGGTCTGGGCCTAAACGCTGCGAGTTCCCTGGTCTGGCTGGTCATGAAGGGGGTGGGGGTGGACGCGGGTTCTCGTCCGGCTCCTGAATTATAAAAGGGGGGGGGGGTTAGTGGGAGTCTATGGTTTATACTCACGGTGATTGGTGACGGTAATTGTGGATGATGGATGAGATTGTCCCTTAGATGTGTCTCGTTGGCCTGGGTCCACTACGTCTTGACTGAAGTCGTGATGTCGTGTCGATCTTGGAGTTGGTATGCTAGATCTCTACAGCTGATTAGATTCGTCTGGTCTCGGCTTGGGCTTACTGCTTGAAGGAATAGAGGGGTGGTTAGTAATGCTTACCGAGTGTGTTGCTGAGTCGGCAGATTCTGCGTTTTGCGAGTCAGTCGTGGGGGGGGGGGCGAGGTGGAGTATTCTCTTCCGCTGGGAGATGAGTCCTGTTGTAGCTGAATGGAATCTAGTGGCTTGATTGAAGTTCGATCACCTGGCTGGGAGTCTTGTGGTAGCTGAATGGAATCTTGTGGTTTGACTGAAGTTCGATCTCCTGGTTGGGAGTCTTGTGGTAGCTGAATAGAGTCTTGTGGCTTGATTGAAGTTCGATCACTTGGTTGGGAGTCTTGTTTGATACTGGATTGGAGTCTTGATACGGTGATGTGTACAGTTGACATTTGTTTTCTTCTATTCTGACATAGGTGTCTCTGTCCGACTGGTAGCGAACTGCCACCAGGTGGTTTAGAATCGAATGCCTCACGATTTCACCACCGATTCTAAGATTAGTGCAACTGCAGGTCACAGCTGCTATCTTAGAAGTCAGACTGTCGTCTCGAAGGGAGCGGTTGGTGGAGGGGTAGTGTGTAGACTTGTCGCTTGCTTGAAAGCTTGCTGACAAAGCGATGGGCTTGCTTTTTGATGCGGAGGTGAAGAGAATCCTGTGGCTTGATTCCTCTATTGTGGGAGCTTGATTGAGGATATGAGAAGTCGAAGATAGACGATTTCTTCTTCGTAGACCGTGGTCTGTTTCTTCTGAATGGTAGGCGTGGCTGGTTGGCGTGTATGTTGCTTGGAGCTGAATAGAATCAAGTGGCTTGATTTCTTTATTCTGGGAGCTTGATTGAAGATATGAGAAGTCGAAGATAGACGATTTCTTCTTCGTAGACCGTGGTCTGTTCCTTCTGAATGGTAGGCGTGGCTTGAGTGGCTGAAGATTTTATTCGGCCTTCTGTGGTAGGCGCAAGTGTAATCAGTGTTTCTTGGTATAAAGTAGGCTTGTCTCTTCGGAGTTTGGAATGAGAGCACCGCTCGCCAGTTTGATTGGTTGTGTAACCTTGGTTGTGTGGCTGAGGACGGCGCTTCTATTCAGAGCGTGGGAGCACCGCTGCCGCCAGTTATGTAACCTTTTGGTTTGTGTAGGCTACATAAGGGGGGACTTAATGCGGGCGAGATAAACTCAAAACGGGGAGTTTCTTCTATTTATTTATAAAAACACAATCGGGAGTTATTAACAACAGATGTATATATGGGCAATATACAATAAGTGCCAGGCCTTGACCTAGGGCACAACTGGCTGGCAGCCTCTCGGCCTGCTCAGCTCTGCTGGCTTGGTGACATAGGTGTTGTTAATAAAGGTGGGTTGGTAGGGTGTTATAAGTAAAGGTGTTAGTTGCTATTCTTAGGCTTTGGAGTTAGTTCTACTTATTGGAGTTAGTCGTATGGTTGGTGGGTATGATTAGACATGGTATATATATGTTAGCTTATGGGTAATATAATAGGGATAGGTATAATAAAGGGGGTTTAATGGGTTAGTCTGGTGGCATTTGGCATGTTCGTGGCGATATCCTGTTTTGTCTGATTTCTGCTGCGTTAGGTGTATGTGGTTGTTCTGGGAAAGCAAGGTAAGCAAGAGGGGAGTCTCGCTATGTTGCAAGCATGTGGATCACGTGCGTGGTAGGTGATGGTTAGTAATGGTTACACACACACACACACACACACACACACACACACACACACACACACACACACACACACACATATATATAGATATAGATATATATATATATATATATATATATATATAATGGCTAATTGTGCATTTATCATTTTCTTAAAGGTATATGCCTTACTATGAACTTGTGTTCCTTTGAAAGGAGGTTTAGGACTTCACCATAGGTGGTCATGTTAGCTATATGGCGATTTCGGGTTCAAGACCCTTCTTCAGTAGCTATAAGGATGTTTTATCTGGTCAGGATAAGAATTGTTCAGGTGAATTGTGTAATTATATCACTTTATATACTTAAGTTTTCATACTTGCTCTTCACTGTAGGAGGTTACCAGTCCCCTGGGAAAGGTTACCTGGTAACTCAGGCAGTGATGAAATGTCACGAGGAAACTGTGAAGCCCTCCCCTCCACTTATATTGGCATGGCGACAATGAGGTTATGCCGTCGCCTTTCATACCACCTGACATTAGGAGCCCATTAAAACCACTGAAGGGAAGTCCATGGTATAAAACTAACAAGAAACAAACCACCACAAACCCAAGTATGAGACATAACCCTACAAATCTAAGTCCCTGATAAAACGCCATAAACCCAAGCATACATTTCGTCACAACACGAAGCCGGAGGCTACCCCTAGCATGTGATATTTTATTACTGCCTGAATTATCAGGTAACCTCTTCTAGGTCACCGGTAACCTCCCACAGTGAAGAGCAAGTATGAAAACTTAAGTATATAAAGTAAACCAGGAAACAGTTCATTAGCGCCAGGAATAAAGCAAACAGAGCATTAGGTTTCATTACTAGGACGGTAACGAATAGAAGTGCAGAGGTAATTATTAAACTCTATCTAGCGATAGTTAGACCCATCCTTGACTATGCGGTACAGTTTTGGTCTCCGTCCTACAGAATGGACATCAATTCACTAGAATCAGTACAGAGAAGAATGACCAAAATGATACATAGACTCAGAAATTTGCCTTACGAAGAGAGGCTTAGGCACCTTAACTTACACTCTCTGGAAAGACGCAGAGTGCGGGGTGATTTAATAGAGGTGTTCAAGTGGATCAAAGGCTTTAACAAGGGTGATGCAAACAAGGTATTCATATTAAAACAACAGGGCAGAACTCGCAGTAATGGTTATAAATTGGACAAATTTAGATTTAAGAAGGAAATAGGCAAGAATTGGTTTACTGATAGGGTGGTCGACGAATGGAATAAACTTAGTAACCATGTAATAAGCGCTGAAAGTATCAGTTGCTTTAAGAAACGATTGGACAACTTTATGGATGGGGATGACAGGTGGTGATGGATACGGAGCTGCCTAGTGTAAGCCTTATGGTCTCTTACAGTCGCCTTCATTCTTATGTTCTTATGTACTTCACGTAACGTGGATAAACAAAAGCTGGGGGGAAAGAGATTAACAAGGTCACTCAAAAGAACAAATTGGTAAAAGCCTGTAGGACACACCAATTAGAAAAAAAACTGAAATCCTAACAAAAAATCCGCACCAGACCTAGGACGTACTTCCTATAAAAACCACTAACGTGTTTTAAACCCTTGGCTGTTACTACATGCCTTGAGGGGAAAAGTCTCCGCAAAAGGGAGACGGATGGCCGGCTACCGATTCGAACGAGATGAGGAAGAAGAAGCGTCGAGAGAGGTTTGAGCCTCTCTAAAATACTCGTGATTGACCTCATAGGTCAATGGATCCGAAGGGTATAACAAAAGGAAGTTTTTCCTATCCCACTCTCTACAACAACAAACAGCCTAACCACTTACATAACCTTAAATTACACACACAATACAAATATTATGTATTAGAAAACCTTAAGACTAACACCAAGAAAATAAAAGAAATACCACAAAATAATTTACTGGCAACTCGAGTGCGCAAATGCGCAAGTCCAGCCAGCCGGTGATGGAAATTGTTACCACACGTCTACAATTAAATACAATACAAAAAATGAAGTACGTCGCAGCGTACTGATATGTGGTAACTGTGTATAAGTTGTAATAAATAAAGCTGGTAAAATTATAAGGAAAGAAACATAAGAATTTGGTAATTTACACCCATATACGCTACACTCACGGCTTACTTGACCTGAAGGCAGGGTACGGAAACACCCACGGTAATCTGACATATGTTGACCTTCTGGGTGTGACACTGGTAAACACAATTGACAGATAAGGGGGGGGGTTAGGTACGTGCTGGTAGACAACTAACAACCAACACGAGAAAAAAAAATACGTGGACATTAGGTACGTGACAATATATATATATATATATATATATATATATACATATATATATATATATATATACATATATATATACATATATGTATATGTATATATATACATATATATATATGTGTGTGTGTGTGTGTGTGTGTGTGTGTGTGTGTGTGTGTGTGTGTGTGTGTGTGTGTGTGTGTGTGTGTGTGTGTGTGTGTGTGTGTGTGTGTGTACATTTATATATATACATACAGTATATGTATATATATATATATATATATATATATATACATATATGTGTATATATATATATATGTGTGTGTGTGTGTGTGTGTGTGTGTGTGTGTGTGTGTGTGTGTGTGTGTGTGTGTGTGTGTGTGTGTGTGTGTGTGTGTGTGTGTGTGTGTGTGTGTGTGTGTGTGTCATACTGAGTCCACTGCTGATCAAAGGCCTCCTTCATAGCATTCCATGATTCACACGACCGCGCCAACCTCTGCCACATCACTCCTACAAACTTCTCAATCTCGTCTCTCCACCATCTGTCTGGTCTCCCTCTTCCATGCTTCCCATCTCGCAGCGCCCACTCACTAACACAATTGCTCCACTGCTCATCAGTCGTTCGCACTAACCTGCCCAATTCCACTTTCTTTTACCGCCTCCACAGTATCTTTCACTCTAGTCTGCTCTCTCACTCAACTTACTCTCTTTCGGTCTCTCAGCGTTATTCCCATCATTGATCTCTCCATTCTCCTCTGTGCAGTCTTTAGCTTTGTTTCCATCGCCTTCGTCAATTTCCAAGTCTCACACCCGTATATTTCTGGCAGAATGCAATGATTGTAAACTTTACAATTCAAACATAAAGGTAGAGAGCCTCTCAGGATCTTATTATGCTTACCAAACACTTTTTATTTCATTATCATGATCTTTTGTTACTTTCACCATCTGGCCTGAATAATTATACTCTTCAACTTTTTTCAAGACTTTCACTATCGATTATAATCTCTTTACTTTGAACTTTCGTGTTGAATATTACTTTGGTTTTACTCTTATTCATTTTAAAACCTACTTTGAGACTTTCCTTGTTCATATCACTTAGCATATCTTGCAAGTCTTCTACTCTTTCTGAAACAAGAATAATGTCATCCCCAAATCTTAGGTGGTTCAAATATTCGCCATTAATCTTTAAACATTTATCTTTCCAACTCAACCTTCCGAAAATCTCTTCCAAGCAAGCTGTAAATAATTTTGGTGAAATTATATCACCTTGCCGTACTCCTTCCTCGATTTTGATCTTCTCTGTTGAAATTGGGATGTCTCTTTTTAAATTTAAGAAACATTCAAGTGAAAACAGTGGTTTAATTAGGAGTTTAATTTATGGTACTGTGCTTAATTGTAAAGAAAACACATTTCCAAAAAGATCTGTTAAAGCCATGTTAACTTTAAAGGAAGACAAATCTCTACACATAACTAAAGCTGATAAAAGCAATGCCTTAGTTATGATGGATAAAAGTAATTATCTTAACAAAGTAATTGATCACTTACAAGATAAAAACACTTATTATGAACTTAACAGAGATCCTAATGACACGGTAAATAAGAATTTCCATAAAGAATTAATAACATTACTTAAAGGTAAAGAAGATTTGATCAAATATTTTTCTACACAAAATCTTTCAACACCTTATTTGTATGGTCTTATCAAAACTCACAAGCCAAACCATCCCATTAGGCCCATCATCAATTCTGGAGGCTCTGTGAGCTACAAGCTTTCTAAATAGCTTGTGACAAAACTTTCTCCCTTTGTATGTACTATTTCTAACTCATTTATTCAAAATATCGAAGACTTGATTAAAAAGGTTAAATCTCTTAACATTGATTATCCTTGCAATTTAGTTAGTTACGATGTTACTAGGCTCTTTTCTCATGTCCCAATTCAAGATGTTTTAACCTTTCTCCCAAATATTCTAGGTAACAGTATTGATGGTATCCTTTGTAAAAGTTTTGTAAAATTAATAAGTCTGTGTCTTTGAGGGGAAATATTACACACAGACCTTCGGGACGGCTATGGAGAATCCTCTTTCACCGGTTATAGCTAACATCTACATTTAACATTTTGAAAAATATTTATTACCAACTATTAAAAATGAAAAAGTTATTTGGTTCAGATATGTAGACGATGTTTTGTATTTCTGGCCTAATGACCTATCTATTAATGATTTCCTTATTAATCTAAATTTATTGGTACCCTCCATCAACTTCACTCTTGAAAAAGAAAATAACAACAGCTTGCCCTTTTTGGATGTTGAAATGATTAGAGACAATGATATTCTGAAAACAAAAGTCTACAGAAAATCTACCAACATTCTTTCCAATGTTCATTTTTATTCTAATCGCCATATCAATATAAAAAGATCAGTTTTTATTTCCATGTACTTGAGAGCTTACAGGATTTCAGATCCTGAACTTATTGATGACAAAATTAGAACTATCCGGAATATTGGGGAAAAGTTAAAATATCCCACTCATATTCTTAATCAATGTCACAATACTGCCAAGAAACGTTTTTACAAAGCACACAATCAAGAACAAGAAAACCATAAACAACTTAATACACTTGTTCTTCCTTTTCATGAAAGCTTTCTTAGTATTGTCAACATACTCAAGAAATTGGATATCAAAGTAATATGACCACACCATTAAAAAAACTTTAATTAAGAACAGCCCGCCTAACAACAACGGTGTTGTCTATAAAATGCATTGCCAAGATTATAACAAATTTTACATCGGACAAACTAGGAAAAACTTGGAAACAAGGATTTTCCAACAGAAATATAGTGTGAGATCTGACCAGGAAAATAATGCGTTATTTCAACACAAAGCATTATACAACCATCGTATTGCTTGGTCTAAGGCAACAATTTTAGCCAAAGGAAAGAACCTACATGAAAGGAATGTAATAGAATCTTGCTTGTTATCAGGCACTTTTGATAAAAATATAAACTTAAGCTATAGACATTTTAAAAATGATAAATTGGTAACCCAAATGGTGACCAAGATGTTTCCGCCAGATTGAACCATATGTGTTGGTCAGGTCGATGGAGGTAGGATCACTCCCCCCACACCGCATTGTATTGTCTCCCCCCCCCCCTACGGTTGCTACCTGATACTTACATTTAAACACAACTCTGTATCTCTTTCATTTAGTCTGAAGATGTAATATACGAAAGTACTTACTGTCTACAAGTTTCTCTTCTCCTGTGGTTATTTTGCATATATATATATATATATATATATATATATATATATATATGTATGTATATGTATATATATATATGTATATATATATACATATATATATATATATATATATATATATATATATATACATTCAATGGTAAAACCTGCCAGCAGCACGACGGCCTACCAATGGGATCGCCCCTCATTGCTATAGATACTTGCTTAGCAATGAAAGCTCTAGAACAAAACAGCTCCAAACAATTCCTCCCCGATGGCACCACCTTGTTCAGGTTTGTAGACGAGTATCTACTCATCATACCAAAGGACACAGATATTGACATTATTCTATACAATTTAAACCAAGCACATCATAAAATACAATTAACAATAGAACAAGAAAACAAAGACTCTCTCCCATACCTTGACACTTTAATCGTATGAAACAATAAAACAACAACATTCAAAGTTTACAGAAAACCCACAAACAAAGACGACTACATACACTACTATAGTGCCCACAGCGATAGAACCAAGAGTGGCATACTGATAGGTTTCTTTTTAAGAGCACTGCGAATTTGCAGCCCAGAATACCTTCAAGAAGAAATAGATCACATCACCACTACATCTAAAACACTACGCTTCCCAACTGGTATCATCGCCAGAGCTCTACACAAAGCTAAAGAAAATCAACAAAGAAACATCACAGAACCACAAACCAAGAATGAAGATATCCTCATAGCACCATCATCAGACTTAACTCACCAACTAACCAAGGCATCATAGTAATACCAGACAAAGTACGAAAAATACACAACATAACAAATCTCAAAAAACAAAATCCCCCCAACCCAACAGTGTTCTTGTCAAAATCCCCTGCTCGGGGTGCAACTCTGCTTACTATGATGAAAACTATAGGGGATTAAACAAACGTCTGTACGAACACTGAGATGATGTCCGTCACCACCGCGAAACAAACGCCTGGATAAACTACATCGAAAAAAAAATAGCATTTACCTCAATGGAGCCAAGCAAGCATTCTTCATGAAAACCTAAGCAAACTATAAAGAAAAACATTAGAAGCGATATACATAAACACCAACGATTGCACCAACAGAACATGCGATGTTAAAGTTGTAAATTATGCCGCCAAATACACCTTAGGACAATTGACCACACAGAAGCAGGCCCTCCGCCTGCCACACACAGACCCAGTATAACCAACGGACTAATCAACATGCAGATTCTCACCCCCGCATCTCTCGTGAACCACAGCAACTTCCTACAATACCAATGCACTTACATTTTGTATATCATTACCTCTGAAAAAGGCTCATAAGACGAAACTGGTCAGGAATAAAGTCTCTGTTCCCAATCATGTGTTTTTCATCATTAACACACACACACACACACACACACATATATATATATATATATATATATATATATATATATATATATATATATATATATATATACATATATTTATATATATATGAGAAATTTGCTAGTGAACAGCGACATCAACCAGATAATTTTAATAGCCGTCGCATATAGGACTCGAACCTACTGCTCCGACGCCAAGAGGCTCCCGAGACAGTGCCTTTATCCACTCAGCCACTGATGGTCTAAAACTCTCCGAACTCGGAATGCTACTGGTTCCCGAGATTAGAAGAGATCGCTGCCTGCGCCCCCGTTTCCTTTTTACACCAGAGAGCCAACCACACTCGTAGCAGGGTGTAAGGACCAGAACGAATCACTTTCACGCTTTCGACATCGTAACCATATGAGAAATTCGCTAGTGAACAGCGACATCAATCAGATAATTTTTATGGCCATCGCGTATAGGACTCGAACCTACCGCTCTGACGCCAAGAGGCTCCCGAGACAATGTCTTTATTCGCTCAGCCACTGATGGTCTAAAACTCTCCGAACTCGGAATGCTACTGGTTCCCGAGATTAGGAAAGATCGCTGCCTGCGACCTCCTTTCCTTTTTACACAAGAGAGCCAACCACACTCGTAGCAGGGTGTAAGGACCAGAACGAATCACTTTCACGCTTTCGCCATTGTAACCATATGAGAAATTCGCTAGTGAACAGCGACATCAGTTACCCCCTGCTACGAGTCTGGTTGGCTCTCTGTTGATAAAAGGAAATGGGGTCATTACAACATCTTGCTTAGGTGTTTATCTATACGAATCTTAAAGGTTCGAACTGAACTACATTGCGCTGCCTCTGCAGGAAGTTTATTCCGTTCATTAACTACACGGTTGGCGAAGTTGTTTCAACCCACTTCCAAATTAAATCTATTTCCTGATAGTTTGAGACCATCATTTCTTGTCCGATTTTCATTCAGTGTGAAAATTTTGTCACTTTTGATGTTGTCAATTCCCTTTAGAATCTTAAAGACCTGTATCAAGTCGCCTCTGTCTGAGTCTACGCTTTTTTTAGGGAAAATAGATTCATATGTTTTAGTCGATTTTTGTATGATTTATTTTTTATATTTGGAATCAGTTTTGTGGCTCGCCGTTGTACTTTTTCCAATCTGTCAATGTCTTTAATGAGATTCGGTGACCATACGGGAACAGCATATTCCAAATGTGGACGAACTAACGATTTATATAGCTTGCTAATGAGTGATGGACTTTTGAAGTCAAAAGATCGTGAAATCAATCTTGTTTGCTTTCTCAGAGGCTGAAATACATTGCTTAGATGATTTGAGATAGTTGCTGATAATTACGCATAGATCATTTTCACTATCCATTTTTGTTAGCGAATTTCTAAATAACTTGTAATCGTACTTACTGTTATTCTTACCTGTGTGCATAACCTTGCATTTACTTGTGTTAAATTTCATTAGCCACTTTTCAGACTATTACTGTAATTTATATAGATTTTCTTGAATATCTAATTGATCTAAGTGATTATTTGCCATTCCGCACAGTTTTGTATCATCAGCAAATTTGGAGACAATAGATTTTAGCCAGTGGTCTATATCATTTATATATACTATGAATAGAAGTGGCCCAAGAACGGAACCCTGAGGAACCCCACTCGCAACATCCCTCCATCTAGAAGTTTTGCCATTTAAAACAACTCTCTGTTTTCGATCATTCAACTAATTTCTAATCCAACTTAATAGGCTACCACTTTTTTCCGTGTGAAGCTAATATAGTAAGTAGCCTTTCGTGGGGGACGGTATCAAAAGCTTTTGCAAAGTCCAGATATATTAAATCTATATTTTTTGTCATAATTCGAGATGACTGTGTTGTAGAATTCGAGTAAGTTAGTCACGCAAGAACGTTTCCGTGTGAAACCATGCTGGCTATCATTTATCAAACAGTTACTTTCTAAATTATGTTCGATAGCATCTCTGATGATAGTTTCCATAATTTTCCTACGATGGAAGTCAAACTTATAGGCCTATAGTTATTTTGTTTCTTTTTGTCACCTTTTTTGAATATTGGAGTAACGTTAACTACCTGGCATTCTCTTGGGACATTTCCGGATATGATGGATTTCTTGAAAATAATTTCTAATGGAACAACAATCTCATTTTTCATTTCCTTTAAGATTTTTGGATGCCAACCATCAGTCCCTGGTGTTTCATTATTTCTGAGTTTCTCTATATACCTTTTAATTTTTTAATTTTTTTGTATTTACCGTAGTAGGTTCCCCCTAGATTTTTCACAGGTCTCAGTTTGGAGTTCACTTTGAGGTGTTTTGTTCACGAATACTGAGCTGAAATAGTTATTTAAGATATCACACATTCCTTCATTTGAATATTCAAGTTGACCGTCAGCAGATGATATTGGGCCAATATGATTCCTAATAACCTTTTTTTATCTCTAATGTTACCATAGAGTTCTTTGGGATTTGGGATTCTCATTGAATTTATCAGCGATGTTCATTTCGTATCGTCGTTTTCGTTTTTTATTGCATTTTTTTAATCTCTCTGTATTATTACACAACTTTGATAATCATTAAATGCACCCGAGCACTTGTATTTCTTATAGTCCTGTTTCTTTTTAGCAATACTTTTTTTCAGTTTCTTTGTCGAGCCATTTTGGGCGAGCCTGATTTGGGGGATGTCTGTCCTTAAACGGGAAATAAGTATGAATCATCATACACACTGCCCATAAGCATCAGCCAACACCCATTCACCCCCTTGTACACGGTGACCAACTGCACAACCATACCCGTACCACATTCACCACATTAGTAACACAGTTTCGGTGATGCGCAATTCCTCGTGGGCGATAGTACCATCCATGTGTTTTTATCAAGGCAATAACCTGATATACTGTAGATATATCCAAGGAATGTTGACGTAAGAGCCTCAGCTGAAAGCCTTTATCGAAGGAATTAATACATCACATGACACCGGTGACCCCATCTGGCAGTATGAAAGAACCTGGTGTATTCGGCTAACCCATCCCAAGTCGTGTAATGACTATGGCTATTGGCCAAGTGTGTATTGGTGTTTTGTCCATATCCAATCATGTACAAACCAAGATGAAAAGTAAGGCCTTAGAGGGAGGTGCCTAGCATTACCGAGGTATCCTGGTTTGGAAACAGAAGGAGGACAGACGCTCGGCGACTGCTCATAGACCCAGGTCAGTAGCTCAGATTTTGAAACTCCCATGAAACAATAGACACACTCTAGTACACTCGTAATAAAACAAAGAAACTTGAACCGCTGGTTTGTTCTCTCAACCTAGTGAAAACCTAAGCTTTTACCCTTCTGGGGTCATAGCCCCTGCTCTGAGGACGGAGTGCGATACACACGGAAAAAAAACCATGTCGCCAGATAAACATATAAATAAAATAGTCGGAGAAACATACAATTTGCTGAGATCAATAAAGGCGGCCTTTAAAAACCTGGATAAGGAAATGCAGCGCTGATACGGTCACCCAGTACAAAAAAGACTATAAGAAAATTAGAAAGAATATAAAGAGCAACGACAAATATGGCCCCAACACTTTCAAACCTGACATATGAACAAAGACTGGCCGAATTGGAATTGCCAACCCTGGAACAAAGAAGAGAACGAGGGGACCTACTAACCATCTACAGAATAATGAAAGGTAAAGAACGCCTTGATAGAGAGGACTTATCAAAGTGGGACAGAGGAAAAACAAGAGGACATGCAATGAAACTCAAAAAGGATAACTACAGAAGAGACCTAAAAAGAACAGCTTCCCACACAGAGTGATAGATATATGGAACAAACTGGATGAAAAAATAGTGTGTACAAACACAACACAAGAATTTAATAAACTTGATCTTACGAGATACAAAAACGGGTCAGCACGAGCATAGCTCCCCTTCTCGTACAATACAACTAGGTAAATACTCACACACACTGATCTACTGACCTGGGTCTATGTCTTGACCCCATTGCCTGTTGACCTGACTCCACCACCCTTCTATTATTAAGATCTCCTTTCTGATGCTGTGACAGTGATCCTGGATATTCCATCTACGATTCTTGAAACATTTGTGAAGTGTAGTGCCCGTGTTAGTGTGTGACAATGTGGGTTCCCAAGCTCCGTTACCGCCCCATCGAAATGTGGTGCTTCAGGGCAGGCTCAGGTCTGTGGACGTTATTGTGCACCTGAAAACACTTCTTCTATTCTGCAACCGTAGTTGAAGGTAAGGTAAACACTTGAACAAAACCATCCCAGTCATTACCACAGGAAAAAGGAAAAGAAAACCCTCACCCGAAAAAGAGTACAAACACTTCGAAGTGTCAAGATTATGGTATGACCTTCCTTCTTTACTGGTATCTAATGTAACATCGCTTAACAATAAACTCGATGAAGTTATAACAAAGTGAAAGATACTAGCGCTGACATTGTAGCCATTATTCAAGCGTGGCAAGTGGTTTATGAAGTGTGTAAAATTGTGGGCTACGAATTTTTCACCATCTCAGGACTGACAAACGAGGAAGGGGTGTAGTAATGTATTGCAGGACAATCCTTAACCCTTCACACCTGACTGTTGTAACCCCCGAGAGAGTAGAGGCTTTGTGGGTGAGGGTGTCGCCTCCCTTCCATCCTCGCCATACAGCATCTGTCATTTTCTGTGTTGTATAACATCCCCCCTCCGCTCCCTCACCGCACAGCTGCTCGTCTCCCACATCACTGATACAGCAGATGCACTGAGAATGAGATTTCCTGGGGCCAAGATCGTCATATGTGGTGACTTCAATCAATAGGACATATCAGACATCCTAAATCAACTCCATCTTACTCAAATCATAGATTTCCCAACGAATGGTAAGAATAACCTTGACCTTATCATGACTGACCTGAGTCAATACTACCTACCCCCTCCCCCAGCCCCTACCACCCTCTCTATCTTTTGGCCCCCAGCTCCTACCACCTCCCCAGCTGTGGGCTCAGCTGTTGTCAGGACTCACAAGCCTACCCTTGACTCAGCCATGAGAGTGTTTGGGCAGTGGATCGTACACCATCCCAGGTCAGAAGGTCTCCTAGTGGAAGATGTTGACACTAAGTGGGATAATTATGTTAATACCATCACTGAGGCTTATCACCATTTTTTCCCACCAAGACTCTGACCATGCACCCCTCAGACATTCCATGGATTACACCAAGGATTAAACGCCTGATGGGACAGAGGAACAAGACATTCTATACAGACACCAGCACAAAATCATCCGTGAAATTAAGACTGCCAAAATGGCATATCCAAACAGAGTCAACCATCTCAAACAGGTAAATAGCAACCAGTGGTACTTTGATATTAAAGAGCTATGTGGTTTGAACAACCAGTCATCTTTTCTCCCTTGCATTTCTCAGTCAACCCCTGAACAAGCAGCACAGGAGAGCAACAGTCACTTTGCTACTATATGTCAAAGTCTCCGCAAGCTCGATCCCGTATTCTCCCAGCCTACCTTTCACCCCCCCCCCACCCTGTTCTTGAGTTTGAAGTAGTTTAGAAATTAAAAAGCTTCAATCCTAAAATATCCACCACACCAGTTGACCTCCCACTAAAGCTCTACCAGGAATTTGCCCCTGAACTTGCCATTCCTCTTTGTTCGATAATCAATGCCTCTCCAACTCAAAACAAATGCCCCAGAGATTGGAAGACTTCATATGTCACCCCCATCCCTAAAGTCTCAAGCCCCCAGTCTTTAAATGACCTGAGGCCGATTACCATCACGCCCGTCACCAGTCTCATCTGTGAGGACTTTATTTTCAACTGGGCATATAGAAACATACGCAATAAAATAGATCCCCAACAATTTGGTAACATCAAAACTTCATCCACTACTCACTGCTTAATTGACCTACTTGATTTTATTCACAGAAATTTAGACAAACGTAATACACTTGATTTTATTCACAGAAATTTAGACAAACGTAATACTTCCCTTGCTCTCACTTTCATTGGTTATAGAAAAGCATTTGATCTGGTTGACCATACCAACATAATAAGGAAATCAATAGACATTGGTCTCCATCCCAACCTAGTAGCATGGCTGTCGGATTTCCTGAGTGAGCGTAGACAGTGTGTCAGGTTTAAAGGCTCGATCTCTACCCAACAACACCTGACCTGTGGAGTCCTCAAAGGGACCAAGATGGGACTGCTGTGCTTCCTAATGTTAATTAACGATGCTCTAGCTGACAGTTCCCATCACTGGAAATACGTTGATGACTCAACTGTTGGCATCACCGTTGACAACACAGCTGACTATTCTCCACTGCAGGTTACTCTTGATAAGCTACAAGCCTGAACGACTGACAACCATGTGACCATTA